>NC_091448.1:41681955-42051955 GCF_964237555.1 Oryctolagus cuniculus | reverse complement strand
ATGAACCAGACCAGTTAAATGATAACACAATAACTGTCTCATATGAAGAGTTTTTAAAAAGTCACAAGGAGAATACAGTGGAACAGATACCGGATTCTACAATGCCAATTTGTGTCCCTTCTGAAACTGATGAAGAAATAGTCAAAAGCAGTGATGTAAGAGAATCGGAAGGCTGTGACAGTTCCCCACAGGTACGCTTTAAGACAGTTACTGTTCTTGCACAAGTTCACCCTGCTCCCCCCAAAAAGACAGGGAAAATACCCCTAATTTTTTTGAAACAAAAGCAATTTGAAGTAGAAAATAGTCTTTCTGATCCTGAGAATGAACAGACAATTCAAAAAAGAAAATCTAATGTTGTTATACAGGAGGAAGAATTAGAATTGGCAGTGCTGGAAGCTGGAAGTTCTGAAGCTGTGAAACCGAAATGCACTCCGGAAGAAAGACAGCAGTTTATGAAAGCGTTTAGGCAGCCAACATCAGATGCACTTAAAAATGGAGTCAAAAAATCTTCTGATAAGCAGAAGGACCTCAATGAAAAATCTTTAAGTGAGGAAGGAAGAGATAATAATTCTAAAAAAATGGAAAATCCTGATAGTCAAATGATTTCAAATAATGGCAGTTCACAATCACATACTAGTAAAGGAAGTTTTCCTAAGGAGAACAGTAAAAAGCTAAAGCAAAAGGGTAAGAAAACATTAGATACTGGGGCTCCTCCAGGTGAAAACAAGGAGATAAATGCTCAACAGCAAGAAACAGTCTTTTCCTTTAAAAACATACAAAATCAAAATAGGCTTAGAATGAGCTTAAGACAAAAGAAAACGGAGGTCTTCAAAAGTAGCACGTCGATTAACAGTGAAAGTCTTGGTTGTGAAAGTCCAGCAAGTGATGACCCTCTGTGTAAGAATAGCAAATCAAGGAGAACCAGCACACCAGTTAAAGATAAGGTTACACCTTCTAAAGCTGAACCTGAAGACAGCCTGGTAAATGTTTCCACACCCAAATCAACCAGAAGATCTTTGAGAAATAGCACTCCTACTGCCGTGACTGTTGGAGGAGCTGACTCTGAAGGTGTACAAGGTGACAGTCCGCTAAAGGCTTCTACGCCCAAAGCAGCCAGCTTGATGGAGAAGCACAGCATCTATACAGCGGAATTAATAACAATACCCTCTGATTCAGAGAGCCCTATCAGGTAAAGTTTTGTGGTTTTACTTCTAAAATTCTAGTATTCTGTGTGTAGTATTAGCTAGAAGGAAACTACTTCAAATATTGGAGGATATTCTTATTAGTAAACAACTAGTTTATAAGGAGAAAGGCTTTCAAAATATTTATTATTTTCCACACTTAATTAATTTTTAAGGATTTGTGTATTTGAAATGAACATTTGAGAGATTTCTTCCTTCTGCTGGTTCAAACCCGAAAGGCTGCAATGGCCAGGGCTGGGCCAGGCAAAACTGGAGCAGAGAACTCCTTTCAGGTCTCCCACATGGAAACCAGAGCACAGAACTCTATTCAGGTCTCCCACATGGATGGTAGAGGCCCAAGTACTTGGGCCATCTTCCCCCACTTTTTTTTTTTTTTTTTTTTTTTGACAAGCAGAGTGGACAGTGAGAGAGAGAGACAGAGAGAAAGGTCTTCCTTTGCCGTTGGTTCACCCTCCAATGGCCGCCGCGGCCGGCGCGCTGCGGCCGGCGCACCGCGCTGATCCGATGGCAGGAGCCAGGACCCAGGTGCTTTTCCAGGGCCCAAGCACCTGGACCATCCTCCACTGCACTCCCTGGCCACAGCAGAGAGCTGGCCTGGAAGAGGGGCAACCGGGACAGAATCCGGCGCCCCAACCGGGACTAGAACCCGGTGTGCCGGCGCCGCAAGGCGGAGGATTAGCCTAGTGAGCCGCGGCGCCGGCCTTCCCCTACTTTTACCAGGTACATCAACTGGGCCTTGAATCCATGCCCATGTGGCATGCCAGCATTGCAGACTGTGGCTTAACCTACTTTGCCACAATGCCAGCGCCTTCACATTTATTTGAAAGTCAGGCACAATTTCAGAGGAGTTCTCGATATATTCTAGGTGAGTTCTAAACTCTTCTTCACAGTTGCTAACCATGGAGAAGTATCCTTGAGATATGAATTATGTGCCTTTGACAGATTAAAAATAAATCACAGGCTGGCACCGTGGCTCACTTGGCTAATCCTATGCCTGCGGCGCCAGCTCCTTGAGTTCTAGTCCCTGTTGCTCCTCTTCCAGTTCAGTTCTCTGCTGTGGCCCGGGAGGGCAAAGCAGGATAGCCCAATTGCTTGGGTCCCTGCACCTGCATGGGAGACCGGGAGGAAGTACCTGGCTCCTGGCTTCGTGTCGGCATAGCGCCGTCCGAAGCGGCCATTGAGGGAGTAAACCAACAGAAGAAAGACCTTTCTCTCTGTCTCTCTCTCACTGTCTATAACTCTCTCTCTCTCTCTCACCGTCTAACTCTGCCTGGCAAAAATTAAAAAGATCACAGAATGTTATTTCATTTTGTTAAAGAGTTTTTTTTTTAAACATTTATTCGAGAGGCAGAGTTACAGAGGGGCAGAAAGAGAGAAGTCTTACACCCGCTGGTTCACTCCCCAGATGGCTGCAACAGCCACTGCACCGATCCAGTCAGGAGCCAGGAGTTTCTTCCCAGTTTCCCATGCAGGTGCAGGGTCCAAGGACTTTGGCCATCTTCCGCTGCTTTCCCAGGCCATAGCAGAGAGCTGTATTGGAAGTGGAGCAACCAGGACTCGAACCAGTACCCATATGGGATGCCAGCACAGCAGGCAGCAGCTTTACCCACTATGCCACAGTGCTGGCCCCCATAGAATGTTATTTCTTGGGTAAACAGATCCACTTGCTATGAAGAACATACTTGCATTCTGGTGTGTGTTTTTTTTTTTTTTTTTTTTTTTTTTTAAGATTTACTTATTTATATGAAAGGCAGAGTTAGAGAGAGAGAGAGAGAGAGGTCTTCCACCTACTGGTTCGCTACCAAATGGCTACAACGGCTGGAGCTGGTTCATTCTGAAGCCAGGAGCCTGGAGCTTCCTTCAGGTCCACTGTGCAGGTGCAAAGACAGGGACTCACACCATCCCCTACTGTTTTCTCAGACAATACAAGCAAGCTGGATTGGAAGTGGAGCAGCTGGGAGTCAAACTGGTGCCCATATGGATGGGCTTTACCCACTACGCCATTGTGCTGGCCCCTAAGATTTATTTATTTTTTTGAAGAAGAGAGGAGAAACAGAGAGATCCTTCATCTGTTGGTTCACTCCCTAAATGGTCACAATGGCCGGAGCTGAGCTGATCCAAAGTCAGGGGCCAGGAACTTCTTACAGGTCTCCCACGTGGGAGCAGGGGCCCAAGATCTTGGGCCGTCCAACACTACTTTCCCAGGCATGTTAGCAGACAGACGGACTAGAAGTAGAGCAGCCAGGACCCAAACCAGCACCCATATTGGGTGCCGACACTGCAGATGGCAGCTAAACTGCTGCGAGAGACAGAGTGAAAGATCTTTCTTCCTTTGGTTCACCCCCTAAATGGCTGCTACAGCCAGCATGCTGTGCCAAACTGAAGCCAGGAGCCAGGTGCTTCTCCTGGTCTCCCATGTGGGTGCAGGGCCCAAGCACTTGGCCCATCCTCCACTGCACTCCCGGGCCACAGCAGAGAGCTGGACTGGAAGAAGAGCTACCAGGACAGAACTGGCATCCCAACCAGGACTAGAACCCGGGGTGCTGGCACAGGTGGAGGAGGATTAGCCTAGTGAGCCGCGGCACCGGCCAGAAAGAGTATTATTTCCAAAGGAAATAATAATAAAGTTTGTCTTATTTTTGAAACTGATAGGAGTTATTTTATTAGTGCTTTTTTGGAGCAGTCTAGAGATTGAAATCCTGCTTGGTTCTTTTCTATATTTAACTGGAATCTGTATACATTATAATTAATGTTTCTGACTACCTTATCTCTTTTTCAGGATGAAGTTCACCAGAATTAGTACTCCCAAAAAGTCTAAGAAAAAATCTAAGAAAAAATCTAAGAAATCTGAAGCAACTGATGGAGATTTTACTTCTCAGGCTAGAAAGGTAATTAAAACATTAGTCCTGTAAGTGTACTCTAGTCATAGTTTCTTTCTTTTTTTTGAAGATGTATTTATTTGAAAGGCAGAGTTACAGAGAGGTGGAGTCAGTTAATTAAAATAGTTAAATAGTTAATTAAAAACAACCCACACTTCTATTGGAAGTAATAAGCCAAAAGACTGACAGATTCCATATATTAGTTAACTGCCTACAACCATCTATTGTTATTTTCACTGTTATCACATTCTTCTTGTTAGTGTATTATCAGGATATCTTATTGTGACATGAGAGCAGTTGAAAAGAATATAGTTTACTTATAAAAAGCTTTGTAAATGAATGTTATGTTCCAAGATTTTTTCCTGAGGTTGCCTTTCTCAATTTGAGTTTCTCTAATGAATTACCGTAGACTGGGTGGCTTAAATAACAGAAAGGTTTTTCTCATTGTTGTGGAGACCGGGGAGTCCAAGATCCAGGCGCTTGCAGATCTGAGGTCTAGTGAGGGCACCTTTCCTGGCGTTAGATGGCTGTTTGCACTGTCACACGGTGAGGAGCAAATACAGAGAGGGCTCTACCCTCCTGACCCAACTGCTCCCCAGAGACCCCACTTCCACATACCGTGAAGGTGGCGGTTAGGATTTCTTTTGTTTTTGTAATGTTTATTTTTTATTTTCATGAACTTGAAAGGCAGAGCAAAAGAAAGAAAGGGAGAGATTGGGAGATCTCTTATTTGCTGGTTCACCCCCCAGATGTCTGGAATAACTAAGTGGGCCATGTGGAAACCAGGAGCCCAGAACCCCAACCACCTCTCCCACAAGGGTGGCAAGGTCCCAAGCACTTGACCCACCATCCACTACCTCCCAGGATGCACTAGCAGGAAGCTGGAACAGAAGTGGAATAGCCAGGACTAGAACCACCATTCCGATACTGGATGCTGGCCCCCCAAGCAGTTGCCCTGCCTGCTGCTGCACCTCACCACCCACCTCTAGGGTTTCAACCTGTGAATTTTAGGGGCCGCATTAAGTCATGCCTATAGGTCATGATTGAATTTTTTTGTGTATAGGTTAGGTGCTTAGAACCTGAGTTCCTCAGCCTTGGTGGTCTTATTTTGGGCTGGGTAATTCTTTGTTGTAGGAGGCTGTCCTGTGTTTTATGTAGAATGTTTAACAGCAATTCTGGCCTCTATCCATAACATGCTAGCAGCTCCCCAGTTCCTCTAGCTGTGACAACCAAAAATGTGTCCAGAAATCACTAAATATCCCCTGGAGGGAAAAAACAATCACCACTTACTTGAAATATTGTTGCTCTAAAGGGAGAGATTATGATACATGAGAATAGTTTAGTTTCTTTTCTATAAATTAAGCTGATTGTGTCCACCATGGGAGGACTAGATTCTCTCCAGGGTGAGTAGGTATGTGTGTTTAGCTTGAACTGCCATAATGACTGCTGAAGTAATTGAGATCTTGGGTGAAAACTGCTTTTTTTTTTTTTTGACTAAGCACATTCTAGGCACTTCACTGAGTACTCACTTAGTACTCTTTTGAAGTAAGTGTTCTTTAACCCTGTTTTAGAGATGGATAAACCTGTAGTTCATTCATGTGTTGAGAAAACCTGTGGTTTTCCAGAGTCACAGAACTATAAGTTGTTGGAAAGATGGTTCTTAGCCTATTGGAAAGTATTCTAGGGTCTGGCATTGTGGCATAGCAAGTTAAGCCACAGCCTGCAGCACTAGCATTCCATATGGGTGCCTGTTTGAGTCCCAGCTACTCTACTTCCAGTCCAGCTCCCCCTGCCACCCACATGGGAGAAGCTTCTGATTCCTGGCTTTGGGCTGGCATCACCCCAGCCGTTGTAGCCATTTGGGGACTGAACCAACAGGTGGAATATCTCTTTCTCTATGTCTGTCTCTCCCTCTCTTCATAACTCAGCAGCTCTGCATTTCAGCTGAAATAAATAAGTCTTTAGGAAAAAAAAGTATTCTAGGGACTGGCATTGTGGCATGATGGGTTAAGCAGCAACCTGCAATGCCAGTCTCCCATACAGGCACCAGTTGAAGTCTTGGCTATTAAACTTCCCATCCAGTTCCCTAGTGCCAGGGAATGCAGCCAAAGATGGCTCAAGTGCTTGGGCCCCTGCACCCAAGTGGGAGACCCAGATCAAGTTCTTGCCTCGTGGCTTTGCCTTGGCCCAGTTTTTTTTTTTTTTATTTATTTATTTTTTCTTTTTTGACAGGCAGAGTGGACAGTGAGAGAGACAGAGAGAAAGGTCTTCCTTTGTCGTTGGTTCACCCTCCAATGGCCGCCGCGGCTGGCGCGCTGTGGCCGGCACACCGCGCTGATCCGAATGCAGGAGCCAGGTGCTTTTCCTGGTCTCCCATGGGGTGCAGGGCCCAAGCACTTGGGCCATCCTCCACTGCACTCCCTGGCCACAGCAGAGGGCTGGCCTGGAAGAGGGGCAACCGGGACAGAATCCGGCGCCCCGACCGGGACTAGAACCCGGTGTGCTGGCGCCGCAAGGCAGAGGATTAGCCTAGTGAGCCACGGCGCCAGCCCGGCTTGGCCCAGTTGTGACAGACACAAATATCTTCCATCTGCTGGTTCATTCTGTGGCTGTTCCAGGCTGAAGAAGCGTGGAGTCGGGAACTCCATTCTGGTCTCCCACAAGGCTAGAAGGGACGCGAGTACTTGAGTCATCATCTGCTGCTTCCCAGGCATGTTAACAGGGAGCTGACTGGGAAGCCGAGAAGCTAGGACTCAAATTGGCACTCTAGTGGGTTACTGGTGTCTGAAGCTGCAGCTTAACCTATTGTGACACAATGACCACCCCATTATCCTTTTTAAAAGGGATCATCTAATATAAACTGTTGTGCATCTTACTGTATATGTGTGTTTAATCCCAACGTAAAAACCTGTGGAATTCAGAATATAGGAAGCACATTCTCTAGAAGATAATATTTAAACGCACAAAGTTACATTGTCATCAGTGGCAGAGCCAGACCTGAAAACCAGACTTTATTCTTGTTTTTTTTGTTTGTTTTTTGATACCATTAACACACTCAACCATGTCAAAGGCTTCCCCCTCAAGTACAAGTAGTCTTCTTTATACTCTTAAACTCCTATACTGTATTGTTAATGTATCTTTTATGTATCCTTTTCTGTATGTTTCTCTCTCTTAACACACACACCAACACCAAGTCCTCCCTCAGTATCTGTGGGGATGGGAGGGGTTGATTCTAGGATCCCCAGCTGATAGCGAAAATCCCTTACTATATATTTGCATATAGCCTATGCAATCTTACCCTATACTTATAGTCATCTCTAGACTACTTCTAACACCTAATACAATGTAAGTAGTTTGAGAATTTATTGTTTAGAGAATATTGATTTTAAAAGGAAGTCTACATATTCAGTATACATTTTTTTCCTGAATATTTTCAATTCATAGTTGGTTAAATCCATGAGGTAGAGTCCACAGATACAAAGGACTGGCAGTCCCTATATGTATGTATGATGTATATATGCAGACAGTAGTACACACAGTATAATGTGTATTTTATTATTATAATATATGTATCTCCTCAGACTTTCCTGTCAAACATAAGTTTCTTGATGCCAATATCCATGTTTGTTTGTTTGTTTGTTTGTTTTTGACAGGCAGAGTTAGACAGTGAGAGAAAGAGACAGAGAGAGTTATAGACAGTGAGAGAGAGAGACAGAGAGAAAGGTCTTCCTTCCGTTGGTTCACTCCCCTCATGGCCGCTATGGCCAGCTATGGCTGGCGTTGCGCCGATCCGAAGCCAGGAGCCCAGTGCTTCCTCTTGGTCTCCCATGCTGGTGCAGGGCCCAAGGACCTGGGCCATCCTCCACTGCCTTCCCGGGCTACAGCAGAGAGCTGGACTGGAAGAAGAGCACTGGGACTAGTACCCGGCGCCCCAACCGGGACTAGAACCCAGGGTGCCGGCGCTGCAGATGGAGGATTAGCCAAGTGAGCCATGGCGCCCCATGTGTTTTTATATATATATTTATTTATTTATTTAAATATTTATTTATTTATTTGAAAGCATTACACAGAGAGAGGAGTGGCAGACAGAGAGAGGTCTTCCATCTGATGGTTCACTCCCCAATTGGCTGCAACAGTTGGAACTGTGCTGATCCAAAGCCAGGAGCCAGGAACTTCTTCCGGTTCTCCCACAAGGGTGCAGGGGCCCAAGGAATTGGGCCATCTTCTACTGTTTTCCCAGGCCATAGCAGAAATCTGGATTGGAAGTGGATCAGCTGGGACTCGAACCAGAGCCCATATGGGATGCTGGCACTTTAGACCAGGGTGTTAACCTGGTGCTCCCCAGCGCCTGTCCCCTCCAGATCTTCCTGTGTAGGTGCAGGGGCCCAAGGACTTGGGCCATCTTCTACTGATTTCCCAGGCCATAGCAGAGAGCTGGATGGGAAGCGGAGCAGCCGGGATTTGAACCAGTGCACATATGGGGTGTGAGTGTCCCAGGCGGAGGTTTAACCTGCCGTGCCACAGTGCCAGCCCCCATGTGTCATATTTTGTCCTTTACAGTATCCTACCTCAACCTGCATACAAAAGTCTGGGGAACTTTGTATTTTGTGACTGAAATAAAGAAATAGACATCCATGAAGATGGCTGGGAAAACAAATTCTAATCTACATTGTAGACATCCTTTTGGGTGATACATGTAAATGTATTTATCTAGGCAATTTCAAGTAAGAAAGGTAGGGGCTGGTGTTGCAGATTAAACTACTGCTTATGAAGACAACACCCCGTATCAAAGTGCAGGCTCAAGACCTGACTTTCTGCTGCCATCCAGCTTCCTGATAATGGGTCTGGAAAAGCAATGAAGGATGGCCCAAGTAATTAGGCCCCTGGCA
This sequence comes from Oryctolagus cuniculus, assembly GCF_964237555.1. Lineage (NCBI taxonomy): Eukaryota > Metazoa > Chordata > Mammalia > Lagomorpha > Leporidae > Oryctolagus > Oryctolagus cuniculus. The sequence goes on along the minus strand of NC_091448.1, from coordinate 42,042,985 downwards.
CCCATGGGGGTACCCACATGGAGTTCCAGATTCCTGGCTTTGACTTAGCCTGGCCCTGGGCATTGTGGCCAACTAGGGAATGAACAAGAAGACGGAAAATGTGTCTCTCCCTCTCTGTCATTCTACCTTTCAAATAAATAAATCTTACCCCCAAACCCTAAAACCCTTAAGAAAAAATAAGGCATCTAAACACATTTTAACTTAAGGTCTATGGTAAGATTCAAATAACCATTTCTTTGTTGATTGATGTGATTTGTAGCTATATACCTTTTCTATTATGTATTTCTTTTTTTCTGTTATTAAATATAAAATTTTGCCTGTGTTCTAAATTATACGTCAAATTTTTACCTAGGCAAGCAGTGCTTCAAAAAATATATCCAAAGCCAAACAATTGGTTGAAAAAGCAAAAGCTTTACACATCAATCGGACAAAGGCAGCCGAAGAAAGTGTGACACCATTAAGGCGTTCCTCTAGACATCAGCCAGTTCCTGATAGGAAAGCATTGTCAGAGACAGACGTGAGTATTACAAGCATCTGTTGGTATAAATTCCGTCCTGTGTCACTGTTTAGAGTTGCGGAAAGAAATCATTATAAAGACAGAAGGTAGCATTGTGTGAGAGCCTTGATGTGATAAGGAAAATACCTTTTTTTTTTTTTTTTTTTTTTTTTTTTGACAGGCAGAGTGGACAGTGAGAGAGAGAGACAGAGAGAGAAAGGTCTTCCTTTGCCGTTGGATCACCCTCCAATGGCCGCCGCTGCAGCCGGCGCACCGCGCTGATCCGATGGCAGGAGCCAGGATCCAGGTGCTTTTCCTGGTCTCCCATGGGGTGCAGGGCCCAAGCACCTGGGCCATCCTCCACTGCACTCCCTGGCCATAGCAGAGAGCTGGCCTGGAAGAGGGGCAACCGGGACAGAATCCGGCGCCCCAACCGGGACTAGAACCCGGTGTGCCGGCGCCGCAAGGTGGAGGATTAGCCTATTGAGCCACGGCGCCGGCTCGAAAATACCTTTTTTTAGCTCTGCTTTAACAGCCCTTGGCTCCCTGCTGCTTTCACAATATAGTCTGGTTCATGTAGTCACTCCAGATCCTTCACAGACTGAGCTGGCTCTTCCCTTTCCTCAGCCCAACTCTTCTTTCTAGTCACACTAAGCTATTCGTTTCTCTCCATGTGTGCAGTTTTCACATTATTGTTTCAGCCTGAAATGCATATTCCGGGTACTCTGTTCTACCTGAGGAATTCTTACTCAAACTAACTCTTATATAACTTCATTCCACATGCTTTTTCATTGACAGTATTTTTTTTTTTTTAAGAAGTATTCACAGCCGGCGCCGCGGCTCACTAAGCTAATCCTCCGCCTTGTGGTGCTGGCACACTGGGTTCTAGTCCCAGTCGGGGCACCGGATTCTGTCCCGGTTGCCCCTCTTCCAGGCCAGCTCTCTGCTGTGGCCAGGGAGTGCAGTGGAGGATGGCCCAAGTGCTTGGGCCCTGCACCCCACGGGAGACCAGGAAAAGTACCTGGCTCCTGCCATCGCATTAGCGTGGTGCGGCGGCCGCGGCGGCCATTGGAGGGTGAACCAACGGCAAAGGAAGACCTTTCTCTCTGTCTCTCTCTCTCACTGTCCACTCTGCCTGTCAAAAAAAAAAAAAAAAAAAAAAAAAGAAGAAGAAGTATTCACTCATTTAAAAGAGTTACAGAGTAAGAGGGGGAGAGAGAGAGAATCAATCTTCCATCCACTGGTTCACTCCCCAGGTGACCACAAAGGCCAGGGTAGGGCCAGGCTATAGCCAGAAGCCAGAAGCTTCCTCTAAGTCTCCCACTAGGTGGCAGGGACCTAAACACTTGGGCCATCTTCCACCACTTTTGTCAGGCCATCAGCAGGCAGCTGGATTGGAAGTGGAGCAGCCAGGACTAAATTGGAGCCTCTCTGGGATGCCGGCATTGCAAGTGGCACCTTAACCTCAGCCCCAGCATCCTCTTTTTTACAATATAGCAGTATTGGGGGCTGGTGCTGTGGCATAGTAGACCAGGCCTCTGCCTGTGGCACCAGAATCCTGTATGGGCACTGGTTCATGTCCCTGCAGCTCCTCTTCCAATCTAGCTGTCTCCTTATGGCCTGGGAAAGCAGTACAAGATGGCACCCACGTGTGAGACCTGTAAGAAGCTCCTGGCTCCTGGCTTCAGAGAGGCTCAGCTTCAGCCATTGTGGCGGTTTCGGGCATACCAATGGGTGGAAGAACTTTGTCTCTCCTTCTCTCTGTAACTCTACCTCTGAAATAAAGAAATTCTTTACAAAAATATGTGTAGTATAATTGACATACAGTTTGTCTACCATACAGTTCACTATTTAAAGTGTTTAATTCAGTGGATTTTAATATATTCAGGGTTGTGCATCCATCATCATAATCAATTTTAGAGTATTTTTATTTCCCTAAAGAGACCTCTTCCCATTAGCTGTCACCTCCCAAAATCCTTATGCCCCTAGCCCTAGCTATTAATCTGGTTTCTGTCTCTCTAGATCTGCCTATTCTGGACATTTCATATAAATGATATTAGGTGACATGTCATCCTTTGTGTCTTTTTTTATTTAGCATTGTTTTAACAATTCATTTTGTAGCCTTAAAATTTTATTTCTTTTTATTGCCCAATAAAATCCCATTGTGTATATAATATTTGTACCACATTTTATTTACCCACTCATTAGTTGATGGACATTTGGGCTTTTACTTTCTGCCTATTATAAATAATTCCATAAACTTTCACTAGTTCCTATTGAAAACCCTCAAACAGTTTCCTTCCCTGTTTATACTTCACTGTGATTTTTTTTATACTTAAGTTGCTGATGCTCTTACTACATGGTATCATAACTGGTTAAACTGTCAATTCATGTACTAGCTCTCCCTCTGTCTCCTAAACCCTGAGGTTATGTTTGAGATGAATTCATGAGTCTTACTTGTGTGTTTCCAGTGCATTCTGTATTGCCTCATACGCGATAGATGCTCAGTAAATGTATGCTGACTATGGGAAGATTACAGACTTTTTTCTAATAAATTTCTAGGATGTGTAATTTTTTAAAAAATGAGAGAGAAATCTTTCATCTGCTGGTTAACTCCTGAAGTTGCCACACCAGCCAGAGCCAGACCAGTTCAAAGCTAGGAAGGAGCTTTCCCCAAGTCAGCTTCATCCAGGTCTCCTACTGGGGCCATCTTCCACTACTTTTCCAGGCACATGAGCAGGAAGTTGGATCCAGAGTGAAGCAACCGGTACTCACACTGATGCCCATATGAATGCTGGTGTTGCAGGTGGAGGCTTAACCCACTGTACCACAACCCCAGCCCCTAGAATGTGTAATTCTAAAAAAGGGATAGCCAGAATTTTGATAGCTTAGACATGTTGATTCTTTTATTTAGAATATGATCTGTTTGTTGCTTCTTTAAAAAAGAAAACCCATGGTCATAATAAGCCTACTCTTTGATATTATATGAGATTATATGGGAGCCAGCTCTGAGACGTAGTAGGTTAAGTCTCTGTTTATGGCTCCAGCATCCCATATGGGTGCTGTTTCGAGTCCACTTCCTATCCAGCTCTCTGCTAATGGCATGGGAAAACAGTGGAAGATGGCCCAAGTGGTCATCAGGATGCCCCAAGTGGCTCCTGACTTCAGATTGGCTCAGCTCTGGCTGTTGCAGCCATTTGAGAATTGAACCCTTGAATGGAAGAGCTTTCTCTCTGGGTCTCTCTCTGTGTGTAACTCTGCCTCTCAAAGAAATTATATGATTTTAAGCATAGGCTGCTACCATTCTATCATGTATTTTCTGATTCAGTCAGAAGGTATCTGATGGGGGAGATATATGGAGCTCTAATTTAATTTCTTTTTTTTTTTTTTTAAGATTTATTTATTTTTTTTTTTTTTTTTTTTTTTTTTTTTTTTTTTTTTTTGACAGGCAGAGTGGACAGTGAGAGAGAGAGACAGAGAGAGAAAGGTCTTCCTTTGCCGCTGGTTCACCCTCCAATGGCCGCCGCTGCAGCCGGCGCACCGCGCTGATCCTGGCAGGAGCCAGGAGCCAGGTGCTTTTCCTGGTCTCCCATGGGGTGCAGAGCCCAAGCACCTGGGCCATCCTCCACTGCACTCCCTGGCCATAGCAGAGAGCTGGCCTGGAAGAGGGGCAACCGGGACAGAATCCGGCGCCCCAACCGGGACTAGAACCCGGTGTGCCGGCGCCGCAAGGTGGAGGATTAGCCTATTGAGCCACGGCGCCGGCTCAAGATTTATTTATTTTTATTTGAAAGTCAGAGTTACATATAGAGAAGAGAGGCAGAGAGAGAGAGAGTGAGGTCTCCCATCCAACGGTTCACTTCCCAGTTGGCTGCAACGATAGCCCAAAGCCAGGAGCTTCTTCCAAGTCTCCCACGTGGGAGCAGGGGCCCAAGGAGTTGGGCCATCTTATACTGCTTTCCCAGGCCACAGCAGAGAGCTGGATGGGAAGTGGAGCAGCCAGGTCTCAAACCAGCACCCATATGGGATGCTGGTGCTTTAGGCCAGGGCATCAACCCACTGCACCATAGTGTTAGCCCCTAATTTAATTTCTTGTCTGTGATTTGTTACTAAATTTTTTTAAATAGTAATGAAATTAATTGTATGATATATAGTAGTTCCTCTTATGAATTTCCCTTTCTGTGATTTCTGTTGCCTGCAGATTTATTATCAGTAATCAACCATGGTCCAAAAATATTAATTGGAAAATTCCACAAAAACCAATTCTTAAGTTTTAAATTGCATGAAGTCTTATGCTGTCTCTCTCTGGTCCCACCCCAGGAAGGGAATGATTTCTTCCCATTGTATCCATGTTGTAAATACCACCTGCCCATTAGTCACTTGTTAGCTGTTCAGGTTATCAGATCTACAGGGTGCTGTGTTCAGGAAACTATTTCACTTACTAATGGGCTCAAGTTGAATAATAGTGATGCTGACAGTTTAGGTATGTCAAGAAATGCTGAAATTGCTAAGATCTACAAAATGAATCTTCTATCTGATATTGTGCTGAAGGAAAAGGAAACTTATGTTCATTTACTGTCCCACCTTAACCTGCAAAACTTATGGCCACAGTGTATGATAAGGTATGTACAAGTGTGTATAGGAAAAGCATAGTATATTTGGGTTAAATACTATCTAAGGTTTCAGGCATCTACTGTTGGTCAATATGGGATTGTTTCTCTTCCTCATGGGTGAAGAGGACTCACGTAACTAAGAAACATCTCTCTTATTTTGTCTCAGGACTCTGTCATAATAATCGATTCAAGTCTAACTTCTATAAAGCATCCCGAGAAAAATCAGAAGAAACTTCAGTGTTTGAACGATGTACTAGGAAAAAAACTTAACAAGTCTCCTAAGAATGTACCTGGTAATCATACTTCATAACATTTATGATGAATATTAGGCTGTTTGTGGGGATTATTCTGAAAGTGTTCATGATAAAATTTAATCTGTCACACAATATAAAATTTTGTTGTATTTATTTTTTAAAGATTTATTTATGTATTTGAAAGGCAGAGTTACAGAGAGAGGGGGAGAAACAGAGATCTTCCATCCACTGGTTCACTCCTCAAATGACTTCAATGACTAGGCTGGGCCAGGCTGAAGCTGGGAGCTTGGAAAGCCATCCTTATCTCCAATGTGGGTGGCAGGGTTTTAAGCCCTTGGGCCATCTGCTGCTGCTTTCCCAAGTGTGTTAGCATAAAGCTGTAGTGAAAGTAGAGCAGGTAGGAATCAAACCATCACTCATATGGGATGCCAGCATTGTAGGTAGTGGCTTACCCCACTGTACCATAACACTGGCCCCTGACATTTATACTTTAATAGATAAAGTCATCATATTATGAGGAATTTTTAAAGTTTATCATATTTAATGTTACTGTATTTCTGTGTATCTGTTTAGCATTATAGTAAGTTAATGGTTCTTAAACCTAATATCAAAATCAACTGGGTAAATTAAAATGAAAAATTTTTAATTTTTCTAAATCTTATTTCCTAGACAAATTGCTATATTTTTTAATTTATTTGAGAGGCAGAGAGACACAGTTTAGAAAGTAGCTGAAGGTAATTAGAGATGGTATACACTGATACTAACCTAAGTATTTATTTTTCTTAGGAAAAATGAAAGTTGCTCCTTTATTTCTTGCCAGAAAGCCTAAAAAAACAGCTGATCCTGTCCTTGGTTTTGATGAAAGCAGGTTAGTTTAATATAAATTTTAAATGCCAAAGTATTTTATGGAATACATTGTGTATTTATTTGCTTACTTTCATGAGAAAGCATGTTATCATTTGAAGCTTCAGTAAGTTCATTTACAAGTTGACAGAATTGACAATACTGTACCATTGCTGTTGGGAGATCTGGCTTCTCTGCACATGCTTTATTTCCATCTGTAGAGAAAACAGAATAGTAAGCACATCAAAAATACAAAAAGGCTGATTATTCATTTAATTCAATAAATATTTAAATGCCTTCTATGTACCAGGCATTGTTTTTAGACTAAGGGTATTACGAGGAACAAAACAAAACACATTCCCTATTCTCATAAGGCTATACTGTAGAGGGAAGATAATATGATTAAACAGTAATTGGGCCAACAAATGGGAAATTGGAGGGGGGCAAATTTCTATTAGGGTTTGTATGGAAGAGGGTTGGTGTGGTCAAGGAGGGCTTCGATGAGGTGAAATCTGGAGGAAGAGTGGGAGCTCAGAAAGAGAAGGGACGATGTCCCAGTCAGAGAAGACGTAGTTGTCCATGAAGTTGTAAGCATGTTAAAAATCAGAGATTGAAAGCATGTCCGCTGACTTGAACACAGAGAGCAAGGGTAAGCACATGGGATCAAGCTGGAGAAGTGGGTGCCAGTCAAAGCAGGACCCAAGAGGCCATGTTGAATTATGTGATTGTGCTAAAAACAATAAGCAGCAGCCAAGGAGTTTTGTTTTTTGGTTTTTATTTTTTTTTAAGATTTATTGTATTTATTTGGAAGGCAGGGTTACAGAGGGAAAGAGGGAAAAATGCAGAGATCTTCCATCTGTGGATTCACTCCCCAAATGCCCATGATGGCTAGGACTGGGCCAGGACCAAGCCCAGAGCCAGGAATTTCATCTGAGTCTCCCACTAGGGTCCAGGGGCTCAAGCACTTATGCTGACTTGTGCTGCTTTCCAGGCACATTAGCAGGGAGCTGGATCAGAGATGGAGCAGCCAGGACTTGAACTGGCGCCCACATGGGATGCTAGCATCACAGGCAGTGGCCTAACCTGTTATGCCACAATGCAGGCTCCAGCCAAGGGGTTTTAAACACGAATGTGGCTGTAAACAAATTAAAATTTAGAAAATTTAATCTGTGTGCTGAATCAATGTATGATGGCCACAATGGCCGGAGCTGGGCCTTCCAAACCTGGGATCCTGGAGCTTCCTGGTCTCCCACATGTGTGCAGGGGCCCAAGCACTTGGGCCATCTTCCACTACTTTCCCAGGCTATAGCAGAGAGCTGGATTGGAAGAGCAGCACCCATATGGACAGCAGCTTTCCCCACTATGCCACGCTGCTGACCTCAATATTGCAGTTCTTACTCTATGTATGACAAATTAGGAAGTGCATGTGAGCTACTACATACCACTACACTCTTCTCTTACACCACTCCAGCTCCTGGTCTCCCCCTCCCTCCTGCATCCCTTCCATCTCTCTCAGCTGTACTCATTAGTCCTTTTATTCCCAATTTGAAGATAAGACATTGACTAAAAAAGTAGGTGGGTGGCTTACTTTTCCTGCTAAAGAAAACAAAAAAGACAAGATGGGGGAAACTCACCTGCCACCAAGAGGTGGCCGCAGTTAACATTTTGATGGATGGCCTTCAAGTCACTGTTTTCTATACGTACTTATTTAATTTTTTAACATGGGTTAACTTTCATTATTGGGAGAAGCAAAAATGAATTAGACCGGCTAATATCTTAAGTGACTGATTAATTTTAAAAATTAAATCCAAGTGTATTTTCTAGATAGTTGATTCTTTTTAAGTGATTTAGCTTTTGTTTTTAAATCTCTTAAAAGTCAAAATACATCTGAAAAATCTGAGGCTTGTGATGAACAGTCGAAAGCGAAGCGCGACTTCCTGATGAGTGGTTTGCCAGATTTGCTGAAACGACAGATTGCAAGGAAAGCTGCCGCTCTGGATGTGTACAATGCAGTGAGCACCAGCTTCCAGAGAGTTGTTCATGTGCAACAAAAGGATGACGGTAAGGTTGTTGGTGTTGAATATTTACTCTTCAACCGTGTGAAGTAATCAGAACTATTTAAGTTGGTTAAAGATGAGACCAACATTTAAGTATCATTTTTTCTTTATTTTATTTTTTTTTTTAAATGGGAATCTTTTTTTTTTTTTTTTTTTTTGACAGGCAGAGTGGACAGTGAGAGAGAGAGACAGAGAGAGAAAGGTCTTCCTTTGCCGTTGGTTCATCCTCCAATGGCCGCCGCTGCAGCCGGCGCACCGCGCTGATCCGATGGCAGGAACCAGGATCCAGGTGCTTTTCCTGGTCTCCCATGGGGTGCAGGGCCCAAGCACCTGGGCCATCCTCCACTGCACTCCCTGGCCATAGCAGAGAGCTGGCCTGGAAGAGGGGCAACCGGGACAGAATCCGGCGCCCCGACCGGGACTAGAACCCGGGGTGCTTGTGCCACAGGCGGAGGATTAGCCTAGTGAGCCACGGCGCCGGCCCTTTTCTTTATTTTTAAAAATATTTATTTATTTATTTGAAAGGCAGAATTACAGAGGGGGAGCAACAGAGAAAGAGATCTTCCATCTGCTATTTTACTCCCCAATGGCTGGAACAGCTGGGGCCTGGGCCAGGCCGAAGCACAGAGGATATTGGATCTCCATACAGATCTCCCACAAGGCTGTCAGGGGCCCAAGTGCTTAGCCATCTTGCTCTGCTTTCCCAGACGTATTAACAGAGAACTGGATCAGAAGTAGAGTAGCCAGGATTCAAACCAGTTCTTGTATGGGATGCCAACATCACAGGCAGTGGTTTAAGCCCCTCTACCACAATATTGGCCCCATGTGTCATTCTTAAGGTGATTTTAATAAAAATTTAAATATAGTTAGTATTGTCTGAAATTCTACTGACCACTTTATGCATATATCTAGTTTAATCCCTGTAACTCCAGAAGGTTGAGTATTCTGGCCACTTTACAAATGAAGAAACTAGGATTTAGGATCTTGCTCTCGCTGACGAGATTAGTAAGTGGCAGAGTCTGGATTTGACCCCAGATTTGACTTAGAAGTTTAATCTTGGGATCGGCATTGTGACATAGCGGGTAATGCTGTTGCCTATGATGCCAGCATCCCATATTGTTGCCAGTTCGAGTCTTGGCTGCTCCACTTCCCATCCAGCTCCCTGCTAATGTGCCTGGGAATGTAGTAGAGAATGGCCCAAGTACTTGGGCCCCTGCACTCACTTGGGAGATCCAGAAGCTTCTTGGATGTGAGAGCGATCTGGCTGCGGCATCTGTCACCCCATTGATCGCTAGGGTTGATCGGCTGATCTGGCTGGCTAGGCGGGTGTCCCCTTCCTCCCTCACTGCTCCATGTGCGTCCCTCCTGAAGCTGCGCGCTTGATTGAAGAGGACGACCTTCCCCACTGGAGGAGGACTGGTCTTCGGTCAAGGGCATACAAGTAGCTGAGCTCCCCTGCTAGAACCTCCAAGAAGCTCTCAAGGTCCATTCGCAGAAGCAGCTCCTGGCTTCAGCCTGGCCGAGCTCCGGCCATTGTGACCATTTGGGGAGTGAACCAGCAGATGGACGATCTCTAGTGACGAGAGAACAACTTTTTTTTAACTCTTTTACTTAGTATAGGGTTAACCTTATAATCATTAAGTAAACTGAAAGATCTTTGTAAAAATTAAGAGTGGGAATGGGAGAGAGAGGAAGAAGGGTTGGCGTGTGGGCGACAGGGAAGGAAGTATCACTATGTTCTAAAAATTGTATATATGAAATACATGAAACTTGTAGGACAAAACATTTTTAAAAAAAGATCTCTGTCTCTGCCTTTCAAATAAATAAATCTTTTTTTTTTTTTTTTTTTTAAAGTTTAAACCAGAACGCTAACCAGCCCTAAAATTTTCACCCTAATTACCATGGCTAGTTTGAAAGGAAATGGAACTTTGGTAATATTTCCTTTCTTAACAAGTGAGAGGGAAGACTGAGTAAATTTTATTAATTGTGTGTGCTGGAGGTAAGGATTTTGTTCTAAGTACTCATTTATGGTTTTAGTAGTTTTGGATTAACTATGAAGACATCATATCTTTTTGTGTTTATACAACTGACATTCAGTAAATGGATAGTATATAACTAAAGTTAATTAAGATAATCTTTCTGTTTTTCGTTAGGGTGCTGGTTGTGGCATCTGACACCACCCTCTTGTCCTCTCTTAACTAAATTTAAGGAATTGAACACTAAAGTAAGAGATTTCTCTAAATGTGTTATTGCCCTCGGTGAATTTTCAACACTGAATTCAAAAGTGAAAAGTAATAATTCCGTTTTGGTAAGTTCTAGAAAAAACCTCTTTTGCAGGTTCTTTCCTGTCTCAGAAGAAGACTTTATTTTTTTTTTAAAGATTTATTTATTTATTTATTTCAAAGGCAGAGTTAGAGGGGCAGAGAGAGAGAAAGAAAAGTCTTCCATCCTCTGGTTCACTCCCCAGATGGCCACAACGGCCGGATCTGGGCCGATCTGAAGCCAGGAGCCAGGAACTTCTTTGGACTCTCCCAAGTGGATGCTGGGGCCCAAGGACTTGGGCCATCTTCTACTGCCTTCCCAGGTCATAGCAGAGAGCTGCATCAGAAGTGGAGCAGCTGGGACTCGAACCTGTGCCTGTATGGGATGTCTGCACTGCAGGTGGTGGCTTTACTTTGCTGTGCCACAGCACCATCCCCAAGAAGACATTTTTTAATATCTACTGCTATAGCCTAGAATTCCTTTTGCCTGGGGTCTAATTGTTTTTTTCTTTCTTTCTTTTTTTTTTTTTTAAAGATTTATTTATTTATTTGAAAGTCAGAGTTACACAGAGAGAAAACGAGAAGCAGAGAGAGAGAGAGATGTTCCATCTGATGGTTCACTCCCCAGTTGCCCTCAACGGCTGCAGCTGGGCCAATACAAAGCCAGGAGCCAGGAGATTCCTCTTGGTCTCCCATGCGGGTGCAGGGGCCCAAGGACTTAGGCCAACTTCCACTGCTTTCCCAGGCCATAGCAGAGAGCTGGATTGAAAGTGGAACAGCTGGTACACAAACTGGCATAGAGTCTAATTTTCAAAAGGAACCCCAATTAAAGTTCTCAAAAAAAAAATTTTTTTTTTTTTTTTTTTGACAGGCATAGTGGACAGTGAGAGAGAGAGACAGAGAGAAAGTTCTTCCTTTTCTGTTGGTTCACCCCCCCAGTGGGCGCTGCGGCCCGTGCACCACGCTGATTCAAAGGCAGGAGCCAGGTGCTTCCACTGGTCTCCTATGAGGGTGCAGGGCCCAAGCACTTGGGCCATCCTCCACTGCACTCCCGGGCCACAGCAGAGAGCTGGACTGGAAGAGGAGCAAGTGGGACGGAACCAGCGCGCCAACCAGGACTAGAACCCGGTGTGCCAGCACCGCAGGCAGAGGATTAGCCTAGTGAGCCGTAGCACCGGCCTTAAATACTCAACTTTAAAAATATCTTAAGTATTAATGATATGGGCTGGCACTGTGGTACAGCAGGTTAATGCCCTGGCCTGAAGCACCAGCACCACATGTGGGCGCTGGTTCAGGTCCCAGCTGCTCCTCTTCTGATCCAGCTCTCTGCTATGGCCTGGGATAGCAGTAGAAGATGGCCCAAGTCCTTGGGCTCCTGCACTCATGTGGGAGACCTGGAGGAAGCTCCTGGCTCCTGCCTTCGGATAGGCGCAACTCTGGCCATTGGGGCCAACTGGGGAGTGAAGCAGTGAAAGGAAGACTTCTCTCTCTCTCTGCCTCTCCTCTCTCTGTATAACTCTGATTTTCATATAAATAAATAAATCTTTTTTAAAAAAATTAATGATAGCCTGTTTTGAAAGAATATTAAATTGTAGATACTTTAAGTTAGTATGATAGTCTAATAAATGTGTAATTTGTTGATAGGGAGAAAAATAAAAAATGTGAACTAAGTCCTTCCAAAGCTGTGTAAATGCAGCTTTTTGTTTGGTGATCAAAACTAATCCTTTATTAGTCACTTACTGTGGATAGAAGGTGGTTGGTTGTGCTTTATCTTGAGTAAATGATATGGTTCTATTGTACATTTTATTTTTTATTACAGTTCGTGAGGACAAGGAAAGATTTTACTGAGGAAGTAAGAAATCTTTTGCTGGAGGAAATTAGGTGGTCCAATCCTGAATTTTCTTTGAGAAAATATTTTCCTTTGCTTCTGAATAAACGAATTGAGCACCAGGTACTTTCTGAGTATCATGGTAAACAAGGTTAGTAATAATTATCGTTTAAGTTAACATTTTAGTTTTGAAAACACCTAGACTTGGCTCCTGAAGATACCTTAGAAGGTATCCCTCTAACAGACAGGATGTTGCCTGCAGTTGGCAAGAAGCGTTGCTCAGCCAAGGAAAAGCCCCTGTGCAATGTTACACTCGCCCTGCCAGTTCCAGGGATGCCAACCCAAAGACAGCTTTAATTTTGTTAAAATACTAAGCATGCAGCAATGGCTGGAGCTGTGCCAAGCAGAAGTCAGGAGCCAGGAGCTTCTTCTGGATCTCCCACGCAGGTGCAGGGGCCCAAGGACTTGGGCCATCTTCTACTGCTTTCCCAGGCCATAGCAGAGAGCTGGATCGGAAGTGGAGCAGCCAGGTCTCCATGCCGGCTCTTCAGGCCAGGGTGTTAACCTGCTGTGCCACAGTGCCGGGCCCTAATCATGCATTTAAAGAAAGCCCTAGAGGAGATGATTTTAACTTACATAGCTTGTACAAAATGCAGTCTAAATATTAAGGTCTTCAGCTTGTTTTTTTTTTTTTTTTTTTTTTTTTAAGATTTATTTATTTATTTGAAAGAGTTACACAGAGAGAGAGAATGATAGGCAGAGAGGGAGAGAGAAAGAGAGAGGTCTTCCACCCGCTGGCTCACTCTCCAGATGGCTGCAATGACTGGAGCTGTGCCTGTCCGAAGCCAGGTGCCAGGAGCTTCTTCTGGGTTTCCCACACGGGTGTTGGGGCCCAAGGACTTGGGCCATCTTCTACTGCTTTCTCAGGCCACAGCAGAGAGCTGGATTGGAAGTGGAAAAACCGGGTCTCGAACTGGCACCCATATGGGAGCACTGCAGGCAGCGGCTTTACCCGCTATGCCGCAACACTGGGCCCCAGCTTGTTTTTAATATGTAACGTTTGATTCTTGCCTTTTTTGCTTTTTTTTTTAAAAAAAGGGTTTTTGTTTGTTTGTTTTCTCATTTATTTGAGAAGTAAAGAGGGGAGTCGGGGGGAAGAGAAAGCACTCCCTTCTGCTGGTTCATTCCTCAGATGCCTACAATGGCCAGGGATAGGCCAAGGCCAAAACCAGGAGGTGGGAACTCAATCTAAGTCTCTTATGTGGGTAGCAGGGACCCAAGCATTTGAGCCATCAATGCTTCCTCCCAGGGTGTGCAGTAGCAGGAGGCTGGAGTCAAGAGCTGCAGGCAAGTATTAAACCAGGCACTTCATATAGGATGGGAGGCCTTAACCTCTGTCTTAATCACTAAGTCAAGCATCTGCCCCTGCCTTTCCATAAGTCATAAGACTGTAGCATATTTGGAAGTGATTTTCAGATTATGGGATTTAAAAATAGTTTTTGTTGACACATGCATTTCTGTAATTCCCAAAATAGAAAGTCTACAACTACAACCTGATGTCATTCAAAAAGAAACCAAAAGGAAACGAGTAGAAACACAAAATTATAAGTCAAAAAGAAAGAAATTACGTGAATGTTCAGAAAGTCCAGAAAAGGCAAGTGGGAAGCCAGAAGAGCTTGACAAAAGAAACACTTTTTCTGGGGTAAAGCCAGGTTCTTCCAAAGGTTTATATTCTAAGGCATCCTGGAAGAAACAGACTGCTGTGAGTACAACGTGTAAAGTGGAACCAAAAGCAGAAGATGTTGATGTTGTGATCATAGATGATGACAAAGAGTCTGGATCTGAAGAATCTTCCACTCCTGGTAAGTTAGATTTTCTCCCTGGTACTAGAGCTCTTTATTTTTTAAACCTCTCATTCTGCTCCTCCATCTTACCCTCTGCCCACTGATTAGAGGCTTATAGATAACCAAATTAACAGATTGGTATGGTCTTTGATTGTTCTATGCTTCTGTTTATATATATGCTTTTTTTCAAACCTGGGATCATATTATATATGAAAATATTATTTTAAAGTGTATTTCAAATATCTCTGACATGTTCCTATTCAGTTTATACAGCTTTTCCAAAGTATTCTATTGAATTTAGTTATCTATTTATATATAAATTTATGTTTTTATATTTGACATGTCAAATATCTTAGTAATTTATAAACATTTTTATTTGAGAGGTAGAGACACACAGAAAAAACTCCAATGCATTGGTCAATCCTCAAATGCTTGCAATCGCCAGGACTGGGCCAGGTTGACAACAGGAGCTGGGATCTCAATCCAGGTCTCCCATGTAGATACAGAGACCCAGCTATTTGGGCTGTCTCTTGCTACCTCCTAGGGTCTGCACTGGCAAGAAGCTGGAATTAGGAACTGGAGCCGGGAAGCAAGCCCAAATACTCCACATAGGATGCAAGTGGTTTTTTTTTTGTTTGTTTTAAAGATTTATTTGTTTATTTGAAAGGCAGAGTTATGGAGAGGCAGAAAGAGAGAGATCTTCCATCTGCTGGTGTATTCCCCAAATGCCCACAGTGACCAGGGCTGGGCCAGGCTAAAGCCAGGAACCAAGAGCTTCTTGTGGGTCTCACACAAGATTATAGATTAATTTGGTGAGAACTGTTGCCTTTACAATATTGTCTTCTCAATTAGAAGTATAACATCTCTTTGTTTACCCAGATTGACTCGTAGAATGTTTTAGTGTTTTTTATTATCATTTTATTTATTTATTTATTTGAAATTTAGAGTTACACAGAAAGAGAGAAAGAGAGAGAGAGAGGTCTTTCATCCCCTGGTTCACTCCCCAACTGGCTGCAACAGCCGGACCTCTTCCAGGTCTCCCATGCGAGCACAGGGGCCCAAGGACTTGGGCCATCTTCCACTGCTTTCCCCGCCACAGCAAAGCTGGATTGGAAGAGGAGCAGCCGGGACTAGAACCGGCGCCCATATGGGATGCCGGCACTGCAGGCTGGGACTTTAACCCACTGTGCCACAGCGCCGGCCACCAAAAAGTTATTTTTACTTAGTTCAGATACAGAAAGAAATACAGAGAGATAGTGAGAGGCCTTCCATCTGCTGTGTCACTCATCAATTGCCCACAGGACAATTTGATAAGGCCAAACCCAGCAGCCCAGAACTTAATCTGGGTCTCCCATTGGGGTAGAAGGAACCCATGTACTTGAGCCATCACCTGATGCCTCCCAGGGTGTTCATTAGTAGAAAGCTGGATCAGAAGTGGAGGGGCCAACACTTTGAACCAGGTGCTGTGATGTGGGAATTGGGCATCCCAAGCAGTGTCTTATTAATCAGTGTGCAGTTGTGCCAGACCACTTGCCCCTCATGTTTATTTTCAGTGATGAAAAGAGGCTGCACTGAGGACATGCAGTCTTTGTTCTTTAGACGTTTGGTTTTTATGCTAGTCATCCTTCCTGATTCATTTTCCTTAAATGGTTCTTAAAAATTTAATGTGTACTTCTATACTTTGCTTTCTTTAGCTATCATAGTGGTTAGTTTTGTAAGTGGGACAGCCTTGGTGTGAAGAATTTTAAATATAATCTTAAGTTTTAAAATGACCTTTTTGGAATTTATGCATATAAATGTTCATACAAATACAAATATGTTACATTGTAATAATAATGTTAAATGTCTAAGAATATATATTTATGTCAAGGGAAGAATAACGTATTTTTTGCCTTAGATTCTGGAATTGAAGACATGCTTTGGACAGAAAAGTACCAGCCTCAAAACTCCAGTGAACTTGTGGGCAATGAATTAGCCATAAAAAAGTTACATAGGTTGGTAAAATTTTGAGAAGTACTTTAGGAATTTAGTTTATTTATGTTAAACTTTTATAATTGTAAAGTAACATATTACATAATAAAATCTTTTTAGAAAAAATTTTCAATGAAAAGTATCTCCCTTTTCTCACATTTCTACTCCCCAGAGGTAATCACTATTGAAATTTCACTGTCAGATCTTATACAAAAAATAATATGCATATATTAGTTCCTATATTTTTTTAAAGATTTATTTACTTATTTGAAAGTTAGAGTTACATAGAGAGAGAAGGAGAGGCAGAGAAAGGTCCTCCATCCGCTGGTTCACTCCCCAGTTGGCTGCAAGGGCCGGAGCTGTGCCAGTCCAAAAGTCCAAAACCAGGAGCCGGGAGCTTCTTCCAAGTCTCCCACACGGGTTCAGGGGCCCAAGGACTTGGGCCATCCTCCACCGCTTTCCCAGGCCATAGCAGAGAGCTGGATCGGAAGTGGAGCAGCCAGGTCTCAAACTGGTGCCCATATGATAGCACAGGCGGCAGCTTTACCCACTATGTTGCAGCGCCGGCCCCTGTCCCCCTATTTCTAACAGTCATATTACTATTACCAGGTCCACAATCTGTCTACAATTCCTACATCCAATAAACTATAAGTTTATTGACTTTATATATAACCTTTTTTTTTTTTTTACAGGCAGAGTGGACAGTGAGAGAAAGAGACAGACAGAAAGGTCTTCCTTTGCCGTTGGTTCACCCTCCAATGGCCGCCGCGGCCGGCGCGCTGCGGCCGGCGCACCGCGCTGATCCGATGGCAGGAGCCAGGTGCTTTTCCTGGTCTCCCATGGGGTGCAGGGCCCAAGCACCTGGGCCATCCTCCACTGCACTCCCTGGCCACAGCAGAGAGCTGGCCTGGAAGAGGGGCAACCGGGACAGAATCCGGCGCCCCGACCGGGACTAGAACCCGGTGTGCCAGCGCCGCTAGGCGGAGGATTAGCCTAGTGAGCCGCGGCGCCGGCCATATATAATCTTTATTAAGGTCTTTTTTGATCCACTTACGAATTCATTCTTTTTTCAATAGAGAATTTTTTTGAAGATTTATGAATTTATTTGAGGGGCCAGTGTGTTAGTATGGCAAGTTAAGCCACTGCCTCTAGCGCCAGAATCTCATGCAGGCTCTGGTTCTAGTCCCAGATGCTCTACTTCTGATCAGACTCCCTGCTGGTGTGCCTTGGAAAGCAGCAGAGAATGGCCTAAGGTCTTGGGCCTCTACCACCCATGTGGGAAACCTGTAGGAAGCTCTTGGCTCCTGACTTTGGCCTGACCCAGTCCCCGCCACTGTGGCCATTTGGGGAGAGAACCAGCTGATGGAGGATCTCTGTTTCTCCCTCTCTCTTTTTCTCTCTCTCTCTATAACTCTACATTTCAAATAAGTTAAAAAAGTAAAAATAAAAATCTTTAAAAAAAAAAAAGATGTATGCATTTGTTTGAAAGGCAGAGTTATTAGGTGGGGAGAGGGAGACAAAGAGATCTTCCATATGCTAGTTCACTGCCCAAATTGCCACAACAGCCAGGGCTGGGCTAGGCCAAAACCAGTAGCCAAGAACTCTTATCCACATGGGTAGCAGGGGCCCAAGTACATGGACCATCTTCCACTGCTTTCCCAGGCACATTAGCAGGAACCTGGATCAGAAGTGGAGATGTGGGGCCTGCGCTGTGGCGTAGTTGGTGAAGCCAGTGCCTGTAGTAATATCCCATATGGGTGGCAGTTCATGTCCTGGCTGTTCTACTTCTAATCCAGTTCTCTGCTATGGCCTGAGAGGCCAGGGAGGATGGCCCAAGTCCTTGGACACCAGGGTCCTGGCTTCAGATCAGCCCAGCTCTGGCTGTTGTAACCATTTGAGGAGTAGACCAGTGGATGTAAGACACCCCTCCCCCCCCCCCCCCCCGCTTTGTCTCTGCCCCTCTGTAATTCTGCCTTTCAAATCAAATAAATAAAAATCTTAGAAAAAGTGGAGAATCTGGGACTCAAATTGGCACTCATATAGGATGCTGACATTGCAAACAGCAGCTTACCCTATGGTGCCAAAATGCCAGCCCTTAATAGAAATATTAAGTGATTATGGATGTATTGTCTAAGGCCCCATTAGGAGTATTGTATAATATGTGATAGATACACCAAATCACCTTTCTAATATCTGAAGAATTCTGAATTCTAAAACTGGCCCAAAAGCATTTGTATTTTTGAACTGTGGACCTACAATAATAGTTCATGTGATGAACTTGGTACTATCCTAAGTACTATACTGTTCTTAGTTCCTTTAATCCTTAGAGTAATAACTCTGATGGTAAATACTGTTCTCCATCCCATTGATGAAGAGCAAGTCAAGAAAGGTTGAGTTGTTAGTCCAGGATCACAGTTAGAAAAAGGTAGAGCTGGCATTTAAACTCAGGCTCTCTGTTCTAGACTGGAGCTTCATCTTTTTGCTTTTACTTACAGTTATATGTTAGACATCTTTCATTTCATCACATTATCTGCCTCAGTTCTTTTTGATTGCTATATACTGGTTTCTTCTGTGAGTACATATCCCATAATGTCTCTTTTCCCCTACTGGTGTACTTTTTGTATTTTCCTTTTAGAGGTAATATAAACCATGTCGCAACAAACATTCTTACACATATAGTCTTGGATATTTAGGCAAAAATTACTTCATTTTAAAATATGTGTGCCCATGTAAAAATATTTTCCTATTTAAGTTGATTTCAGTGGGAAGTCCTATAGAGTTTATAAAAACTAACAGTATCTCATAACTTTCCCCAACAATCATTTTAACGTAAGGTCTAAGACATATCCATATTTTCCAAATTATTTTTATTAACATACATTTTCTTTGGCAGTTGGTTAAAAGACTGGAAAAGAAGAGCTGAATTGGAAGAAAAACAAAATTTGAAGGGAAAAAGAGAGGGGAAACAGGAAGGTATTTTTATTCATTTTTTTTTCCCATTTCACTGAGCATTTTTAGAGTTAAGATTTGGTGACTATTTCTATAAAATTTCTTTTTCATTTTTTAACAAATATGTTTATTTGAAAGAGAGAAAATCTTCCATTTATTGGTTCATTCCCCAAATGGCCACAACAGTTGGGGCTGGGCCAAGCCTAAGCCAGGAGCCAGGAGCTTCATCCAGGTCTCCCTCTTGGGTGCAGGGGCCGAAGCATTTGGGCCATCCTCTGCTGCTATCCCATGCCATCAGAAGGAAGATGGGTGGGAAGTGGAGCAGCTAGGACTTGAAGCAGTGCCCATATGGAATGGTCATGCTGCAAACAGTGGCTTAACTTGTTGCACCACAGCCTTGGCCTCTCTGTAAAATTTCTTAATGGGGTTGGGAGGGTTGAGGGGATAGGGGAGCGGTTCTGTGCCATAGTTAGGTTAAGCCTCCACCTGCTGCACTGACTTCCCATATCGGTGCTACTTTAAGTCCTGGCTACTCTACTTCCCATCCAGCTCCCTACTGATGGCCTGGGAAAGCAATGGGAGATGACCCAAGTGCTTGGCCCTGCCACCTGCATGGGAGACCCGGAAGAAGCTCCTGGCTTTGGAACAGCGCAGCTCCAGCCCTTGTGGCCATCTGGGGAGTAAACCAGTGAATAGAACACCTCTCTCTTTCTGTAACTCTGCCTCTCCAGTAGATAAATCTTTTTTAAAAAATTCTTAATTTATATTTTTATTTGGTTTTCTACTTTTTGTAGTCCCATTATCCAACATTTATTAGCAAGAAGTTTCTGGAGTTGATCAGTGGGTTTCATGAGGTCCAAGTGATGCCTAAGCACTTATCTTACCTGCACTTGAATAATTTTTCAGACGTTTCGGATAGCTTGGACTTCCAGGGCAGTTCAGAGGATGAAGAAAGTCGTCTCTGCAATACTGTTCTCATAACAGGGCCGACAGGTGTGGGAAAAACTGCTGCAGTGTACGCTTGTGCTCAGGAGCTCGGGTTCAAGGTTAGTAAGAGTCACGATGGAAGAATGTTCACGTAACAGTTACCCTTGAAATAAAAGATGACAGAAACCATTCTGCCTTTTTTTGTATATTCTAGATCTTTGAGGTGAACGCTTCTTCCCAGCGCAGTGGTAGACAAATTCTGTCTCAACTGAAGGAAGCTACTCAGTCCCATCAAGTAGACAAGCAAGGGGTAAACTCACAAAAGCCCTGCTTTTTCAATAGCTACAACATGGGCAAATCTCCGAGTAAGTAAATTATTTTTCTTAAGACATACCTTTTGACAAAAAACAAAACCTAAGAAAGTAATTTTAATTTTCAGCATTTCGCTATTTTTAAAAATCTTTCTACGTAGACATACACATGCTTGTCCCCCCTCCCCCGACTGTATTAAAACAAGTTTGAAGGCTATCATATCATTATACCCATATATGTAAATAAAACTGTGAGAGGGTTTTTTTTTTCCCCCTAAGTTTCACTTATTTATTTATTTGAAAGGCAGAAAGAAAGAGGTCTTCCATCTGGTGGTTTACTCCCCAAATGGCCACAGTGGCTGGAGCTGAGCTGATCCAGAGCCAGGGGCCTCCGCCAGGTCTCCCACACAGGTGCAGGGTCCCAAGGACTTGGGCTATCTTCTACCACCTTCCCTGGCTGTAGCAGAGAGCTGGATCGGTAGAAGAACAGCTGGGACTCTAACTGGTGTTCATATGGGATGCTGGCACTGCAGGCGACAGCTTTTACCTGCTATACCACAGTGCTGGCCCCTGATAAGGGTTTTTTAAAAGCATGAATGTGACAGTGTCTTAATCAGATCTAACAATATTAACATATTCCTTAATACCATCTAACAGGGTCCGATGTCAGTCTTCTATTGTTTCAGTTTGTTCAAGTTAGATTTTTTTTTTTTTTTTTTTTTTTTTTTTTTGACAGGCAGAGTGGACAGTGAGAGAGAGAGACAGAGAGAAAGGTCTTCCTTTGCCGTTGGTTCACCCTCCAATGGCCGCCGCGGCCGGCGCGCTGCAGCCGGCGCACCGCGCTGATCCGATGGCAGGAGCCAGGAGCCAGGTGCTTTTCCTGGTCTCCCATGGGGTGCAGGGCCCAAGCACCTGGGCCATCCTCCTCTGCACTCCCTGGCCACAGCAGAGGGCTGGCCTGGAAGAGGGGCAACCGGGACAGAATCCGGTGCCCCGACCGGGACTAGAACCCGGTGTGCCGGCGCCGCTAGGCGGAGGATTAGCCTAGTGAGCCGCGGCACCGGAAGTTAGATTTTTACATTTGATTAATGTTCCTTAAGCTTCTTTTTTTTTTTTTTTTTTTGACAGGCAGAGTGGATAGTGAGAGACAGAGAGAAAGGTCTTCCTTTGCCGTTGGTTCACCTTCCAATGGCCGCCGCAGCCGGCGCGCTGCGCTGGCGCACCGTGCTGATCCGAAGGCAGGAGCCAGGTGTTTCTCCTGGTCTCCCATGGGGTGCAGGGCCCAAGTACTTGGGCCATCCTCCACTGCACTCCCTGGCCACAGGGAGCTGGCCTGGAAGAGGGGCAACCAGGACAGAATCTGTCGCCCCGACCGGGACTAGAACCCGGTGTGCCGGCACCGCTAGGCGGAGGATTAGCCTGTTGAGCCACGGCGCCGGCCCTCCTTAAGCTTCTTTAAATTATTTTTAATATTATTTCCATGTTTTTGAGAGACCTGTCTCCTACTTTACTCCCTAGATGCTCAGAATAGCTGGGCTGGGCTGGGGCTGGAGCTAGACATACAGGACACAGTCCTGTTTTCCTTCTTATGTTGCAGGACTCAGTTACTTGGGCTATCACTGCTGACTGCTTGGGTCTACATTGTCAGGAAGCTGGAGTCAGGAACTCTGAATCAAACCCAGCCACTCCAGTGTGAGATGCAGATAGCTTAATTGCTAGGCTAGATCTCCACTCCTCTTAAGTTCCTTTTTTTTTTTTTTTCTTTTCTTTTCTTTTCTTTTTTTTAATTTTATTTATTTATTTGAGAGGTAGAGTTACAGTGAGAGGGAAAGACAGAGAGAAAAGTCTTCCTTCTATTGGTTCACTCCCCAAATGGCCACAACGGCCAGAGCTGACCCGATCCAAAGCCAGGAGCCAGGAGCTTCTCCCCCGTCTCTCACGTGTGTCAGGGGCCCAAGGACTTGGGCCATCTTCTACTCCCAGGCCACAGCAGAGAGCTTGATTGGAAGAGGAGTATCCGGGACTAGACCCGGTGCCCATATGGGATGCTGGTGCCGCAGGTGGAGGATTAACCCACTGTGCCATGACTCTGCGCCCCCCACCCCACCCCCTGCCTTTTAAGATTCATTTTACTTATTTGAAAGGCATAGTTACAGAGAGAGAACTTCTATCCACTGTTCACTCCCCAAATGGCCACAGCAGCCCACACACTAGGCCAGGCCAAAGCCAGAAGTCAGGAGCTTCTGTGTCACCCATGTGGGTGGCAGGGGCCCAGGCACTTGAGCCAACTTTACTGCTTTCCCAGGTGCATTAGCAGGGAGCTGGGTTGGAAGTGGAGCAGATGGGACTTGAACCATCGCCCATATGGAATGCTGGTGTCTTAGGTGGGGGCCGTACGTTACGTGCTACATCATTACTCTGGCCCTGTCTTTATCACTGATTTTAAGCAATTTGATTATGATGTGCCTTGTTGTAGGTTTCATATTGCTTATGCTTAGAGCTGATTGAGCTTCTTGAATATATGAGTTTATAATTCTTACTAAATTTGGAGAAAGTGCAACCATTATATATATATATATTTATTTATTTTTTTGACAGGCAGAGTGGACAGTGAGAGACAGAAAGGTCTTCCTTTTTCTGTTGGTTCACTCCCCAGTGGCCGCTGCGGCCGGCGCACTGCGCTGATCCGATAGCAGGAGCCAGATGCTTATCGTGGTCTCCCATGGGGTGCAGGGCCCAAGCACTTGGGCCATCCTCCACTGCACTCCCGGGCCACAGCAGAGAACTGGCCTGGAAGAGGGGCAACCGGGACAGAATCTGGCACCTTGACCAGGACTAGAACCCGGTGTGCCAGCACCACAGGCAGAAGATTAGCCTATTGAGCTGCGGCACCGGCCTCTTTTTTATTTTTAAAAGATTTATTTATGTATTTGAAAGTCTGAGTTGCACAGAGAAAGAGAGGTCTTCCATCCGCTGGTTCACTCCCGCATTGGCCACAACAGGCTGAGCTGCACCGATTCAAAGCCAGGAGCCAGGAGCTTCTTCCGGGTCTCCCACGCGGGTACAGGGGCCCATGGACTTGGGCCATCTTCCACTGCTTTCCCAGGCCATAGCAGAGAGCTGGATCGGAAGAGGAGCAGCTGGGAATTGAACTGGAGCCCATATGGGACGCAGGCCCTGCAGGCCAGGGTGTCAGCTCGCTCTGCTACAGCACCAGCCCCTCCAAGCATTATTTCTTGAAATGCTTTTCTCTCCTCCCCACCTTCTCTGGCAACTCGGGTTATGGTCCTTTAGAGCACTTGTGTCATAGCTCACTGATGCTTGTTCAGTTTTTCGGTCTTTTCCCTTTCTGTGCTTTCCATCTGGATAATTTTCATTGCTGTTGTACAAGTGCATAGATCTGCATATCTGGTATGCTGTCAGTCCGATCTAGTTAAGTTTTCACTTACAATAGGAGTTTAATTTGGGTCCTTTTTTATCTTCTTTATTTCTACTTACCAGGTGCCCCTTTTTTCTCTCTAGGTTTTTGAACCTATGGAATCTAGTTGTTGTAATAACTGTTTTCATGGTAGAATTAGTTCTACCATCTTTATAATTTCTGAGTTGGTTTTTCCAGGGACTAGATTTTTTTTCCTTCATAATGGATTGTATTTTCCTTCTTTGGATACCTGATGACTTTGTGGACTCAGTGTGGTGGGCACTTGGATCGCTGGGTATTTCTGTATTCCTGTAATTATTCTTGAACTTTGGTCTGGGACACAGTTAAGTTTCTTGGAGACAGTTTGTCTTTTAAGATCTATTAGGCAAGTCAGTAGCAGCCTTTACTCCAGGCCTAATTTTACCTTTCTGAGTACTGTGTCCACTACTCCATGAATTTTGAAGTTTGCTATTCTGTCTAGCTGGAGTAGGAGCTATTTCCCGGTCTCTGTGTGCCTCAGAGATTCTTTCCTTTGACCTTTCACTGATGAGTACTCAGTTAGACCCCAGGGGGACTCTGTAGAGTTCCAGAGCTCTCTTTGTACAGCCGTCTCCTTTTTTGTATTGTGCCCTATTATCACTGCATGCCTTGGCCCGCCAGACTCCTGTTTGTCCTCTCAACTCAGGAGAACTGGGGCTGCGTTGACCCTCCCCACCGTGGCTGGAAATTCTCTCAGGGCAATAAGCTGTGCTATCCTAGCATGTACCTTGTTTCTTGTCTCTCAGGGATCACTGCCTTTGGTTTCATGATGGCCAAATTCTTGAAGAGTATTTTTTTGTGTATTATGTCCACTTTTTTTCTTATATTCAATTGGGAGGTTAAATTCAGTCCCAATTACCATGTCATGGCCTGAAACATAATCACATCTTGTTTTCTTTATTATTTTTTTGTTCTCACATTTACTTAAAGATATATAGGTTATGGTTGTAGTTCACTGAGTTGTTAAATATGCAGGATGTTTGACTATGGCCCTTAATTCAGCAATCTAGTATTCATACTATTGTTTGTTGCCATTTAGCTATTTATCCAAACATGCCTTTTGTTTGCCTTTTTTTTTTTTTTTTTTTTAATTTTTTGACAGGCAGAGTGGACAGTGAGAGAGAGAGAGAGACAAAGAGAAAGGTCTTCCTTTGCTGTTGGTTCACCCTCCAATGGCCGCCACGGCCGGCATGCTGTGGCCGGCGCACCGCGCTGATCCAATGGCAGGAGCCAGGTGCTTCTCCTGGTCTCCCATGGGGTGCAGGGCCCAAGCACTTGGGCCATCCTCCACTGCACTCCCTGGCCACAGCAGAGGGCTGGCCTGGAAGAGGGGCAACCGGGACAGAATCCGGCGCCCTGACCGGGACTAGAACCCGGTGTGCCAGCGCCGCAAGTCGGAGGATCAGCCTAGTGAGCCGCATCGCCGGCTCTTTTGTTTGCTTTTTTAAACATGTGTCCAGATAGGGTGGAAAAAAGAAACACCAAGGACTTGTTTAAAAGGAGAGGCCTGAAAAAGATAACATTCCCATGGCAGTTCTGTCCCACTCTAGTCTGTGTGCAGGAACGGTGTTCACTTGGGGAAGCTGTACGCCCAGAGGTTTCTTGGTCTGAATGGTGTAAAAGCCCTTGAGGTTTTCTGTGGCCATCAGGAGGAAGAAGGATTCTTTATACTTTTTTTAAAAAGATTTATTTACTTATTTATTTGAAAGATATAGTAGCAGAGAGAGAGAGAGAATCTTCCGTTCACTGGTTCACTGCCCAAATGGCTATAACAGCCAGGACTAGCCAGGCTGAAGCCAGGAGCCAGGAACTCCATCTGGTCTCCCACATAGGTGGCTGTAACTCATGTACTTGAGGTGTTACCCACTGCTTCCCTGGTGCCTTAGCAGGGAGCTGGATGGAAAGCAGAGTAGTCAGAACTTGAACTGGCACTTTGATTTGTGATGTGGGCATCTCAACCAGTGGCTTAACGCATATAACCACAATGCCTGTCCCATTGTTTTCCTTGTTTATTGCTCATATTTCCCGTCTTTGGCTAGCAGGAAGTTAGTTGTTTTAATCTGTATCCTTTCGAGATTGTCCTGGTATTCTTTGATGTTTTCTGTGCTTTCTGTCATGTCAACATGTTCCAGACCTAAGGTTAGCTATTTCTCCAAGGAGATAGTTCTTTTGGTACAAAGCTTTTCAGAATTGTAATATTGGTAAAATTTAGCTAGGCATTTAAAAATAAAAATTGACATGTATTTTTGAAAACCAAACTTTTGGGTCCAATGCTGTGGCATAGTGGGTTAATCCTCTGCTTACACTGCCAGCATTCCATGTGGGTGCTGGGTTGAATCCCAGCTGCTCTACTTCCAATCCAGCTCCCTGCTGAGTGCCTTGGAAAGCATGTCTTTTCCAAATGATGGGGTTATCTTCTTTATACTGTTAGAAAAAAAAAACAAAACAGTATTTGGATTGCAGAGTATTTGAATGTAAGAATAAAAGAATTTCTGTGTCTTTAATCTCTAACCGGTAATAGTAGAAATATAGAATATGTGGCCCAAGTCCTTCTGATCGAGGCCCCCCCCCCAAAAAAAAAGAAATACAGAATATAGATATCTATTTTGCCCTCTGTATACTTTCTAGGATTTATCTCTAAATGGAATTTACTTTTGACAGAAAAAGTAAACTCCCCTAAGAAAGTTATTACATCACCAAGAAAACTTCCCCCATCATCGCCCAAAAGTATTGGACCAAAGCGAGCACTGCCCCCGAAAACTTTGGCAAATTACTTTAAAGTATCTTCTAAACCAAAAAGTAATGAAGAAATAGGAGCGCTTTTGGAAAACAATAAAGGTAAGAAGTTGAATGGACAAATCCTCTTTAATATTAACTGTGCTGTTACATACAAGTAAGAACATCGTTCAGGGACTCCTGCTGCCGCCTCACCTTTGCTGAACATCCTGAAGAAGGGGAGTTTCGATATTTTGTTTCAGGCAGGTTTTGTTGTTGTTGTTATTGTTGTTTTGGAGGGAGAGAAAGACTGAGAGATTGAGAGTGTGTCCTGTCTGCTGGTTCACTCACCCAGATGCCTGCAGTAGCTGGGGAACTGAAGCTGGGAGCTGGAAACTCAACCCGAGTCTCCTACGTGGGTGACAGGGACCCAATCACTGCGTCACCATTGCTCCCAGCAGGCTCTGGGTTAGCAGGAAGCTTGTAGTCTGGAACCAGAGCCAGGAGTTGAGCCCAGTACTCCAGCATCTTCACTGTTGTTTCCATTATTTTTGGTTTTGGGCTTTTGAAAAATAATCATTTATTTGAGAAAGAACACCCCAATCTGCTGATTCATCCCCCAAATGTGCACAGTGCCTTGTGGCCAGGCTGAGTGTGCTAGAAGCTGGGAGCTCAGTCTAGACCCCCATGTGGATGACAGGAACCCAATTACATGAGGCTCCCAAGATCTGCCTCAGCAGGAAGCCAGAGTCATGAGCCGGAGATGGGTGATGAAGCCAGGCACTCCAGTATGGTTCTTGAGCATGCTAACCAGTACCTTACCTGCTAAGCCAAATGCCCACAACCCTGTTTCAGTTTTAATCAAGGATTTCAGTTGAGCTTATTCTGTAGAAATATCCAGTGGTCTATTAAAAGTTGATTTTACCTAAGATATTAATAATTTATTTATACAGGAATTAAAAATACTTTTGAGCAGAAACAAATTATTCAGATGAAATCTGCAAATGTAACTACTTCAAATGTCAAAGAATTTGGAGCTGAGGAATCCAGCAGGAAAAATGCCACATCTCTCATTCTTTTTGAGGAGGTAGGCTTACAAAGGTACACATTCATGATACCTCATGATAAAGACTGATTTTAAAGATTAGTGTATGTTGTGCTCGCTTTGGCAGCACATCCACTAAAATTGGAACAATACAGAGAAGATTAGCATGGCCCCTGCGCATGGATGAGACGCATATGGATGAGACGCAAATTCATGAAGCATTCCATATTTAAAAAAAAAAAGATTGATGTATGTTTTCTTATAGGGTTATAAAATAGAAAAAAAAAGAGTCAGAAATACTTGCATCTATTTGAAATTAAAACAAATGACATCAACTCTGGAAGAACTTTTCAGGAAGATAATTACTGTACTTCATGGCCACTAATTTATTTTTTTTTTATTTTTATTTTTTTTTTTTGACAGGCAGAGTGGACAGTGAGAGAGAGAGACAGAGAGAAAGGTCTTCCTTTGCCGTTGGTTCACCCTCCAATGGCCGCCGCGGCCGGCGCGCTGCGGCCGGCGCACCGCGCTGATCCGATGGCAGGAGCCAGGAGCCAGGTGCTTTTCCTGGTCTCCCATGGGGTGCAGGGCCCAAGCACCTGGGCCATCCTCCACTGCACTCCCTGGCCACAGCAGAGAGCTGGCCTGGAAGAGGGGCAACCGGGACAGAATCCGGCGCCCCGACCGGGACTAGAACCCGGTGTGCCGGCGCCGCTAGGCGGAGGATTAGCCTAGTGAGCCACGGCGCCGGCCGCCACTAATTTATTAAGTGATTATTGAAATTATTGTGATTAATTCCAAGCCAGTTATAGTTGACTACATTTCTTTGATTTTAATGTTTGTATTTGGTCATTTTTAAAATTTGTTTATAATGTAAGGTGTTTGTAAACTTTCATTGTAAGTTCAATTCATACTGTTCAGAAATTCATAAATCTTGTCTCTAACAGACACAGTTTCTTTTATATATGTATATACATATATATGAATGTTATCCAGTAAGTGTATTGTTACTCATCACATGAATATTCTAAATGCTATATAGGTTGATGTCATTTTTGATGAAGATGCTGGGTTTTTAAATGCAATCAAGACATTCATGGCAACAACTAAGCGACCTGTAATCCTGACAACAAGTGGTAGGTAACAAAAATTTTAGTACAATTAATTTCTTTCAGTTAAAGTACTTTGAGAATGTGCTTATTAGCTAGAAATGTTCCTTTAAAATCAGTTAACAGATGAAGAATGAAGTTTTTGATTTTTAGTTTTCTTTTTCAGATTTTTTATTTATTTGAGGGGTAGAGTTATAGACAGAGGGATAGACAGAGAGAAAGTTCTTCCGTCAGCTGGTTCACTCCCCAGTTGGCTGCAATGGCTGGAGCTGCACCGATCCGAAGCCAGGAGCCTCTTCTGGTCTCCCACACGGGTGCAGGTGCCCAAGGACTTGGGCCATCTTCTACTGCTTTCCCAGGCCATAGCAGAGAGCTGGATTGGAAGAGGAGCAGCCGGGACTAGAACCGGCACCCATGTGGGGCGCCGGCACCACAGGCAGAGGATTAACCTACTGTGCCATGATTTTAGTTTCTTATTTGAAAGGCAGAGGACAGAGGACAGATCCACTGGTTAACTACCTAAATATGTATAATAGCCAGATTGGGTCAGTCCAAAGCCAGAAGCCTAGAACTTAATCTGGGTCCCTTACATGGGTGGTAGTTTGAGTTATTACCTGCTACCTCATAGGTCTGCATTAGCAACAATATGCAATCAGAGATGGAGCCATTTTGAACCCAGGCATTCCTTGGGACGTGGGCATCCTACACAATGACTTAACCATTGCACTCAACTCTTGCCCCAAGTCTTTTTCTTTTCTTTAAAGCTTTACTTATTTACTTGAGAGGTAGAGTTATAGACAGGGAGAGGAAGAGACAGAGAGAGAGGTCTTCCATCTGCTGGTTCACTCCTCAGATGGCCTCAATGGCTGGAACTGGGCAGATCTGAAGCCAGGAGCTAGGACCTTCTTCCAGGTCTCCCACACCAGTTCAGGGGCTACTTTCCCAGGCCATAGCAGAGAGCTGGATTGGAAGTAGAGCTGCTGGGACTCGGACCAGTGCCCATATGGGATGCTGGCACCAGAGGTGCATGCTTAACCTACTATACCACAACACTGCGCCCCCACCCCCCCATTTCTTTTTTTCTAAAATGGAGAAGCGGCTTGATAGTTTTTAGCCTATGAATTATTCAGGATTCCAAAAAAACTTGTTTAATGATCTTAATGCTTAGCAGAATATATTTTTTCCCTATAGATCCAACATTTAGTTTAATGTTTGATGGCTGCTTTGAAGAAATCAATTTTAATACTCCTTCCCTGGTAAGTTTTTAATTTTTCTAATTATGAAAATGGTGATTTATTATTTTAAAATTATTTTAAAATATGTGTGCTAAAGAATCAAAACTTTTCAGTTTTAGGAAACATTGGATTATTTCTTTTTTTGCTTTAAAAAGATGTTTGCCAAATATATTATTTTTACTAGACTGTTCATTAGGTTTATTTCCAGAATAACAGCACTTACCGAAGTAAAATTTAAATAAAGCACACATCTTACACACAACTCAGTGAATGATATACACAAAAGCCAAATGTAGTCCTCTCCCAGATCAATATTATAGAGCATTTCCTTCATCTCCAGAAGCTCCTGTGGGTCCTTTATAGTTAACATAACCCTCCCCATCAGAAGTAACACTACCTTCTTTTTTTCCTTTTTAATAATTATGAATGTTGCAGTGAAATTAACTTTGTGTGTGTGTGTAATTCTGTGAAATTTAAAGCATGTGTAAATTTATGCAGCCATCACTATAATTAAGATATAGACAATTCTATTATCTATTACCCCATAAAACTTCACACTCATATCTATGAACTTAAATCAGTTTTGCAATTTCAAATAATAGGAAAATGGGATTTCCCTGTGGTTTTACTTGTTGCAGAATTTCATGTAAATGGAATCTTATGTAGTGTTTTGTCTTTACTCATCAGATTCATTTGTGTAACACATGTCTGTCTTCCCTTTTTCTTTCTTTCTTTTTTTTTTTTTTTTTAAAGATTTATTTATTTGAAAGAGTTACACAGAGAGAGGAGAGGCAGAGAGAGAGGTCTTCCATCCGATGGTTCACTCCCCAGTTGGCTGCAACAGCCGGAGCTGCACTGAAGCCAGGAGTCAGGAGCTTCTTCCGGGTCTCCCACACGAGTACAGGGGCCCAAGCACTTGAGCCATCTTCTACTGCTTTTGCAGGCCATAGCAGAGAGCTAGATGGAAAGTGGAGCAGCTGAGTCTCGAACTGCCGCCCATATGGGATGCCGGCGCTTCAGGCCAGGGTGTTAACCCACTGCGCCAGAGCGCTGGCCCCCCGTCCTCCCTTTTTTTAATGAGCAGCATTCACTGTGTGGCTCCACCATGTTGTGTTTATTCATTCACCTGTGAATAGCCATCTGGATCATTTCTAATGAAGCTGTTATAAATAAAGGACTTGGGCCATCTTCTGCTGCTTTACCATGCACATTAGCAGGGAGCTGGACTGGAAGTGGAGCAGCCAGGACTTGAACCAGCACCCATATGGGATGCCTGTGTTGCAGTAGCAGCTTAACACCTTGTGACACAACAGTGGCCCCTGTGCCTATAGTCTTAACGGATGTTGATACATTGTTTCCAGGCCATGTGAAATGGATTTGGATGTATTCCCTGTTCTTTATTCAGGGAGAGTCTACATAGGATTGGTTTTATATTTTCCCTAAAAATTTAGTACAATTTGCCATTACATCCATGTAGATTTACAGACATAATGTGTCTTCTCTTAGGGAAAAAAAAAAAAAAAAAAAGTTATTTCTTCTCCATTTGAGGAGAGAGACAGAGATCTTCCATTCACTGGTTTACTCCCCACCTGCATGCATAACCAGTACTGGGCCAGGCCTGGTTTCCAGGAGCTGGAAACCAGTCTGGATCTCATGTGGGTATACTAGGGACCAAGTATTGGAGCCGTCCTCTGCCTCCCAGGCAGTGCATTAGCAGGAAGCTGGCTTGGCTGTGGTGGAGCCAGGTCATGACCCCAGCACTCCTGTGTGGTTCCGGAGTTCCAGGCAGCAGCTCAGTTGCTGGGCCCGATGCCCACACTCCCTCTTTTGTTTCCCTCATCATTTGACTCGTGATTTATCTATTTTCTTAGAACTAACTTTGGGTTTCTATAATTTTGTCCATTTGTTAATTTTATTTATTTCTGCTCCTATCATAGTCTTTTCATTTGGTTGAATTTACCCGTCTGTACTATTTTCATGAAGAAGCTTAGATAATTGGTTTTCAAATCTTTTGTATTTTAAACTTTCAGTGATACAAATACCATCGTGTGCAGTGCTTTAGGTGCTTCATACAAGTGTTTTTTGTTTGTTTGTTTGTTTTTTTTTTTTTTTTTTTTTTTTTTTTTTTTTTTTTTGACAGGCAGAGTGGACAGTGAGAGAGAGAGACAGAGAAAAAGGTCTTCCTTTGCCGTTGGTTCACCCTCCAATGGCCGCCACGGCCGGCGCACCGCGCTGATCCAATGGCAGGAGCCAGGTGCTTCTCCTGGTCTCCCATGGGGTGCAGGGCCCAAGCACTTGGGCCATCCTCTACTGCACTCCCTGGCCACAGCAGAGAGCTGGCCTGGAAGAGGGGCAACTGGGACAGAATCCGGTGCCCCAACTGGGACTAGAACCCAGTGTGCCGGCGCCGCAAGGTGGAGGATTAGCCTAGTGAGCCGCGGCGCCGGCCCATACAAGTTTTGATACGTAGTGTTTTCACTTTCACATAGCTCAAGATATTTATAATTTTTCTTTTGATTACTCATAGTAAACTGTATGTTTTAATTCCTCTTAAATTTATCAAGAGTAATTTGATGGCCCAGAATATAGTCTGTCTTGCTAAATGTTCAATGTGTACTTTGTATTTTTTTTAAAGATTTATTTATTCATTTATTTGAAAGAGTTACAAAGAGAGAGAAGGAGATGCAGAGAGACAGAGGTCTTCCATCCGCTGGTTCACTCCACAACTGGCCACAATGGCTGGAGCTGCACCGATCTGAGGCCAGGAGCTTCCTCCAGGTCTCCCAGGGATTAGAAGTATGGCAGCTAGGACTCAAACTGGAGCCCATATGACATGCCAGCACTGCGGGCGATGGCTTTACTGCTATACCACAGCACAGGCCCCAATCATTGTTATTGTTGCCGCTGTTGTTGAACACTTATTTATGGGGCTGGCATTGTAGCATAACGGGTGAAGCCACCACTTGTGGTGCCAGCATCCATATGGGTGGTGAGTCCTGCTGCTCCACTTCTGATCTAGCTCTCTGCTAGTGTGCCTGTGAAAGCAGTGGAAGATGGCTCAACTCCCTGGTCTCCTGCACCCGCATGGGAGACCCAGAGGAAGCTCTGGGCTCCTCCTTCTGCCTGGCCCAGCACTGGTCATTGCAGCCTTTTGTGGAGTGAACCAATAGATGAAAAACCTCTCTTTCTGTCTCCCCCCACCCTTTTCTGTAACTCTGCCTTTCAAATAAATAAAATAAATCTTTAAAATGTTATTTGAAAGAGTTACAGTGAGAGATAGAGAGACAGGAAGGGAAGAATGGAAGGTCTCTCTCTCTCTCTCTGCCTTTCCCTCTCCCTCCCTCTATGTAAACTCTATGTAAATCTGACTTTCAAATGAAATACATAAATCTTTTTTATTTTTTTAATTTGAAATGGAGATTTGCAGAGAGACAGGGAGACACACACACAGATCTTCCATTCTTCCATTGGCCATTTCAGTCCCCAAAAGGCTGCAACAGCCAGGGCTGGGCCAGGATGAAGCAAGGAGCCCAGAACTTTTTCTGGGTCTCTCACATAAGTGCAGGGGCCCAAACACTTGGGCCATCCTCCACTGCCCTCCCAGGTGCACCAGCAGGATGCTGGACCAGAAGTAGAGCAGCCAGGTGTTGAACGGGTGCCCATATAGGATACCACCTTTGCAGGCAGAGTCCACTCAACCTGCTATGCCACAACACTGGCCCCCATGAGTAAATTTTATTTAAAAAGTACCATTTTATCACCTAATACTCCTAGTTTTTCCAGTTTTAATAATGTCTGTGGGAGCAGGCATTTGATATAACAGTTAAGATGCCATTTGAGACTCCATCTCATAGTGGAGCACCTGGGTTCAAGTCCTGGCTCTACTCCCAATTCCAACTTCCTGCTAATGTGCATCCTGGGAGGCAGCAGGTGATGGCTCGAGAAGTTGGGTTCCTGTCACACTTCTGAGACACCTGGGTTGAGTCCCCAGCTTCTGGCTTTGGCTTGGCCCACTCTGTCTGTGGCAGGCATTTATAACTTTCTCATTTAGGTCTGTCATCCATCTCAAATTAATTTCTTTTTTTTTTTTAATATTTTTCTAGCTTAAGTATTTTATTTGTTTGCAATTATGCTTGTTAACACTATATGATGAAAATGTACAAAGAATAAGATTGCAGTTTTTGGTTAGATTTAAGTCAAAGACATTCATTAATAAAGAATATTTGAAGTGAATATTCCAGAAATTTCTCTAAGCCATCTGTTCAGAATAACTGTCTCTGAATTTGACCTTACTTCAGAAGGTACTGGCATACATTTGAATTAGACTAAAAAAGTTTTCAAAATAAGCCCTAATTAAAAAAAAAAAAACTATTCTACATTCAAACGAAAACAATTTTAATAGAACTTTCCTTTCCAGAATCAAATTAATTTCTATGACTGGTATAAGTTAATGATCAACATCCCTACTTTCCCAGGTCAGTTTATTGAATACAGTTTTCTTTCCCCATTGAATCACTTTGGTACATTAAAGATACATATATTTTGCTATACATACATATGTTATGCTCTTTCTGGAACATTTACTTGGTTCTATTGATCTATCATTGGCAGCCCCATACTTCTTAGTATGACTTTGTGGTAGATTTTGAGATCTGATAGTTTGTCTCCAAACTTGGCTATTCTTCAAGTTATTTTAGTCATTCTTTTTTTTTTTTTTTTTTTTAAGATTTATTTATTTATTTGAAAGTCAGAGTTGCACAGAGAGAGAAGGAGAGGTAGAGGTAGAGGTAGAGAGAGAGAGAGAGAGAGAGGTCTTCCATCTGCTGGTTCACTCCCCAATTGGCCACAATGGCCAGAGCTGTGCCAATCTGAAGCCAGGAGCCAGGAGCTTCTTCCAGTTATCCCATGCTGGTACCGGAGCCCAAGGACCTGGGCCATCTTCCACTGCTATCCCAGGTATTTTAGTCATTCTAAGTCCCAAGCATTTTCTATGTAAATTTCAAATTCTGTATGTCAGCTTTTACTTTTTTTATTTTTATTTTTAATTATTTATTTATTTATTTTTTGACAGGCAGAATGGACAGTGAGAGAGAGAGAGAAAGATCTTCCTTT
The DNA here is from genome assembly GCF_964237555.1 of Oryctolagus cuniculus. Taxonomy (NCBI): domain Eukaryota; kingdom Metazoa; phylum Chordata; class Mammalia; order Lagomorpha; family Leporidae; genus Oryctolagus; species Oryctolagus cuniculus. The sequence goes on along the minus strand of NC_091448.1, from coordinate 42,007,958 downwards.
TGCCATTGGTTCACCCTCCAATGGCCACCGTGGGCGGCGGCTGGAGCACCGCGCTGATCCAATGGCAGGAGCCAGGTACTTATCCTGGTCTCCCATGGGGTGCAGGGCCCAAGCACTTGGGCCACCCTCTACTGCACTCCCTGACCACAGCAGAGAGCTGGCCTGGAAGAGGGGCAACCGGGACAGAATCCGGTGCCCCGACCAGGACTAGAACCCGGTGTGCCGGCAACACAAGGCGGAGGATTAGCCTAGTGAGCCGGGCACCGGCATTTATTTATTTTTGATAGGCAGAGTTAGACATGAGAGAGGGAGGCAGAGAGAAAGGTCTTCCTTCCGTTGGTTCAGCCCCCAAATGGCCACTCCAACCGGTGTGCTATGCCAATCTGAAGCCAAGAGCCAGGTGCTTCCTCTTGGTCTCCCATGCAGGTGCAGGGCCCAAGGACTTAGGCCATCCTCCACTGCACTCCCGGGCCACAGCAGTGAGCTGGACTGGAAGAGGAGCAACTGGGAAAGAACCGGTGCCCCAACTGGGACAAGAACCCGGAGTGCTGGCGCCGCAGGCGGAGGATTAGCCTAGTGAGCCACGGCACTGGCCAGCTTTTACTTTTAAAAAGCCTTCTAGGATTTTGATGGGAATTGTGCTGAATCCATAAGTTAATGTGTATTAAAACTGGCATTTTATTTTATTTTATTTTATTTAGAGGTAGAGTTACAGACAGTAAGAGGAAGAGACAGAGAGAAAGGTCTTCTTCCGTTGGTTCACACCCCAAATGGCCACAACAACTGGTGCTGTGTTGATCCAGAGCCAGGAGCCAGGAGCCAGGAGCTTCTTCCTGGTCTCCCAGGCAGATGCAGGGGTGCAAGTACTTGGGCCGTCTTCTACTGCTTTTCCAGGCCATAGCAGAGAGCTGCACTGGTAGAGGAGCAGCTGGGGCTAGAACTGGTGCTCATATGGGATGCTGGCGCTGCAGGCAGAGGATTAACCTACTGCGCCTTGGTGCCAGCCGTAAAACTGGCATTTTAACAATATTAACTTTTCCAATTAATGATAATGTATTTCTCCATTTATTTTTCTTTAAATTTTTTTAGCAATATATTGTTTTCACTGTAGAAGTATAGCATATCCTTTATTTGAGAGGTAAATTTACAGACAGAGCAAGAGGCAGAGAAGTTTTCCATCCACTGATCCACGCCCCAAATAGCCATGGCAGCCATAGCTGGGCTATGTAAAGCCAGGAGCTTCCTCCAGGTCTCCCACGTGGGTGCAGGGGCCCAAGCAATTGGGCCATCTTCTACTGCTTTCCAAGGCCATCAGCAGGGAGCTGGATCATAACTGAGGCAGCTGAGATTTGAACCGGTTCCCATATGGGATGCCAGCACTGCAGGCAGAGGCTTAACCTATTACCCCAGCCCCTCAAACTTATTCTTAAGTATTTGATGTTTTCAGTTCTATTAGTTTTTTTTTTTTTTTTTTTTTGACAGGCAGAGTGGACAGTGAGAGAGACAGAGAGAAAGGTCTTCCTTTGCCTTTTTTTTTTTTTTTTTTTTTTTTTTGACAGGCAGAGTGGACAGTGAGAGAGAGACAGAGAGAGAAAGGTCTTCCTTTGCCGTTGGTTCACCCTCCAATGGCCGCCGCTGCAGCCGGCGCACCGCGCTGATCCGTTGGCAGGAGCCAGGATCCAGGTGCTTTTCCTGGTCTCCCATGGGGTGCAGGGCCCAAGCACCTGGGCCATCCTCCACTGCACTCCCTAGCCATAGCAGAGAGCTGGCCTGGAAGAGGGGCAACCGGGACAGAATCCGGCGCCCCGACCGGGACTAGAACCCGGTGTGCCGGCGCCGCAAGGTGGAGGATTAGCCTATTGAGCCACGGCGCCGGCCCTTCCTTTGCCTTTGGTTCACCCTCCAGTGGCCACCGTGGCCAGCACACCGCGCTGATCCGATGGCAGGAGCCAGGTGCTTATCCTGGTCTCCCATAGGGTGCAGGGCCCAAGTACTTGGGCCATCCTCCACTGCACTCCCGGGCCATAGCAGAGGGCTGGCCTGGAAGAGGGGCGACCGGGACTAGAACCTGGTGTGCCGGTGCCGCAAAGTGGAGGATTAGCCTAGTGAGCTGTGGCGCCCGCCAGTTTTATTTCTTAATATTTATTTTCCATGGTTGTTGGCTCTTATTTAGAAATACCTTTGATTTTTAGATAGTTGTTGTTTGTGTCCTGTGAACTTCATTAATTAGTTCTAGTAGTTTGTAATTTTTCTTTCTTTCTTTCTTTTTTTTTTTTTTTTAATTTGTCTTTCTGGTCTTATTTTACAGAATAGGACTCTGGTACCATTTTGAGAAGAGTCATCCTTATCTTGTTTCCAACTTTTTTGTTTTAAAAGATTGATTTATGGCTGGCACTGACCCTCACTAGGCTAATCCTCCGCCTTGCAGTGCCGGCACACCGGGTTCTAGTCCCGGTCGGGGCACCGGATTCTGTCCCGGTTGCCCCTCTTCCAGGCCAGCTCTCTGCTGTGGCCAGGGAGTGCAGTGGAGGATGGCCCAGGTGCTTGGGCCCTGCACCCCATGGGAGACCAGGAGAAGTACCTGGCTCCTGCCATCGGATCAGCGCGGTGTGCCGGCCGCAGCGTGCCGGCCTCGGCGGCCATTGGAGGGTGAACCAACGGCAAAGGAAGACCTTTCTCTCTGTCTCTCTCACTGTCCACTCTGCCTGTCAAAAAAATAAATAAAAGAAAATAAAAAGAAAAAAAAGATTTATTTATTTATTTGATAGGCAGATGTATGAAGAGAAAGGGAAAGTCAGAGAGGCAATCTTCTAGCTGCTGGGTTACTCCCCAAAAGGCTGCAACAGCTGGGACTGGGCCAGGATCCTGGGACTCCATCCAGATCTCCCACGTGGATGCAGGGGCCAAGAATCTGAATGCTTTGCATTCATATTAGCAGGGAGCAGAATCAGAAATGGAGCAGCCAGGACTCAAAGCGGCACTTACATGGAATTGCGTGGTTGCAGGTGGTGGCTTAACCCACTGTGCCACAACGCCGGACTCCTGCTTCCGGCATTCTTAAGATTGTTTTGTGTTCTTAAAAAATGAACCCTGTTATCCTTGTAAAACCTTATTTTTGAATCTCTGGTGACACCTTGTTGTCAGAGCTACTTTGTCTTGTGATTAACAGAACCATACCAGCCTTCTCACACTAGTGCCTGTATGGTGTGTCTCTTTCTCTCCTTTTATTTTTTATATATCTGCTCTTAATTTTATAGTGTGTTTCTTTTAAATAACACAGTTTAATCTTTTTTTTGTTTGTCTAGTTTGTTTGTTTTTTTTTTTTTTTTTTTTTTTTTTTTGACAGGCAGAGTGGACAGTGAGAGAGAGAGACAGAGAGAAAGGTCTTCCTTTGCCTTTGGTTCACCCTCCAATGGCCGCCACGGCACCGCGCTGATCCGATGGCAGGAGCCAGGTACTTATCCTGGTCTCCCATGGGTGCAGGGCCCAAGCACTTGGGCCATCCTCCACTGCACTCCCTGACCACAGCAGAGAGCTGGCCTGGAAGAGGGGCAACCGGGACAGAATCCAGTGCCCCGACCGGGACTAGAACCCGGTGTGCCGGCGCCGCAAGGCGGAGGATTAGCCTAGTGAGCCGCGGAGCCGGCCTGTCTAAATAGTTCTTAATTCCTCCTTTTCTGCATTCTCTTGGGTTGATCCAGTGTGTTATTTCATTTGATCTTCCCTGTTGGCTTTAATTTATATCTCTTTGTACTTTTTTTGTGTGGTTACTCCAGAGCTGTGCTTTTACAATGTGCATAGTCTGCAGATACCATACTTGTCCTACTGTATGATAGCATTTGCATGAAGTGTCCGGAGTCGGTACTTCTGTAGACACAAGAAGTACAGTGGTAGTGCCTGGAACTGGGAGTACGAGCTAGAAATGCGGAGACAGCCAGTGAATATGGGGGCTTCTGTTGGAGATGTTGAAAATGTTCTATAATTAGTGACAATAGTTGCACAACTATAAATCCACTAAAACCATTGAATTGTACAGTATGTGAATTATATCTCAATGCATGTCGTGTATTTTTTAATGTAGCTAGCTAGAATTGAAACTTACAAACTAGGATAAACACCAGATTTGGAAGACTATTATGAAATGTCCTCTCACGCTATACCATTATTTAATCCAAATGTTTTTTCAAGGTTTATTAAACCGCTTACAGTGTTTAGGTTGGAGAATTGCTTATAAGTTTCGTGGTGATCTTGGACTATTTGCAAATAATATATATGTACTTTTAATTTGGTAGTATATGCCTTTATAGTTTTGAGCTCCTCAAGAAGAGCTTTGCTATATAGCAGATTTCAGCAGAATTTGTCTCGCTCCTCAGTGTTGTTCATATGTATTATTGTATTTTTGTTAACTCTTTAACTAACACTATTCTCTGTTTTTTAAGCTAAATGTTGCCAGCTACCTACAAATGATCTGCTTAACTGAGAATTTTAGAACTGATGTAAAAGACTTTGTAACTTTGTTAACTACAAATACTTGTGATATCAGAAGAAGTATCCTTTACTTGCAGTTTTGGATTAGAAGTGGAGGTGGATTTTTAGAAGAAAGGCCTTTGTCCCATTGTCGTGAGTTGATCTTTTATGACATAAATTTCTACTAAGGGACCATGTTTTAAAATATGTGCTGTGCCTGGCATTTGGTGTAGCAATTAAGACACTCTGGAGTGCCCCTAGCCAAATATCAGAGTGGCTAGGTTCAAGTCCTTACTCCTCTCCTGATTCCAGCTTCCTGCTAATGTATACACTAGGAAGGAACAGGTGATGGGTACGTGGAACACCTGGATTGAGTTCTGGGCTCATGGCTTCAATCTGGCCCAGCCCTGGGCGTTACAGGTACTTGGGCAATGAGCTAGCAGATGGGAAATCTCTCTCTTGGAAATAAATAAATAAATAAATACATACATACATACATAAACAAATAAATATTTTAAGTAAATTATGCTACACCAAGATATTTGAAAGACTATAAAAATTTTGAGGGGCCGGTGTTGTGGCGTAGCAGGTAATGCCACCACCTGTGGTAAAGCTGCCACCATCCCATATGGGTTCCAGTTCAAATTTCAAATCCCGGTTGCTCCACTTCCTTTTTTTTTTTTTTAACAGGTAGAGTTAGACAGTGAGAGAGAGAGACAGAGAGAAAGATCTTCGTTCCCTTGGTTCACTCCCCGAAATGGCCGCTACAGCCGGAGCTATGCTGATCCGAAGCCAGGAGCCAGGTGCTTCGGATCAGCTCCTGAGCCACGGTGCAGGCCCTGTTGCTCCACTTCCAATCCACCTCCCTGTTAATGTGCCTGGGAAAGCAGCAGAGGCTGACCCAAGTGCTTGGGTCCCTGCATCCACATAAGAGATCTGGAAGAAGCTCCTGGCTCCTGATGTTGTCCAGCCCAGCCTGGGTCTTAGCAACCATTTGGGGAGGGAACTAGTGGATAGAAGATTTCTCTCTCTCTGCCTCTGCCTCTGCCTATTCCTCTCTGGAACTCTGCCTTTCAAATAAATAAAAATCTTAAGAAAAAAAATTTTAAATAAATCATTTTTAAACAAGTCTTTAAAACATATTTTTTGAGCATCCAGTCATCACAGTAATCTTTGACAGGTATATACCTGCTTCCTTCCTGAAGTTTTGTGAATATTAAATATAAATAAATAAGAGTCTGTGCTACTCTCTATGCTCCAAAATTCCCTTTATCTCTATAAGCCTGTTTCTTTACCTCAGAAATGAGAGATTTGACTAGATAATCTATAAATTACTTCCAATTTTATAGTTCTTTTAAAATGATTTAAAAAATTGTATAATATCATTTAAAAAATATAAACCCTCTCTCCATTCCTCTCTCCAAAAGTTTGGTTGTTCAGTTTTCCAAACTCTTACTTAAATAAGTTTCTACATTCACAGTTTCTTATAAAGCAAATGGTAGAACTATAATAATGATGTGGCAACTTCCCTTTTTCAGTTACTGAAAACACATGGTGGTTTTTCTTCCTCAGTGTCTCTGGTTCTCTCATTGTTTTTGCTGTGACCTCTGTAAATAAGTTTCCTAAGAGCTTATTTAATAGTTTACAATTCTATTTTCCTAAGGACTTTGTTTCAGAAATACTTTTATTCCTTACTGCTGTTATGTCACCATCGCCACCTAACTCAAGGCACAGCCGTTTGTGGAGCGCTTTGCCCATGCCAGACCCCGCGTTGGCCTCGGTAACACGGGCTTCCTTCCTTGAGATGCTCCTGTTAGTGCTTCCCGTGCTCCACAGGCCCAGTTCTTAGTTGAGGATCCTATTCTGCAAAATACTCACATATTTAGATAAAACCAAGCAGAAGTTCTGGTTTATTATTACTCTAACAGGTCTCTCCTTCACTTTTACATGGAATGTAATAGAAACCAGTAGCTTCAACTGTTTCTCAAAAGTAGATGTGATAAATAAGACATGAGAAAGTAATCTTGGTGTTTATAACAAATTTGTCAATAGCTTTTGCCATACCACTGCACGTAAATGGCTATACCAAGTACTTTATTTTTTTTTTTTTAAGATTTATTTTATTTATTTGAAAGACAGAGTTACAGAGAGAGGTAGAGACAGAGAGAGAGGTCTTCCATCCGCTGGTTCACTCTCCAGATGGCCGCAATGGCTGAAGCTGAGCTGATACAAAGCCAGGAGCCAGGAGCTAGGAGCCAGGAGCTTCTTCCGGGTCTCCCACATGGGTGCAGGGGCCCAAGGACTTGGGCCATCTTCTGCTGCTTTCCCGAGCCATAGCAGAGAGCTGGATTGGAAGAGGAGCAGCCGGGACTAGAACTGGCGCCCATGTGGGATGTTGGCTGCACTTCAGGCCAGGGCTTTAATCCACTGCACCACAGCGCCGGCCCTACCAAGTACTTTGAAAAAGAATAACTATAGCATAGTTTCTCTTCTTGAAGATGTTATTTTATGTGCATTTCATTCTCTCTTTTTTTTTTAAGGATCTATTTATTTATTTGAAAGGAAGGGTTAGAGAAAGAGATCTTCCATCTACTGGTTCACTCCCCAAATGGCCACTATGACCAGGGCTGGACCAGGCCAAAGCCAGGATTCAGGAGCTTCATCAGGGTCTCCCACATGTGTGACAGGGGCACAGACACTTGGGGGCCATCTTCCGCTGCTTTCCCAGACCATTAGCAAGGAACTGGAGTTGCAGGCAATGGCTTTACCTGCTGTGCGACAGTGCAGGCCCCCATATTTTATTCCTTTTTAAAACACAAGGGCAGGTGCTATGGCTCAGCAGGTTAAAGCCCCGGCCTGCGGCCCCAGCATACCATATTGGCACCAGTTCAATGCCTAACTGCTCCACTTCCAATCCAGCTCCCTGCTAATGAACCTAGGAAAGCATCAGAGGATGGCCCAAGTGCTTGGGCCCCTGCACTCACGTGGAAGACCATGAAGAAGCTCATGGCTCCTTGCTTTTGCCTGGTCCAGCCCTGGTCGTTGCTAGCCGTATGGGGAGTGAACCAGTAAATAGAAGACCTTTTCTCTGTCTCTGTCTCTACCTCTCTCTGTAACTCTGTAATTCTTTGGGAATTCAAACAATATAGAAATAAATAAATTTCCCCACTTTTCTTGAGGTTTGTTTATGTATTTGAAGTCAGAGTGACAGAATATTCCATCCTCTGGTCCATTCTTCAGATGCCCACAACAGCAAGCTAGGAACCAGGAGCTTCATCAGGGTCTCCCACACGGTGGCAGGTAACTGATTACTTTACCCGTGATTAGCTGCCACCTCAGGTGCACATTAGCAAGAAGAGAGATCAGAAGTGGGGGCAGCACTTAATCTCAGGCACTGCAATATGGAATATAGGTAGCCTGAGTGACAGCTTAACCCACTGCCCCACAACACCTACCCCAAATTCCCCCACTTTATAAATATAGCCACTGTTAGACTTTTATCTGTACATAGAAAATTTTGCAACATATTTATAAACCAAAAATCCAAAAATACCGTATAAGCGTACTTCAAAAAGCTTGTGAAAAAATGAAATTAAAAGATAAGCTTATTTGGATGCAAAATTCTTTTTAGAATCCTTGCAGTTTTTTTCTTCTTCTTCTTTTTAATTTATTTATTTATTTGAAAGAGTTACACAGAGAGAGGGAGAGGCAGAGAGAGGTTCACTCCCTAATTGGCCACAATGGCCAGATCTGCGCCAATCCAAAGCCAGGAGCCAGGAGCTTCTTCTGGGTCTCCCATGCTAGAGCAGGGGCCCAAGGCCTTAGCCTCTCTTCTGCTTTCCCAGGCCAGAGCAGAGAGAGGGATTGGAAGTGAAGCAGCTGGGTCTTGAACTGGCATCCATATGGGATGTTGGCACCATAGGTGGCAGCTTTACCTGCTATACCACAGCGCTGGCCCCTAAATTTTTTTTAAAGAACACAGTGGTGCTCTTTTTTTTTTTTTTTCTTTTCAAGATTTATTTATTTATTTGAAAGGCAGAGTTACAGAAAAGCAGAGGTAGAGAGAGAGAGAGAGAGAGAGAGAGAGAGAGATAAGTCTTCCATCCACTGGTTCACTCCCCAAATTGCCACACCAGCCATGGTTGGGGCCATCCGAAGGCAGGATCTTCTCCCAAGTCTCCCGTGCAGATTATTGGATTATTTTAAAGTCCCCCACTATCACTTCACTTAACTTTAGTATTGTTAGAGGTAATGCTTATATTGTACTCTTTTTAAAAATTATTTATGGCCGGTGCCGTGGCTCACTAGGCTAATCCTCCGCCTAGCGGCGCCGGCACACCGGGTTCTAGTCCCAGTTGGGGCACCGGATTCTGTCCCGGTTGCCCCTCTTCCAGGCCAGCTCTCTGCTGTAGCCAGGGAGTACAGTGGAGGATGGCCCAGGTGCTTGGGCCCTGCACCCCATGGGAGACCAGGAAAAGCACCTGGCTCCTGGCTCCTGCCATCGGATCAGCGCGGTGCACCGGCCGCGGCGGCCATTGGAGGGTGAACCAACGGCAAAAGAAAGACCTTTCTCTCTGTCTCTCTCTCTCTCACTGTCCACTCTGCCTGTCCAAAAAAAAAAAAAAAAAAAAAAAATTATTTATTCGAAAGGCATAGTGACAGAACGCTTCCATTCATGGGTTTACTCATCAAAGGCCAGAAGCCCTAAACTCCATCCAGGTCTCTCACGTGGGTGCAGGGGTCCAGAGAGTTGGGCCATCTTCCACTGCTTTCCTAGGCATGTTAGTAGGGAGCTGGGTCAGAAGTGGAACAACTGGGACTAGAACCAACACTCATAGGGGATGCTGGCATCACATATGTCGCCTTGACCTGCACCACAGCACAGGCCCCTGTACTCTTAATGAATTAAAAACATATTGGGGGGTGAGGGAGAAACAGTAGTGGCATATGTCCAAGAGATACCAAAGGATCACAAATGTTAAACAATTGTTTGATACGTTTTGGTTAAAATACACACAGCTAAATTTTTCTCTTATTGATTTTATAGGAGGGAATAGCAGGAATGTACATATAGTTTGCTCTGAAGATGGTCCTGGTGTGAAAAATAATGTCAAAAATACTAAAAAGAATCGTATAATCCTTCCTAAGTGTGACACCGGTTGTGTTGAGACCTTGTTTGGTATTAAGAATATTTTTTCCCCATCTGAAGACTTATTCTCATTTTTGAAGGTATTTTTAATTTCTGTTTGGAATGCTGAATTTATGTTCCTTTTGATTTTTCCCAACACTTACTTCTGCCTTTTGAATCTTAACTTTAACTTAAATTTTCCTGTAATTTTTATAGGTTTTAGGTTTCCAGTTGTAATACATCTTACTACTTTGACAAACATTGCATGCACATTCTTCCAAATGCATATTGTAGGGTTTAGAAACTTTTCAGAAAAAAAGACAATTTCAGAGTAGTTTTTTAAATAAATGAGCTTCTAATTATTGGAGTTAAGAATCTATATTTTTATAAGATTTATTTATTCATTTATTATTTTTTGACAGGCAGAGTTAGACAGTGAGAGAGAGAGAGACAAAGAAAAAAGGTCTTCCTTCCGTTGGCTCACCCCCCAAATGGCCGCTACAGCCGGCGCATGTGCTGTTCTGAAGCCAGGAGCCAGGTGCTTCTTCTTGGTCTCCCATGCGGGTGCAGGGCCCAAGGACCTAGGCCATCCTCCACTGCCCTCCTGGGCCACAGCAGAGAGCTAGACTGGAAGAGGAGCAACCGGGATAGAATCCGGTGCCCCAACCGGGACTAGAACCCGGCGTGCCGGCGCTGCTGGTGGAGGATTAGCCAAGTGAGCTGCGGTGCTGGCCTTAAGATTTATTTTTAAAAATTTATTTGAAAGAGTGACAGAGAAAGGGAGAGGCAGAGAGAGAGCTATTTGACCTGCTGGTTCATCCCCAGATGGCCTCAATAGCCAAGGCTGAGCCAGGCCACAAGGGGCCAGGAGCATCTGGGTTTCCTGCATAGGTATACAGGGGCCAACCACTTGGGCCATCCTCTACTGCTTTCCCAAGGGAGCTGGATCAGAAGTGGAGCAGCCAGGACTCGAACTGGCACCCATATAGGATACTGGCACAGTAGATGGTGGCTACAGGCCCAGCTCCTATAGTCAATGTTTAGGTCCAGTACTATTTTGATATAAGTGTAGATTAATAAAATTTTGAGGGGCAGTGGCAGTATTTTGAAGATAGAATATGGATAATACTATGTTCACATGAAAAGAAAAATGTTAGACTAATTTCTATTATTTCTTTATTCCCCATTGTTTTTCAGCACAAAATCTCAACAAAAGAAGAATGGCATAAACTCATCCAACTCCTTACAGAATTCCAAATGCAGAGTGTAGATTTTTTATATAGTAATCTTGAGTTCATTCTGCCATTACCTGTTGATATTGTCCCAGAGCCACCCACTCTCTGTGGCTCGTCAGTAACTCTGGATGCCAGCACCACAACACAAAGTGCACTGTGTCTTGCTAGGAAACCTTCTGAAGGAGAGCAGCCGGTGAAGAAGGCCCACAAGAAGAAACATAAGAAAAAGATGGTAGTACTGGATGATAGTGATTTATTTGACACTGACTTGAACTTTCCTGATGAAGTTCTTAGCCTGTCCCCTGCGGCCCTTTCCTCAAATTCAGAAGAAAGCAAAAGCAGAGACAAAGAAAGCAATCCGGATACAAAGAAAGTAAGCAAATGTTTAGCGTCCAGCATTGCGTCGACTCCTGGACCTCCAAAAACGCCAGCAGAAAAACAGTGCTCTGCCCTCGTCTCTCAGTGTTTAAACTCTCTCGCCGAGTTCCTGGATAACATGTCCTTCCTCGACCCCCTTTTAACTGGTGCACGAGAACAAAAGGAATTTGATAAAGATGACTTTAGTTGGCCCAGTGGAAAGGTTAAAAGTGGACTTTGTGATGAGTTTAGCCTGGAGAGTGGCGATGGTGGTGGGTGGACCACTCAGAGCTCTGCAGAACTGAAGGCAGCTGCAGAAGCTCTCAGCTTCACCAAGTGTTCCTCTACTATTTCAAAAGCATTGGAAACCTTGAATTCTTGCAAGAAATTGGGAAGAGATCCAACCAGCGATCTGACTATCCAGGTTTCACAAAAGCGCAATAATATGTACTTCCGCCGGTCGGCAGCTAATTTAGAGTAAGTCTGACCTTTTACTTGTACTCTTCAGTGATAAACGGTAAAGGGGGAATCATTAGTTGCTTTCTTACTGTTTTCAAATGCTGGCCTATTGCTCCTGGTAGGCCCTTGACATTAATAATGTGGCGCTAAGAGGGTGGGGGAGTTCCTCCGCATTGCTGGAGAGAGGCATAGTGAGAGATCAGGTGGCTACATTCGGGAGACTGAAGTGACAGGGAAGGGGGTGTGAGCTTGTCCTGACAGCAGGTAGCCATGAAGATTTGTCAGATGGGAAATTCATCTGGAAAGGGCCTTGGCACTGGAGCAGGAGCCCAGCCGGTTTTGTTTGGGAGTGTTACATTTTTACTGAACATTATAAATAACTCATTATTTTAAATTCACAGCAATGCAAGGAAGAGGATAGCAGTCATTAAAAGTGTATTTTCTAGCCGATCTCTTGTGAACCTAGGTAACAGACAAGCTAGTATAATTGAATACCTGCCAACTCTTCGAAACATTTGTAGAACAGAGAAGTTAAAGGAACAAGGAAAAAGCAAAAGGAGGTAACTAAAATAACATGTTTGGAGTGGGTATTGTGGTGCAGTGGGTTAAGCTGCCATGTGGGACATCCACATTCTGTATTGGAATTCCACTTTGAGTCCCAGTATTCCATGCTTCTATCCAGCTTCCTGCTAATGCGCTGGGATGCAGGAGATGATCCCTGCCAATGCACTGGGATGCTCAAGTGCTTGGGTTCTTGCCACATACGTGGGAGACCCGGATGGAGTCTCCTAGCTCGTGACTACTTTCAGCCTGGCCTACTCCTGGCTGTTGTGGGCATTTGGGGAATGAACCTATAGGTAGAAGATGTGTGTGTTTGTGTGTCTGTGTGTTTGTGTCTCTCTCTGCCACTATGTCTGTCAAATAAGTAAATATTTTTTTATTTTATTTTTTTAAAGATTTATTTATTTAGTTGCAAGTCAGGGTTACACAGAGAGAGGAGGAGAGGCAGAGAGAGAAAGAGAGAGGCGTCTTCCATCCACTGTTACACTTCCCAGTTGACCACAGTGGCCGGAGCTGTGCCAATCCAAAGCCAGGAGCCAGGATCCTCTTCTGGGTCTCCACAAGGGTGCAGGGGTCCAAGGAGTTCGACCATCTTCTGCTGCTCTCCCAGGCCATAATAGAGAGCTGGATCGGAAGTGGAGCAGCCGGGACTCGAAATGGTGCCCATATGGGATGCTGGCACTGCAAGTGGCGGCTTTACCTGCTATGCCACAGCGCCTGCCCCCAATAAATCTTTTTTAAAAGAGGCCGGCGCTGTGGCTCACTAGGCTAATCCTCCGCCTTGCGGCGCCGGCACACCAGGTTCTAGTCCCGGTCGGGGTGCCGGATTCTGTCCCGGTTGCCCCTCTTCCAGGCCAGCTCTCTGCTGTGGCCCAGGAGTGCAGTGGAGGATAGCCCAAGTCCTTTGGCCCTGCACCCCAAGGGGGACCAGGATGAGTACCTGGCTCTTGCCATTGGATCAGTGCAGTGCGCCGGCCGCAGCGCGCTGGCAGCAGCGGCCATTGGTGGGTGAACCAACGGCAAAGGAAGACCTTTCTCTCTGTCTCTCTCTCTCACTGTCCACTCTGCCTGTCAAAAAAAAAAAAAAAAAAAAAAAGTAACATTGTAGGGGTTAAATCTCTGCCTGCAGTGCCAGCATCCTACATGGGTGCCAGTTCATCTTGGCTGTTCCATTTCCAATCCAGCTCCCTGCTGATGTGCCTGGAAGGGCAGTAGAAGATGGCCCAGGTGCTTGGGCCCCTGCTCCTATGTGGGAGACCTGGAGGAAGCTCCTGGCTCCTGGCTTCAGCCTGGCCCAGCCTTGGGCATTGTGGCCATTTGGGGAGTTAACCAATGGGTAGAGGATCGATCTCTCTTTTTTCTCTTTCATCTCTAACTCTGCTTTCAAATAAATAAATGAATCTTTAAAAAATAACATTTAAAAATAGCTATTTCAAGATGAATAAATGCTTTCATCAGATGAAAATACTAATAATATATTTTTCCATGTTATTTTGACAGGTTCCTGCACTATTTTGAAGGAATTCATCTTGATATTCCAAAAGAGACTGTGAATAACTTGGCAGCTGATTTTCCTTAATCTTCTACATTAACTTTGTACAAATTATGTGGTCCTTAAGATATTTTTGTATTATGTTGATTTTCATAGAAGAATTTTTCTTGATGTACATTCAAAACAGACTATTTGTATATTTTTTATTTTGTGCATATATTTAAAATGAAAAAATTTGAGTTACAAGTTGTATATATGATTGTGGTAGTTTTTTTTCCTGGAGTTTTTGTATTATCTGATTTTGCTTTGTTGGAGTATTTTTTGTGGGTGTGAATGAACTGTTTCTGGAAGGGGGAGTTGTCCTGATATTTCTATAATTTTCCCGTTTCCTGTACCCTCAATCCACCCCTCTCCTACCAGATATGGTGCTCTGTCAAGTTGTAAATATGAACCACCTAGATGGTCTTTTTAAATTGTTTACACAATACAAACATAAGATTACATATGTAATACATAAGGAAACTTCCTACGAAGAAAATACGCTTCAAGTCTCAAAAGGATCTGATGAACTGATTTGTAGTACTGTCCCCCAGCGTGTTTTACCATTGAATCAGTGAATGCTGACAACATAAGATCAAGATTATAAATTAGTTTTTCATAAATCTTTTTTAGCGGCCCTGTGGTATCATGTATATTTGCCAGCTTGAATCATTTGTCTTGTACATTTTGCTTGTATTTTTATTTCTTGATGTTTTATTTCATAAAGATATTAATGACATTAATATATCAGTTCTGTATGAGATGCTGTTGATTGAATTAAAACTGTAGCAGGTGTGTGTTTAGCATGGTGGTTGGGATGCCTGTGTCCCATATCAAAGCATTTGAGTTCAGTGCTCAGCTATGACTCCTGATGCTGTGTTCTTGCTAATGCAGACCCTGGGAGGCAGCAGTGATGGCTGAGTTCCTGCCACCCATGTGGGAAACCTGCGTTGAGTTCCAGACTCCTGGCTTCAGCCTAACCAGGCCCAGCCATTGAGAGTATTTGGGGAGTGATCCAGCAGGTAGGAGCTGTCTTTCTGCCTCTCAAAAAATAAAATGATTTTTTTTTTAAGATTTATTTATGTAGTTGAAAGGCAGAGTTAGAGAGGAAGAGACAGAGCAAGCTTTCATCTGCTGGTTCACTCCCAAGATGGCTGAAACAACGGGAGCTGTAGCAGGCTTAAGCCAGGAGCCAGGAGCTTCATCCTGGTCTCCCATGTGGGTGGCAGAGGCCCAAGTACTAGGGCCATACTCTGCTGCTTTTCCTAGGGAAAAGCCTTAGCAGGGAGCTGGATCAGAAGTGGAACAGGTGGGACATGAACCAGCTTCATGTGCCGACATTGCAGGCAGCAGGTTTTTTTTCTTTTTAACTTCCTGGCAGCTATAGTAGCCAGTTCTTTTTGGATTTTCCATTTTAAATATTTATTTATTTATTTGAAAGTTAGTTACAGACAGAAGGAGAGACAGAGAGAGGTCTTCCATCCTTGGGTTCAGTCCCCAAATAACTTTAACAGCAGAGCTTCCTCTGGGTCTCCCACTTGGGTGCAGGGATCCAAGCGCTGGGGCCCTCCTCCACTGCTTTCCCAGGCCATAAGCAGAGAGCTGGATTGGAAGAGAAGCAGCCAGGACACGAACCAGCAGAGATGAGATGCCAGCACTGCACGCAAAGGCTGTGCCACTATACCACGGTGCTGGTCCCAGTCAGTTGTACTTTAAAGTAGCTCCCTGGGGTGGGCATATGTTGCAGCATGTATGACTCCACTTGGAAGATCCATGTTCAAGATCAGCTCTGCTTCCAATTCCAGCTTCCTGCTGTTTCAGATCCTAGGAGGCAACAAATGATGGCTCAAGTAGTTAAGTCCCTGTTGCCCACATGAGACCCAGACTGAGTTCTTGGCTCCTGGCCTGGCTGGCCCTGACTGTTGTAGACATTTGGGAGTAAATTGATAGATGGGAGCTTTCTGTGCATCTGTCTCTTTGCCCTTCAAATAAATAAAAACAAACATGTTTTAAAATCAAACAGCTCCCTTGGGTCTCGTGCTATGCCGAAGTAGGTTAATCCTTCACCTGTGGTGCCAGCATCCTATATGGGTGCCAGTTTCCTGGCTGTTCCTCTTCCGATCCAGCTCTCTGCTATGGCCTGGGAAAGCAGTGGAAGATGGCCCAAGTCCTTGGGCCCCTGCACCCACATGGGAGATCCGGAGGAAGCTCCTGGCTCCTGGATTTGGATCAGCCCCGCTCCGGCCACTGTGGCCATTTGAGGAGTGAACCAGCGGATGGAGGACCTCTCTGTCTCCCTGTCACTATCTGTAATTCTGCCTTTAAATAAACAAAATCTTTAAAAAAAAAAAACTGCTCCCCATTTCAGATGTTTATGTTAGCTTAATGTTCAGGAAAATTATCTGATGAGTTATATAAACTCAAGTTAGGATCTGTTTTGTATTTTGAAAAATACAGAGGCACACTCGGTCACAGATACGTATGATGACGTTTGTACCCCTTATTTATTCAGTGTAGCTTTTCTTAGACTGGTTAGTATATTGACCTAATTGAAGGTTAAACCAAAGACGTAGTATTTGAACAGCAGTTCAAAATGTAATCATCCTGGTAAATGTTCTAATTTGGTATTTCATTATGGGAAGACGATTACTCTCATTCTATAACTTAAGAGGCTAATGCTAATTCCTTAATTATTTATAACATTGGTCAGTTATTTTTTTAAGATTTATTTGTAAGGCCCAAGGGACAGGCCAAAGTCAGGATCCTAGAACTCAACCCTGGTCTCTGAGGGCTTGGGCCATCTCCCGCTGTTTCATAAGCATCATTATCAGGGGTTGGGTCAGAAGCAACATTACAGGCGGCAGCTTGACCCACTGATCATCTTCCAAGGTGTTCGGTGGAGCTAGTTCAAGGATGATGGATATAAGGTTACAGCTGGAGCCACAGGTTTTATATTGTGTAGGTTCAGAGGTCATGTCTTAGATTTCATCCCTGTGGCAAGAATCTTCAGAAGCACTGTTGTCTACTTTTTCTAGAGTTTCTCCTGTAGACCACTTACCTGTGCTTCATTAGGAAATTCTTGTAATTCTCACCAACTGGTGAATCAATGTAACTCCACAGATTTGTATTCAAATCATTAAAATTCAAGAAATAAATAATGAGGGTATTTTCCCAACAGGGACTCATTTTTCTTAGGTTTAGTACAGTTGGGAAAAGTTTTTATCCTTTTTAAGATTTATTTATTTATTTATTTGAAAGTCAGAGTTAACACAGAGAAAGAAGGAGAGGCAGAGAGAGAGAGAGGTCTTCCATCTGCTGGCTCACTCCCCAATTGGCCACAATGGCTGGAGCTGCGCAGATAGGAAGCCAGGAGCCAGGATCCACTTCTGGGTCTCCCAGGCAGGTACAGGGATCCAAGGACTTGGGCCATCTTTTACTGCTTTTCCAGGCCACACCAGAGAGCTGGATCAGAAATGGAGCAGCCGGGACTCGAACCAGCACCCATATGGGATGCCTGCACTGCAGGTGTCAGCTTTTACCCACTCCGTCACAGCGCCGGCCCCTGCAGGGCATGTTATTTACCACTTATCCCAAATGGCAAAGACTGATTCATAAAATATTTATTGATTTGAACTTGGTTTAGCCTTGTGTAAACCACTCAACAGCTGGAAGTCTGAACATCTGTAATACAGGTACAATGTATTTTCTTCTTCATTTATATGGATGTTCAGAATCTCTGGTTTTACAACGTTAGGGCTAATAAACTGTAAATATACCAGTAGAGCAGGTGTATTAATCTCAGAACTCTAAGGCTCATTGTCAAAAACTACTAATTCGTAGAAGGCAACAGCCTGCAGTAACGAATCGTACAACTCTTCGATCCTGTGAGGGTCGGTCGCTGAGAACAGCTGTCTGTAGCGCACTACTTTATCTGCCGGGAAGCACACCCGAGGCTGCGCCTTCAGGACAGACTCCGAGAGGAGCTGCTTCACCAGGTCCTTCCCACTCGTCCTCGTGTCGCCAATCATCAGCTCAAAGTGCTTCCCCACGGCGCTGCGATGCATGCTCAGCACCTGGTGCAGGCCGTCCTGCGCGAACGTCCTGTTCAGCAAGGCGTACAGCATGGCCTCCGTGATGTGAAAGTGCAACAGGACGGGGAACAGGGAGGCGTTCTGAAGGGAAAGTCCTGTTTTTTCCAGAACATAGAAATCTGCTTTAGGCATCTTTGAAATGACTGAAGAAATCTTTAAAAGAAAAAACAAAATGAGTGGTCAGAAATAATTCATTAAGTTTTACATTTGGGTCCCCTTCTCTCCCACTTCTGTTTGCATTCATTTTGAAATAAAAGGTATTTTGTAGGCAGTCAGGTTCTGGTCATGGTTCCATGAGGAACAAGCTGAACTGAGACGAGTTGTTTAGTTGTCCTAAGTACCAGTTTCTTATCTATAAGATGGGCTTCATGACTTCTAAAATCTATGCTGACTTTAAATGACAGTTTCATCAGGGCAAAGCACAGAGTCAGAATAACCAGCCAAGAATCAAGCGCCTCTGCAACTGACTAATCACACCATGCACTTGCCTGAACTGGTTTTCCTGTGTGTAGTCAAGGCAGTAACTCCTGCCCATTTCACAAGGTTTTGAAAATAAAAGCAAGTCGTGTATCTGCCAGAGCTTAATGTCTGAAGATCTGAATATTGAATATACACGGCGCTGTTACCACTGCATGAACACCTGTTGCAGCAAAAGGCATTTCTTGAGCTAACTGAAGAAAAGATTCATTTTTTAAAAATCAGAGGTGACAAAACGTAACAGTTATATGAGTAATAGTTCCAAAAGAAAAGCTATCCTTTTGCATTACATTCCTCTTGGGACTCAAAGGTAAAACTATATATAAGGAGCCACGTAAGAATACAACTGGAGCTGCCCAAGTAGCAGGAACTGGATGTACAACCGCCTTACCTCTTCTAAGTAGGCTGAGGAGGGGTACGTTCTGCTCATTAATCTCCAATAGTCACTTTGCTGCCAGTCCAACACCGTCAACTTGCGATCAACATGAGCCCAGGCAATTCTTCGAGTACCAAAAACAATAGATACAATACTGCTAACTGCCTAAAAGAAAAAGGTTTAATTATCTGTGAACATTTTAGCAGACACAAAACCTAACCCACAAACTCAAGATGCCTACCTAGTTTATGTAATATGCACTTATTTACAGTTTATGAGCTGAGAGTTTTGTTTTTTTTTTTTTAATTTGACAGTTAGTGAGAATGAGGGAGACAGAAAGGTCTTCCTTCCGTTGGTTCACCCCCCAAATAGCTGCTACAGCCGGAGCTATGCCAGTCCGAAGCCAGAAGCCAAGTGCTTCCTCCATGCGGGTGCAGGGGCCCAAGCACTTTGGCCATCCTCCACTGCCCTCCTGGGCCACAGCAGAGAGCTGGACTGGAAGAGGAGCAACTGGGACTAGAACCCGACGCCCATATGGGATGCCGGCACCGCAGACGGAGGATTAACCAAGTGAGCCACAGCGCCGGCCTGAACTGAGAATTGTTAAAAAAAAAAAAAAAAATAGGAGTAATGATTAAAAGGTAACCAGCACTAATCAATTTATAGCCTATGACCCTTGCTCACTCTCAGCACCTAGCCCAATGTAGATCCCAGTGTTGCCAGGGCTTGTGCTAAGTCCTAGGAACATAAGAAGTGCTGCCATACAAGGGCTACTGGAGACAAACGCACTCAGCCAAAGTTTACTGGGGAACGAGGAAAATGAGTAAAATGGTAAGCAGGAAGTTATTCCCCAGCTGTCTACAGATCGTCTGTTTGACCCCTCAGGCAGTGGAATAAAGACTGCAGCAACGGAATCCCATATGGGCGCCGATTCTAGTCCTGGCTGCTCCACTTCCCATCCAGCTCTCTGCTGTGGCCTGGGAAAGCAGTAGAAGATGGCCCAAGCCCTTGGGCCCCTGCACATGGTTATTGGAGGATGTCAGAGATGAAATTTTCGAATCCTTAGACAATCATTTTAGTCTTCCTAATAAAGCTGCTTTACTTTAAAAAAGAAAGAAAGAAAGAAAGAAAAAAGACGGCGTGGGAAGGGCAGAGGGGCAGACATATTTCTTTGAAGGTAAAGGTAAGCAGCATGCTTTATCCTAGGAGCTACGGACCAGCAAACATCTCAACGATTATCCTAGGTCTGCATTTCAGAACAGCCACTGACACTGTGTGGCAGTGAACTGGAGGAAACCAGACTCAAGGAAGGTTTTTTGTTAGACACTTTGTTAACGTAACAAGTGTTAAGAATGGAAAAGGATGACAATGGAAAGGAAAAGAAGCAGGTTAGCAACAGTGGGAGCAGAACTGACACAAGTTGAAGGAGGGGACAAGGATAAATGACTCCAGTTTCACTCTGGTGACAGGATGGCATCACTGACCAAGATGAAGAGGAGGCAGACTGGCTGGGGGCGCTGGGGGCGCTGAGCTGCTTTGCTGTGTGCTGAGTTTGGGTTGCCCATAGGGCTTCTAAGAGAAGACTTGATACGTGGATGGAAGTTCATTCCCAGTCTGGGCTGGGGAGACACAGTACAGTGGTATCTGCTCACGCCACACAGCTGAGTTATAACAACAAATACAGTACAAACATGTTCTATAGCTACACAGGCGGATGAGATGAGCTGGAACAACACCTGATTCTATACCCACAACCTTTCAGTACTAACGGCTGGCTAAATATCTTAAAATCAAAACTGTTTGGAAGCCCAGAAGTCTAGAGAATATAGACCTCGTTTTGGTTGTTCAGTTCAGTGGTCTCTAAGCATTGGCGTGCATGCACGTTGCTAAGCAGCCACACAGTACTGACGGGGCAGGAGACTTTGAAGCACCATACTGTCGGGGACCACTACACAGGCCTAGATTTGGGAGACCACCACATGGCCTGGTCTCTGCTGCAGGCACACTCAGCAGGACTGCAGAGGTGACTGGTCAGGTTATGTTAACAATGGCAAAGGTCGTTTGACATGCAGGCAGAAGCCGCTGCAGTAGACACTAAGTGGGACGTCCACCCCAGTGAATAACGAGTCCCCCTCCAGGGTCCTCCACACTGTGATTGTCCTCCTAATCCCAGCTTCCCAGCAAACACATCTTTCTCCTACACACCGAAACTCTCTGTTGGCCCGTCTCACTGAATAAACTCCCTCAACATACAATCCTGTTTTCACAGAACTGCACATTTTTTTGATTCATCAGCCACATCACCGTTGACAATACCTGGAGTAACCAGACATCTGGGCCTCTGCTTCTGCCTCCACCTTTGACAGCACACAGCGTCCCCTCGTTTCCCCACATTAAAATCTCTAATCTTCTCAGTCCGCTTCCTTACTCTGCAGCGCTGTCCCTTTCGGGTTAACCTGACCCCCGCCGTGCTGGACACAGCACCGTCCTGCAGGATCTCCTCCATACAGACTGACGTTGGAACCTTCCTGCCTCAACAAGATGCAAATCCACGCCTGGGCAGAAACAACAGCTGCAGTCATGAGTCACAGTGAAAGGCCTCCCTGCAGCTGGTTTGAAAGATGCTCCAGATCACCCGCAGGTGGTGCTCCCTGGAGTCCGTGAAAGACCTGACAGAACCTGCAGTCCCTTCTCTGAGAGTATAAGCACGACATGTGCAGGACCTTGTTCCTGGGAAGAGGGACCAGGGGGGGCTGGTGCTGTGCATAGTGGGCTAGGCCTCTGCCCGCAGTGCCAGCATCCCAGCATCCTGGTTCTAGTCTCGGCTGCTTGTCTTCTGATCCAGCTCTCTGCTGTGGCCTGGGAAAGGAATAGAAGATGGTCCAAGTGCTTGGGTCCCTGCACCCACATGGGAGACCCAGAAGAAGCTTCAGATCGGCCCAGCTCCAGCCACTGTGGCCATTTGGGGAGTAAACCAGCAGATGGAAGACCTTTCCCTCTGTCTCTCCTTCTCTCTGTAACTCTGCCTCTCAAATAAATAGATAAAATCTTTAAAGGGGGGGGGGGGGGGATGATTTTCATGTGGTTTTCAAAAGTATCCATACCCCCCTCCCCCCAAAAAAACTGAAAACCTCTGGCCCAGAAAAAACTGTGCTTGTTATTTTTATTTGCCTTTTGAGAGGCAAATAGACAAGACAAAAGCTATCTGCTGGTTTTCTCTTCAGATGCCCACGATGGCCTGCCGCCTCTCTGGGTCTGCATTAACACAAAGCTGGAACCAGGCAGAGCCAGGCCTGCAGGGCTGCAAGGGGACATGGACTTCCCACCTATAGCTTAACAACAAGGCCAAAGGTCCAACCCAGATAAGAGAGCATTTTATCAAGCAATGTTACCCAGGACATAGGTACCTCCAAAGTTTAATGTGATATGACATGCAATTCTAACGTATTTTAAGATAACACTGAAAATGATTTGCTTTTAGAATGCGTAAGGAGGGTTGGGAGAAACAAAACTATTTTAAATCCTGCAGGAAAGACTAGTGTAATGTTCCAAGTCAGTACTTGGCCACAACCACCTTTGCATTTTTGAATTTTTATTGATTCGATACAGAGACAGATGGGATGCCCAGGCATGGGTTTACCCCCCAAATGCTCATGATGGCTGAAGTTGGGCTTGCCTGAGGCCAGGAGCTGGAAGCCAATTCAGATCTCCCACACGAGTTAGCCGGCGCCGCGGCTCACTAGGCTAATCCTCCGCCTAGCGGCACCGGCACACCGGGTTCTAGTCCCGGTCGGGGCTCCGGATTCTGTCCCGGTTGCCCCTCTTCCAGGCCAGCCCTCTGCTGTGGCCCGGGAGTGCAGTGGAGGATGGCCCAGGTGCTTGGGCCCTGCACCCCATGGGAGACCAGGAAAAGCACCTGGCTCCTGGCTCCTGCCATCGGATCAGCGCGGTGCGCCGGCCACATCGCGCTGGCCGCGGCGGCCATTGGAGGGTGAACCAACGGCAAAGGAAGACCTTTCTCTCTGTCTCTCTCTCTCTCACTGTCCACTCTGCCTGTCAAAAAATAAATAAAAAAATAAAAAAAATAAAAAATAAAAAGATCTCCCACACGAGTGGCAAGTACCCAACCACCATGGTAAACCACTTCCCAGGGTGCGCATCAGCAGGAAGCTGGAATCAGGAACAGAGCTGAGCATCAGACCAGGCACTCCAATACGGGAGGTGGTGTCCTGACTGGCATCCTGACCGCCAGGCCAAATGCCCGCCCTCTATCTCTTCATCTCATTTCTCATTTTGCTCAGCATGACCCTCAGACACAGAAGGCTATCTCTGCGACGTTCTCCTCAAGTAAACCTTGCTTACATAAACTACTTCTCAACATCGGCAGTCCTACCTAGAATGCCCTCCTCTTTAGCCAGACGAATTCTCTCTCTCCAAGATCCAAACTGACTTCCAGCAAATTCCCCCACTAGCCACAGTTCACAACTACCTTTTAAAAAAAATCTTGTTTTATTTATTTGAGAGGTATAGTTATAGACAAAGAGAGGGAGAGACAGAGAGAAAGGTCTTCCATCTGCTGGTTCACTCCCCAGATGGCCCCAACAGCTGGAGTTGAGTGGATCTGAAGCCATGAGATGGGATTCTGGTGCTGCAGGTGGAGGCTTAGCCCACTACACCACAGGGCCAGCCCCCACAACTCCCTTTCGAATGCCAATTTGCTCTCAGAACATCTCATTATTTGGTGGAAATTATGTTCTACTTTGAGTAATAGGTTATGTGTTTATATGTATATGTACAGGGGCCATTGCTGTAGGGCAGCAGGTTAAGCTGCCACCTGAAATGCCAGCAATCCCATATTGGTGCTGATTCAAGTCCCAGCTGCTCCACCTCCAATCTAACTCTCTGCTTATGTGCCTGGGAAAGCAGCAAAAGATGGCCCAAATACACGGGCCCTGCACCCATGTGGGAGACCCAGAAGATGCTCCTGGCTCCTGCCTTCGGTCTGGCCCAGCCCTAGCCTTTGCAGCCACTTAGGAATAAACCAGCAGATGGAAGAGCTCTCTCTCTCTCTCCTCTGTAACTCTGCCTTTCAAATAAATAAATCAATCTTAAATGTGTATGTCCAGACCCAACTAAACCTGCAGAACTCTGTCTTAGTAACTCTCCAACCCAATGCATGGGACAGAGCTTTACAGACTTGGTTCCCAAATACCGGGCAGTGTCAAAAAGGTTCTACCTTCAGTCTCTCTAGCTCTACGTCTGGCTTGATGAGCTTTCCCAAGCGCTGGTTTTCCTGTAACTTCCGTTTTTTCCTTCCAGTGTCTGGACAAAGAATGGAGTTACACACTCGAACTGCAGTTTTATACTGGAACAAAGGCACAGCCATTAAACTCTCCAAATTCTGAAATGGCCCAAACTTTTCTCGGTGCTCTACAATATTGACGGACTTTCTCCCCCGGAGTAACTTGAAAGCTTCGAGTTCTTTGTTAGATGCTGTGTTCAACACGTGCAAGATGGAAGCCTGCTGCTCCGCAGAGAAGAGCTTGTCAAGTGCCTTTTCTGACTCCTGTGCATTTTCGTTGCAAAAATCGACGTTGGGAGTAACTTCCTGAGGTGTGGTGGATTTGTTCCGACAGCAGGAGTTATGTACGGCCTGGAGCAAGGGTGACCGCAGTGGGACTGGGAAGAGTCTCCATCTTCCTGAAAGGAAAATCAGCAAAGCATAAGTTGGTCTCTATTTCTTTTTAGCGTGAGTGGCAAGTGTAAACAGATTCTTCGCAAAGTTATACTGACTGTTCCACACTGAGTGGAACCCTATTAAAATCTCCTGGAGAATCATCTGTAAATTATCTTTAAAAGGCACATGTGAAATTTTTTTAAAATAGGCTTTTTGTTGTTTTCAATTTCTTAATTTTAATTTTTCATTAGTCTTTAACAGATTCAGTGTGATCTGGAGATACAATTCTAAGAACAAAATCATATTCTCTTCCCTCCCGTTCCCTCCCTCCCTTCCAGTCTTCTTGGTTTCTTGTTATTTTTAAGTCATGGGAGCCATCTTCTGATTTTGAGGGATTAATCCTAAATTTTACTACCTTTAAACTGTGCTTCATACCCATCAAGAAAGACTTGGTTGAAATTATTTAAACTGCTTAACGTTGTTGATTTTTTTAAATTTATGTTATTTATTTGAAAGGTAGTTACAGAGAGAAAAAGAGAGAGACAGAGAGAGAGGAGTCTTTCATCCACTGGTTCACTCCCCAAACGGCCAAACAGCCGGAGCTGGGCTGTCCCAAAGGCAGAAGTCGGGAGCTTCATCTGGCTCCACAGCTTTCCCGGGCGCACAGCGGGGAGATGGACTGGAAGTGGAGAGGGGATGCCAGCTTTGCAGGCCTCCTTGTTGTTGATATTTTTATCTTTAGAATCTTTTCTTAACTAATATCTCTTATGATGTACCTTCTTGGGCTACCACTTCCAATCCAGCTCCCTGCCAATGGCCTGGGCAAAGCAGCGGGTGTAGTGGCCCCTGCCACTCAAATGGGAGACCTAGAAGCTCCTGGCTCCTGGCTCACTGGCCACTGCAGCCATCTGGGTTGTGAACCAGTAGATGGAAAACCTCTCTGTCTCTCCCTCCCTCTCTGAAACTCTGATTTTCAAATAAATTATTTTTTTAAAATGTATCTTCTCTGACAGGTGCCATGGCACAGAGAGTTAAGCCGTCATCTGTGGTGTTGGCATCCCATATGAGCACCAGCTGGAGTCTCAGCTACTCTGCTTCTAATCCAGCTCCCTGCTAATGTACCTGGGAAAGCAGCAGAAGATGGCCCAAGTGCTTGGGCCCTGCACCTATGTGAAAGCCCTGAATGAGCTCCTGGCTCCTGGCTTGGGCCAGGCCAGACCACTGAGGTCACTTGGGGAGTGAACCAGCAGATGGAAGATCTCCCTCTCTCTCTCTCCCCACTCTGTGTAACTCTTTCAAAATAAATGAATATATATTTAAATGCATATATATTATATTTTAAATACATATTTAAATGTATCTTCCATTTTCTTTTCTTTTTAATGTTTTTTTTTTTTTTTTTTTTTTTTTGGGAGAGGCAGAGTGGACAGTGAGAGAGAGACAGAGAGAAAGGTCTTCCTTTTCTGTTGGTTCACCCCCCAATGGCCGCCAGTGCACCACACTGATCCAAAGCCAGGAGCCAGGTGCTTCTCCTGGTCTCCCATGCGGGTGCAGGACCCAAGCACTTGGGCCATCCTTCACTGCATTCCCGGGCCACAGCAGAGAGCTGGCCTGGAAGAGGGGCAACCGGGACAGAATCTGGCGCCCCCAACAGGGACTAGAACCCGGTGTGCCAGCGCTGCAGGCGGAGGATTAGCCCAGTGAGCCACGGCGCCGGCCATCTCTTCCATTTTCACTAGTCTTTTATCACGTGGAACTAAATAAAATTAACTTTTTTAAAAGATTTTTATTTATTTATTCAACAGGTAGAATTACAGACAGTGAGAGAGACAGAGAGAAAGGTCTTCCTTCCATTGGTTCACTCCCCAAATGGCTGCCACGGCCAGCGCTGCGCCGATCCAAAGGCAGGAGCCAGGTGCTTATCCTGGTCTCCCATGGGGTGCAGGGCCCAAGCACTTGGGCCATCCTCCACTGCACTCCTGGGCCACAGCAGAGAGCTGGACTGGAAGAGGGGCAACCGGGACAGAATCCGGCGCCCAAATGGGATGCCAACGCCGCGGGCAGAGGATTAGCCAAGTGAGCCATGGCGCCGGCCCCTATTTTTTTTTTTTTTTTTTAGAGGCTTATTTATTTATTTGAAAGAAAGTTACACACAGAGAAAGAGAGGCAGAGAGAGAGAGAGAGAGAGAGAGAGAGAGAGAGAATCTTCCATCTGCTGGTTCACTCCCCAAATTGCCGCAAATGCCGGACCTACGCCGATCTGAATCCAGGGGCCAGGAGCTTCCTCCAGGTCTCCCACGCGGGTGCAGGGGTCCAAGGACTTGAGCCATCTTCTACTGCTTTCCCAGGCCACAGCAGAGAGCTGGATCGGAAGTGGAGCAGCCGGGACTCGAACCAGCGTCCATGTGGGATGCCGGCACTCCAAGCGGCGGCTTTACCCGCTTCGTCACAGTGCCGAGCCCTAAAATTAACTTTTCTAAATTTATAAGCAATGTTTTAGCTAAGTGGCAGATTTAAGGGCCGTTTGACTTCCCTCTGTGCCACTTTTTAAGATTTCTACTACGGCTGTTCTTGCAAGCAGAAGAAACACTGTAGGGCCGATACTTCCTAAGGCCAGGGGAAAGTCACTCTGACACCGCAAGCACAGGGAAACACAGCAGCCCGGGAACAGTCACGCAAGCGGCTCAGAGTCTGAATCCTCCGTCCGCAACTCCCAGGGCGAGGAGGCACAAACTCGGAAGCCTGGGGGTCAGCTCGGCGGGGGCTCCAAGCGGGCAACCGGGCCATGAGATCTGACGAAAGAAACTCTCCAAGGTCAGGGGCTTATGGCAGACGGGAAATTAACCCTGCATTCCAGACGCCCTACCTCCCGCCACGAGGACCCGAGGGACGTTCATCCTCCTAGTGAAACCAGTCGGTTCCCACGGTCCAGTCTTCCTCCACTGGCTTCCGGTTCATGCGTGCTTCACCCAAAAGAGCCCGGCCTCCTGGCGGAAGCACGGTGAGCTCAGCAAAAAGATTCCGGACCAACGGGCGCTCCGGGGTCTGGCCAGAGATGCCGCCCTCTGAGCAGCAGGTTAGCGGTGGCCGAGCTGAGGGCTTCGCAGGCGGAGGCTGGACATGGGCACTGCCGGGATCCCAAGCCCTCGGGGGCCCCGCAGACGCTTCACTGCTTTGGAGATGCGTTCTCGCCAAGTCTGGTTCCTGATAGTCTCCGGGCTAGGAAGCGCCTGGGCCAGTCAGGGTCGCAAGGTGCTAACGCGGAGGAGTCTCCCTGAGATTATTCCAGCCGCATAGGTGGACTAGCACCTGCTGTCACAGAACTCCCCTAATCCGCGCTACTCCCCGCGCGCGGGAAGACGGTGGAAGAAAGTAGGCGTTTATTTGCGCTGCGCGGAGTAAGGAGTCGGCAGCTGTCTCTGAATTCCCAGACTGCCTGAGAAGGAAGGGCGGTGAACCGCCAGATTAACGTGGGGGATGAGCAGTGCGTGATCTGCTCGTGCGCGGGTCTCTGGTTGGTCCACTGCGCAGCGGACTCCCTTGCATTGGTCAGCAACAGGAGGCAGACGTGTGTGTGTGTGTGTTTTAAAGATTTATTTATTTATTTGAAAGAGTTACACAGAGAGAGAGAAGGAGAGAGAGAGAGAGAGAGAGATGTCTTCCATCCGCTGGTTCCTCCCACGCGGGTGCAGGGGCCCAAGGACTTGGGCCATCTTCTACTGCTTTCCCAGGCCATAGCAGAGAGCTTGGTGGGAAGTGGAGCAGCCAGGACTTGAACCGGCGTGCATATGGGATGCTGGCACTGCAGGCAGCATCTTAACCCGCTACACCACAGCGCCGGCCCCCAGACGTTTTCTGAAGATGCTGTGACTGCGAAGTAGGCTGCGAGTAGAACATCTCAAAACATAGCGGTAGGATGTTAGCCTTGGAGGTGGAATTGAATTCTGAGTCTTGCCTTCAGGAATCCTGCAGGGCCAACCTGACCCTCTGCCACTCTCTTAATTTATTGAGTTAATCTATAGTATGGAGTTGATGTGTGATGGCCACATTGAAGACAGAGGACCTGCAAGCTAAAGGAGAGACTGGGGCCTGATGAAGTCTACACCAAAGGTGTTAGGGATGGGGCTTGGTTTCACTGTTGTGATCCAGCCTGGGTGTAAGGAGTGGAGTCTGGTGGGGTTGCCTAGACAGGGACGCAAATTCTCTTCTCTGTGGGTGGAATGGAATACCTGGGAGTGATGGAGAGCATTTCAGAGGCTCGGCAGGGAAGCAGGGCAACAGGGGACTTCGGAAGGAGGAGGTGGCTTTGCACTGGGAGCAGTGTTCCATTTGGAATGGATGGAGAACAGATGGGTCTGGTGCCAGATTTGGTGGGCCCTTCTTTTTGAAAAATTTATTTATTTGAAAGGTAGAGTGAGACAGAGGGATAGAGAGATCTCCCATCCACTGGTTCATTCCAGGGCCAGCCCAGGCTAAAGCTAGATACCGGGAACTCCATAAAGGTTCCTGACATGGGTGGCAGGAACTCAAATACTTAAGCCATCATTGCTGCTTCCCAACCATGTTAGCAGGGAGCTGGAGTAGCCAGAACTCAACCCAGCACTACAAAGTGGGATTCAAGTGTCTGAAGCAGCAGCTTAACCCACTGTGTCCCTGCTAGGTCCTTGAATGCAGAATAGAACCATTGATGGCTCAGTAGCTGAAACCACCAAGGTTTTGAGGTTGTGTAGTCAGACTGGAGATTTGTTTCTAGAAAATTGTCCAAATATAGCCCATGTGAGGCTAGATTGGAGGTAAGGAGCATGGGAAACTCACGTGTCTTCCTGAGAGAGATGCAGGAATCAGAAATTGTAAGGAGAGTGGAAAGAAAAGAATTATTTCTGTGAGATGGAGAGACTTTGGCTGGTTTTGTGAAAAACAGGGAAACCAGGCAGGAGGGCAATTTGATGGGTTTGTGTTTTTATGAGGAGGCAGTGAATTGTTTGTGTTGACATTGTCTAGAAGGCAGTGGGGATATAGGGAATCACAAGCCTTAATAAGAATGACTCATTGGAATTCTGGGAATGTTAGCAGCTTCAGGGGCACTTGGGAATCTAGTAAGAGATACAGTCAACTTTTATACAAAGTCCTCCAAATCAGTAAGAAATAATTTCCTTTAACTCCAGGGCTTCTTCAACCTAATGAGGTGTTATTATTGAATTACATGCCTCAAAAAAGATATGTTAAAATCCTGACCCCAGTGCCTCAAAAGGTGACCTTATTTGGAATTAAGGTAATGGTAGATGTAATTTCTTTAATTTTTAGAATTTTCTTATTCACTTCAGTGTGTGTGTATAAGAGAGTGAAAGATCAGTCTCCCATCTACTGAGTCACTCCCCAAATGTCCACAGGAACCAGGACTGGGCCAGGCTGAAGCTGAGAGTTGGGAACACAGCCCATGACTTGAGCCATCACCCACTGCCTTCCTGGGTGTGCCTTAGGGGGAAGCTAACATCAGGGGCCAGCCAGGACTTGAACCCAGGCACTCGGATGTAGGATGTGGGTACACCTAGCAGTATCTTAACCACTATGCCGACATCCACCCCTAGATATAATTACTTAAAATAGAGGCACACTGGATCGGAGTGCTCGCTAACTCTTTGTTGAATGTTGTCCTTCTAGGGCAACGGGCATGTAAATACCATGCGGAGCAGCAGGCAGGAATTGGAGTGATGAATCTTCAAGGGAAGCAGGGATAGGCCGTGGTCACCGAAGCCAGGAGAGCTACATGGACAGACTCCCCCAGGGCCCTGATGCCTGCCACCTTGGCTGCAGACATCTGGGCTCCTGGCTTCGGGAGAATAACTTGCTGTTACGTTAGGCAGTCACTCGCGATCATTTGCCACAGTAGCCCTAGGCAACCAGTGCTTGTGCTTTCGGAGAGACGGAGACGGCAGGGTTTGCTAACTGCATCCCTTCCCGCAGTTCCTCATCCCCTCTAAACCTCCGCTTCCTCATTAGCAAGATGGAGAGTCCGGTCGGCACCCCGCAGTGCTGCTTGGAGGATTCAAGGGAAACTGGATGCAGAGAGGCAGCTCACAAGAAGACTTCAATAAAGATTTCTTTCCCTATTGCTTCTCGGCCTTTGGCTAAGATCGAGTATAAATATTACTTTCCCCATCAAAGTGCTCTCTCTTCCTGAGAACTAAATATTAGTGATGCTTAGGAGAAACGTCCTCATTCTTCAGAAAATTCATTCAGAATTGTTTTTGGTGAGGAAAGAGGTCATCGCTGTGCGTGATTCACCGTAAGCCAGGCTCCGTGCATTCAAAATGAAAGTCGTCGTCTTCCCCCAGACTCCAGCTGCTGCTCACTTCCCTGTTCTTACCCAGATGCAGAGGTCTCTGGCTCAGATTAATTAACTCGGGTTAATTTTGGGATGGAGAAAACAATAAAAATCAGTGCTCTGGGGGCCAGTGTTGTGGCATAGCGGCTTAAGCCCCTGCTTGGGACACCCATACCCCAAGCCACTTCCCATTCAGTTCCCTGCTAATGTGCACACTGGGAAGCAGCAGGTGATGGCTCCACTACTTGGGCCCCTACCACCCACGTAGGAAACCCAGATGGAACTCCTGGCTCCTGGCTTCAGCCTGGCCGAGCCCTGGCTGTTGTGGCCATTTGGGGAGTGAACCAGCAGGTGGGAGATGTCTCTCTCCTTCTCTCTGTTGCGCTCTCTCTCTCTCTCTGCCTTTCAGATAAATGAATAAATAAATATATATTTTTTAAATTAACCCTCTGTTACTTCCTGACCTCAAGGTAAGCAAACACATGCAATACCTAAAAAGCACTGAAGAAAAATAGATAAATTGTATTTCATTAACGTTAAGAATTGTGTTAATTAAAAACACCATTGAGAGTAAAAAGGCTACAAAGTGAAGGAAGACATTTGTAATACTATAACTGAAAAATAATTTGTATCCAGAATATGTATTTGTCTGTGTATGTGTATATATATTTTCCTACAAATCAATGAGAAAAAGACAGGCAACCCAACTGAAAGATGGGTTTCCCAGGCGCATTTGCAGGGAGCTGGAACAGAAGTGGAGCAGCCGGGACTCCAACCCATGCCCATGTGGTATACCAGCACCGCAGGTGGAGGCTTAAGCCATTATGCCACAGCACCAGCCCCAGTTCAGTAAGTTTTTAAAAAGAAAAAAGCTTTGGGTACAGCTATACTTATTACAACATTATAAATCACAGCAAAAAAATTGATCACCATTTTATGTCCAATAATGAGGAGATATTTATATCCCATGAACTATTGCACTGCTAGGAAATGGCCTCGCAGAAGCAGGTGTTTGGCATAGAGGTTAAATGCCCAGCGTCTCGTACTGGAGTGCCTGGGTTCAATGCTTGCCTCTGGCTCCTGACTCATTGCTAATGCAGACGCTGGGACGCAGTGGTGATGGCTCAAGTAATTGAGTTTCTGTCACTCACGTGAGAGACCTTGGCTGAGCATCAGACTCCAGGCTTCAGCCCCTGCTGGGGCCGGCGGCAGGCATCTGCTGTGTGAACTGGCAATTAGGACTGCTTTCTCTTTTTCTCTCTCTGTTGCTGTGTGTGTGTATGTGAGTGTGTGCGCATGCATCTCTCTGCCTCTTAAATAAATAGATTTTAAAGAGTTTGGAGGAGTGATGTCATGATGCATCTCTAATATGATGCCAGACATTATGTAAAGGAAGTAAAAAAGGGACATAAGTTGAATGAAAAACATGATTCCAGTTATATTTAAATAGGTCTGAAAGACCAGAGAAAAATAAAAAAAATATTAAAATAGTTGGTAGCAGGACTATTAAAAGTGCAGAATTCAGGGTAGGCATTTGGCTTAACAATTAAGACTCCCCACTTGCGAGAGACCTACACTGAGTTCTTGGCTCTTGACTTGCCATGGGCATTTGGAGAGCAAACCAGTCAATGCGAGCTCCCTGTCTGTTTATTTTTTTCCCTTTATGTCTTAAATAAGCACAAATGTAGAACAAAACATACTATT
The DNA here is from genome assembly GCF_964237555.1 of Oryctolagus cuniculus. Taxonomy (NCBI): domain Eukaryota; kingdom Metazoa; phylum Chordata; class Mammalia; order Lagomorpha; family Leporidae; genus Oryctolagus; species Oryctolagus cuniculus. The sequence continues at coordinate 41,975,570 of NC_091448.1, read as the reverse complement.
AAGTAGAAGTGCATGACATTGCCATTTCTTTAAAAAATTTTTTTTATTTATTTGAAAAGAACAGAGTTACAGAGAGAGAGGGAAAAACAAAGGAAAAGATCCGCTAGTTCATTCCCCAAATGGCTGCAAGAGCCAGGGCTGATACAGGCCAAAGCCAGGCACCTATAATTCTATCCAGGTGTCCCACGTGGGTGCAAGGGCCCAAGTACTTGGGCCATCTTCCACTACTTTCCCAGGTGCATTAGCAGGGAGCTCGATCAGAAATGGAGCAGCTGGCACTTGACCCAGCACCCACATGGGACACCAGCATTGCAGGCAGTGGCTTAAACCATTGCGCCACAGCGCTGACCCGGACATTGCCATTTTTAACTCAGTTTCATGTGGTTCTTCCTAATATATTGCTGAAAAGGGCCCGAGGCAAACTTGGCTTCAAAACTCAGCGTCAACACTCTGCACCATCCAGTGCACATCCTCTCAGTTGTGGGATCTTGGACAAATTTCTTCAACCTGGAGCTGGGCCTCAGGTCTCCGGTCTGCAAAATGGACATAAAAACGGTCTATACCTCAGGATAGTGGTGCAGATGGAATGGAATCGTGCATGTGAGGTGCTGGCGCACCACAATTCCTGAATAAACAGTGTACCCGCGGTTGTGGAGGGCGTTCCTTTCTTCTCTGCTGTATTTCCCAAGTGTCCTACAATTACAATTTTTTCAACACTAAAACTAATAAGCATCAGCATTTAAACTTTCCAAGGGTCATGCTCTGTTCCCTGGGGATCTCGAGCCTATTCCTGGGAACGTGGCTGAAGGCTTTCTCCAGCCAGGCTCGGCTCTGCCCAGGGGACAGAGAGCAGGACTGGGTGCTGGTGCCCTGGGGGACCTGGGAGCTTTGTTTACAGAGGACACTGTCCCAGGGCCGGACACTCCTCACCCCAGAAGCTGCTGTCTGGACTGAGCCCCCCAAGAGAGGCTGCCTCTACCCACGCTGTCCCCCTCCCCTAACCCCGGGTCCATCTCAGTCCCACGACCGCTTTTGGCACAGTCCTCTTTCCTCAGGGGCAGGCTCTGCTCCTAAATACAGAAGCTGCACTTGACTTGGAGCACGTCTAACACCTAGGAGTAGGTGGCCGAGTGTCTCTGGGGATATGAAAACAGTTTTGAAATAAATAATGATGGAGGCACTGGCTGTGTGGCTCTGAGGGTTAAACTGCCTCCTGGGACACCAGCATCCCATATGGGCACCGGTTCAAGCCCCGCTGCTCCACTTCCTATCCAGCTCCTGGCTAACATGCCTGGGAACACAGCAGAAGATGAACCAAGTGCTTGGATCCCATGCCCACATGGGAGACCTGGATGAAGCTCCTGGTTCCTTGTTTGGCTTGGCCCAGCCTTAGCCATTGCAGCCATTTGGGGAGTGAACCAGTGGATGTAAGACCTCTCTCTCTCTGTAACTCTGCCTTTCAAATAAATAAAATAATTTTTTTTTACAAATGTTAAGTGTACACTCTGATGCATTTTCCTTTTTTTAAAAAAAAATAGATTTAATTACCCATTTGAAAGGCAGAGTTGCAGAGAGAGAGAGAGACAGAGAGGTCTTCCATCCACTGGTTCACTCCCCATATGGCCTCACTAGCCATAGCTGGGCCAGTCTGAGGCCAGGATCCAAGAGCTTCTTCCCAGTCTCCCAAGAACTTGGCCATCTTCTGCTGTTTTCCCAGGCACATTAGCAGAGAGCTGGATCAGAAGTGGAGCAGCTGGGAGTTGAACTGGTGCCCATATGGGATACAGACACTGCAGGCATCTACTTAATCTGCTACGCCACAGCACCGGCCCCCAGATAAATCTTTTTAAAAAAAGAAACAGAAGATGATGCCTGCCGTGCCTGCATCCCATACGGGTGGCAATTCAAGTCTCCCATGCATCTGTGTGGGAGAAGCTCCTGGCTTCCGATTGGCCCAGCTCTGGACATTGTGGCCATTTCAGGAGTGAACCAGAAGATGGGAGATCTCTCTCTCTCTGCCTCTGCCTCTCCCTCTCTGTAACTCCACCTTTTGAATAAAATAAATAAATCTTACAAAAAAAAAAAAAAAAAGAAGAAGAAGAAGAAGAAGAAGAAGAAGAAGAAGAAGAAGGCAGTCATGGAGGTCAAATACCATCAAATGTGTGAAACTCTCATAAAACACTGAATAATTCGGCCGGCGCCGTGGCTCACTAGGCTAATCCTCCGCCTGCGGCGCTGGCACACGGGTTCTAGTCCCGGTCGGGGCGCCAGATTCTGTCCCGGTTGCTCCTCTTCCAGGCCAGCTCTCTGCTGTGGCCCGGGAGTGCAGTGGAGGATGGCCCAGGTGCTTGGGCCCTGCACCCCATGGGAGACCAGGAGAGGCACCTGGCTCCTGACTTCGGATCAGCGAGGTGCACTGGCCACGGCAGCCATTGGAGGATGAACCAACGGAAAAGGAAAACCCTTCTCTCTGTCTCTCTCTCACTGTCCACTCTGCCTGTCAAAAAAAAAAAAAAAAAAAAAACTGAATAATTAATTTATATTATTCCATTCCTTTCTTCCCCTGTTTCCCTCCCTAACAAGAAAGAAGAAAACAACTCATAACAAAATACCAGACTACCCATTTGTTTTTGTTTTTTCCCAGAGGATGCTTAAAATTCCACTTTAAGGCTTGGGTTCCTGTTCAGTGGAAAGCTCCAGAAATGAGGAAGAGCAGAGGGCAAACCAGGAACCGCTGAGTCTCAGGCTCCCCACCGTGAGTGAGATGCTGTGTGTGGGGCCTTGGCTGCCAGAGAGCGGCTCCGGCTCGGAGGAGGAGCCCAGGCACAGGGACTGGGGAAGGCGGGGCGCCCACGGAGCCCAGCGGCACAGCTTCCCTGGGGTGCAGGAGCTGTGTCCTTGTCCCTGTCTGCCCCCTGCCTCTGCTTCATACCTTAGGTTGCCTTTCCCACGTTTCTCCTGGGAGATTTATTTCTGTCCCCTTTTTCATCCAAAGCAGCGGAAATGAATCATCTTTCAGCCTGCTGTAAACAGCCCCAAGCCCCCTGACCCCCGCAGGCTCCCTCCCTGGTTCCTCTGCAGCCCGCCCCCTCCACCCACCACCAACACCACCACAGTCAAGACCCCCAGGCCTGGTTATTCTTGGGAAAGTCCCTCCCTGCTCCTCTGGGCCTGGTGGCTCCGCCTCCTGCACCGTGGAGATGGAAAGTGAGACACAGCCTTCCAAGCTGAACAGAGGGACCCAGCATTCTGAGGGCTTCATGTGCCATCTCAGTGACCCTCATTTTACAGATGGGGAATCGAGCTCCAGAGAAGTGAAGGAACTTGGCCAAGGAAAAACAGCCAGGAAGTGACAGAGCCAAGCCTGACTTCACCCCACGCTACCATGCTGTATGTGTGTAAATGTGTGTGTAAATGTGTACATGTGTATGTGTGTAAATGTGTACATGTGTATGTGTGTAAATGGGGTATGGATGGGTCAGCGACAGTATCAGCTGCAGTCCCTCAAGATGAAAACCTCTGTGAAATGCATGAAATTTGTTCCTTTAATATGCATTTTTTAAAGATTTATTTTATTTATTTGAAAGACAGAGTTACAGAGAGAGGTAGAGACAAAGAGAGGTCTCCCATGCACTGGTTCACTCCCTAGATGGCCACAATGGCCAGAGCTGCGCTGATCCAAAGCCAGGAGCCAGGAGCTTCTTCTGGGTCTCCCATGTGGGTGCAGGGACCCAAGGACTCGGGCCATCTTCCACTGCTTTCCCAGGCCATAGCAGAGAGCTGGATTGGAAGAGGAGCAGCCAGGACTCGAACCGGCACCAATATAGGATGCCGGCACTCAGTCCAGGGCATTAACCCGCAGTGCCACAGTGCTGGCTCCACGCATTTGTAAAAGTTAAAAAAAAAAAATGGAAACTGAACATATGGGGGCCAGTGTTGTGGCACAGAGGGTTAAGGCGCTGCCTGGGATGCTTGCTTCCCTCCTCAGAGCACCAGTTCCAGTCCCGCCTGCTTCACTTCCAGTCCAGCTCCCTGCTAATGCGCCTGGAAAGCAGTGGAGGCTGGCCCAGGGACGTGGGCCCAGGCACCCCATGTGGGAGACCCAGATGGAGTTCCAGATCCTGACTCTGCCCTGGCCCAGCCCAGACCATCCCAACCATTCCAGGAGTGAACCAGCAGATGGAAGATCTCTGTCTCTCCCTAACTCAGCCTTTCAAAGAAAGAAAAAATATATATATGTATATATATATATTTTAAAGAAACCTGAGGTCTGTGCTTTCCATTCCTATGCATATGAGAGACTGCAGAGGCAGCCATCAGCGCTGCAGTCAGAGGTGGCACCCCAGAGTTGAGGGCAGAGGAAAAGGGAACCCCAAAGTGCCTGACTTCAGAACTGCGCAGGCCCTGTGCACACCTCCTGGTGACACACCTGTCAGAGGCCCAGGAGCACAGCCATGCTTCCCGGGGACACAGCCAGGCAGCTGTTCACCAACCTAGTGACTACGCACGGTCCGTCCCTAGGAGCCCCAACTGCTGACACCAGACGTTGGGGTGAACATGTGTGCGCTTGGGGACAGGGAGAGGAATTAACATTAGCTTCCCCAGAACTGTGATGCACGGCGCAGAGAAAGTTCTCAGCCAAAAGGGACGGACTGAGAGGCTGGAGGACCGAGGGGCAGCAGGGAGGTCTCCTGGGGAGGCGGCGTTGTACACGCACAGCTTTGCCTCTAAGCAGAATGCTATACTGGAAGTGAGATTCTGTCCACTTCTCCAAGCAGCTCGAGAGGCAAGACACATCCCCATGTTCCTCTTTTCTTTTTTCTTTAAGATTTATTTACTTATTTGAAAGGCAGAGTTACAGAAATGAGAGAGAGAGAGAGAGAGAGAGAGAGAGAGAGAGAGAATGAGAATCTTCCATCGCTGGTTCACTCCCCAGATGGCCTCAATGGCCGGAGCTGATCCTATTCAGATCCAGGAGCTTTTTCTGGGTCTCCCACGCGGGTGCAAGGGCCATCTTCTACTGCCTTCCCAGGCACATTAGCAGGGAGCGGGAAAGGAAGTGGAGCAGCCTGGACGCGAACTGGGGGCCACGTGGGAAGCTGGTGCTTTAGGAGGCGGCACTGCAGTCTGCGGCTTTACCCACTACGCCACAGCGCCGCCCCCTCCCCATTCCTTTTACAGAGTGGGGAAAACTGAGGCCCGGAGGGGTTGGGTAGGTTGGTTGTCCTCAGTCTCGCATCCAGCAAGTGGCCCACCAGGACTGGACCGGAGGAACGGACCCCAGCCAGGTCCCGCGTGCGGGTCCCTCCCAGCGGGTCCGCCGAGCCAGGGGGCGGGGCCGACGCCGTGGGGAGCCGGGCGGCCGGGGGCGGAGCGGGGGCGGGGCGGCGGCGGTGGGAGCGGCGCCGCGAGTTGGGTGCGTCTCCACCTGCCGTACGGAGCGCGCGGGCCGGGGGACGGCCGGGCTGCGCCCCGCTGACCGCCGGGCGGGTCATGGGCGACCGCGAGCGCAACAAGAAGCGGCTGCTGGAGCTGCTGCGGGCGGCCGGCACCGGCAACGCGCACTGTGCGGACTGCGGGGCGGCAGGTAAGCACCCCTCCGCCCCGGCCCAGCCAGCTCGCGCACCCGCGCCGGCTGGACAGGGTCGCGACCCTCACGCCGCCCTTCAGACTGACCGGCGGTGAACATCCCCGGGCCCCGACGGTCCTCCCGGCGTCCGACACGCTGCCCAGCCGGACTCGGGCCCCTGACGCCCCACTCCCGGCCGGCCTCGGATCTGTCCCCGGCCTGGTACCGCCGACCCCCTCCAGCCCGCCCGGGACCGGCACCCGGCACCAGCGACTTCCCGCGCCCTCGGGCGCAGACGTCCCACACGCCGCGGGACCCCAGGCCGTCCTGTGCCCCCTGCCCCGGCCCGGACACCCCCAGCTCCCCAATTCACGCGCCCGACCCCGGCACCCCGACCCAGACCTGCCCGCCCTCAGTCCCCAGCGGCGCGCGGTTCTCCGACTGTCACTTAGCACTCCCCTCAGCCTCTAACCCTCAAACCCTGCACCCCTTCCAGGGTCTTCCCCCACAGGCCTAGGCTGCCTCGAGGTTCCCCGCTGGTAACCGAATCGACCCTAGGCGGAGCGATGAAGAGAGAAGGGGTTCCTAGTTGGCCCCGCCCCCGGAGTCCTAACTGTCCCCTGGCCCAGCCCCCGCTCCCCAGCCCTGCGCACGCTCAGCTGCCCTCTTGCCCTGTAGATCCCGACTGGGCCTCTTACAACCTGGGGATCTTCATCTGTCTCTACTGCTCCGGCGTCCACCGCAACTTCCCGGACATCAGCAGAGTTAAATCCGTGAGACTTGACTTCTGGGACGACAGCATCGTGGAGGTAGAAAGGCGCACGTGGAGCGCCCTGAGCCCTGGAGCTGGGGGAGAGGCCGTGGGCGGCAGGGCTCTACACGGCGGGGGTGGGGGGTGGGGCGGTGTGGGGGGGGGGAGCTGAGCACGGGACGAGGGCAATGGCCAGAGGAAGAAGTAGCCTGTTAGGTGGCCAGCTTAGCCAGAGGCTCTGAGTTAAATCCTAACTCCAGGGATCGCTTACTTACAAGCTGGGAGGCCCAGGGCTGGCTACTTCATCCTGGTGGTAGACTCTATTCCCACATCTGTATTATGGGATCACCACCACTCTTTTGCAGGGCTGTTCTAAGATTAAGTGTAGACTCAAAGTAAGTTGTTAGTAGTTGCTGTTATCATTAGTGGAAGTCCTGGACTTGGCCAAAGGAAGCCTCCTGGTTGGTGGTCTCCAGCCAAGAAGAGGATCCCTGGTATCTCCTGAGCCCTGGGGAGGGAAGACTCGCCACCCCCACACCACCCCAGCCTGGCTGGTGGTCCTGTCTCAGGCAGAAACCTTTCCAGGAGCAGGCAGCCCTGAGCTGCTGGTTGGCTGGGGGGTTTCAAGGACTTTGTGAGAAGCAGGCTGACAGTTGTCAGGTTCCATGCTAGACACCAGGGGGCTGGAGCACTGCCTGGCTTGCTCAGCACGCAGCTCCTGCCAGCCTACCCTGTGCTGGGAACTGGGAGAGCACAGTGGGCATGACAAGGTCCCTGCCTCTCCCGAGCCCACACCACACTGCAGTGCAGGAGCCAGGAAAGCAGCACAGTGGCACAGAGCTGGAGGGCTTCTGCTCCTGCCTTGCCACGCCCCTGTCATAGTCTCCTCCCTTTTACAGGTGCGATCCCAGGGCTCACTCAGCAAGTACATGACAGAGCCCTGTAGCATCGGGGTAGGGGTGAGGAGGAGAGCAGAGTTCCTTGGTCCAGGGATGTGGAGCCAAACCTGGCCTTTCTTCCCACTCTGCTGTCCCACTGCCGCCTGGGCTACTCTAGGCACATCAGCTACTGCATCTCTGAGGTGCCAGAGGGTCTCACCGATCACGCTGCACCCACATCTTGTGTCCTCTGGCTACATCGGTGTCCTGCAGACTTTCAGGGTGGCTAGGGGTCCTGGCCACATGTGCAGGGAGTGGAAAAAGACTATGAGCTTTGAAGCCAGCTCGGTCTGGGTTCGAATCCCAGCTTTCCACTGACGAGCTGTGTTGCCTTGGGAGACACCTGTCCTCTCTGATTCCTCCTCTGAACTGAAGATGGTACTCTGGAGATGTGTGGGAGGCGAGAACTGGGTGCGTCTCTGAGAGCCGTGAAGGGCCGTGCCTGTAGAAGGACAACTCTTCTGGCGCTTCACTGTTCCAGGCTGGACTCGCTGGTGTGGTCAGTGACCAAAGCCTGGTGGGATGTGTCTTTCCTGGAGGTGGCTTCCTCTGACCCAGCCTGGGAGGCAGACCAGTGACCTTCTGGGAGGCCGTGGTTTCATTTCATGTTTTTTCAAGTTCTAATATTACCCCCGAGTTGCTGCTGTCTTGCAGTTTATGACCCACAACGGAAACCTCCGTGTGAAGGCCAAGTTCGAAGCCAGAGTCCCAGCTTTCTACTACGTCCCCCAGGCCAACGACTGCCTGTGAGTGGGTGACTCCTGAGGCACCGGGGGGAGGGGGCTTCTGGTCTCAAGTCCCTTCCACCAAGCCCCTCTTTCTTCACTGGTCTCTTCTGCAGGCCTGGCCGGCAGGTACACCCAGGAGAGCGTGTGGCCCTGTTAAGGAGCACACGCAGGAGATCTGGCTTAAGCCTCTCTCTGCTGCTTTTGCTTGTGTCTCTTCCCTTCTCTGGGCCTCGGTTTCTACAACTGTGAAACGGGGGTTTTCTCTGTGATCCATCCCTTGGCCTCCAACATCCTTACAGCTTACAGATGGTGGCTTACTTGACGGGGTGGGGGGCGGGGGGATGCTGGTGTTTTAGTAGTGCAAGTGTGTTTCAGGTGCTTCCTGTTGCATGTTAAGTCTAGGTCTGTCCCGTCTAAAGAGGTCCCTCAAGCCTCCCAATGCTGTGCCGGGGCTGCAGGTCCCTAAATAGTAACCATGACAGCAACAGTGGCTGCGAATACCTCTAGAGCTTTACCCGTGCCCCAGGCTCTGTGCTGAGTGTGGCGTGCATTTGTGTGTTTCATCCTCTCATGAGCCGTAAGCACTGCTCTTGTCCTCATGAAATCCACGAAAGACCCGAGCTTACAGGAGCAGAACTGGGTCTAGTTCTTCCAACTCCAGGGCATGAGTGATGGTCTCTCGACAATGGGGGGGTCTCCCAGCATGGGGGGCTGTGACGCCACAGAAGAGTTAAGGGGTCACTGTGACACAGGCGTTTTTGGATCCCGAATCTCTGTGGGACTGAGCGCCTAGTCCTGACCCTTCTTCCAGGGACTCAGCCTCACCACCAGGGCTGCTAGAGAGAAGCCTGTGTCACCAGGGAGAAGGTGCCTCTTCTGGGGAGGGGGACCCTTTGTTCTGCCAAGGGCCCCGTGGATATTTATAACATCATTTCTGGGCCATACAGAATTATCAACTTAAAAGTTAGCCTGGGCCGGCGCCGCGGCTCACTAGGCTAATCCTCTGCCTTTCGGCGCCGGCACACCAGGTTCTAGTTCCGGTCGGGGTGCCCGATTCTGTCCCGGTTGCCCCTCTTCCAGGCCAGCTCTCTGCTGTGGCCAGGGAGTGCAGTGGAGGATGGCCCAAGTCCTTGGGCCCTGCACCCCATGGGAGACCAGGAGAAGTACCTGGGTCCTGCCTTCGGATCAGCGCGGTGCGCCTGCCACAGCACGCTGGCCGTGGCGGCCATTGAAGGGTGAACCAACGGCAAAGGAAGACCTTTCTCTCTCTCTCTCACTGTCCACTCTGCCTGTCAAAAAAAAAAAAAAAAAAAAAGTTAGCCTGGTGTGGATTTATTGAATTTTGAGTCCTGCCTGTGGTTGCTTTGGTAGAGCCAAACTGAATGATTCCGCAAGCCTTGGACAGCTCACCAGCGGCACATTCCCCATCCCTGCTGGGCCCCTGTGGTCACCTGGGGGCGTGGCCAGGAGCAAACTGCAAGGTGCATTGCAGCTGCCTAGCCCCGGCAGGGTGCTTTTGGGCAGTGTATGGACTGCGCAACTGTACTTGTCCTGCGATCCCTCAGCACTTAGCCAACCAGTGTGGATGGGCAGGGAAGCCCTCACCACTGCCTGGCTGTGAGAGGGCGGACCTCTCTGGTTCTCCACATCCTGGTCTCAGGCGGGCACTGATGCCTGAGTTGTAGTGTGGGGGTAGAGATAAAAAGAGATAATTTATGGAAAACCTCCGCTATGCCACCCAACCCATTTCTCAGCATCCATTTCAGAATGTGGCCTGATTCTCAGCCCAGCCCAGGGATGCGCTGGGCTCACCTGGACGGGGCCCTCTGTCTCGCCTTCCTGCTGCCACTTGGCCCTTTGCCCCATGTGCTTGCTGAGTGCCCACTGTCTGTGAGGCCTTCTGCCTGCTCTGCACACATAGTACTGGGCACGACTCCAGCAGCAACCCTGCACTTTAACCCTCTGAGCTCAGTGCTGCTGGGCCTTGGTCCCCACTCCTTCCCCCCCGCTCTGACCCTGTGGCCCTGCGGTCAGCCGGGGACTCTCCTCACTGTCTGGGGGTGAGGGCTGTTCATAGGAAGGACTCTTCATTGCAAGGGACACAAACCCGATGGAATAGGGGCTCAGGGGTCAGATCACAGGAGGGTCACCACAGGTGGGGCAGCACTGAGCTAGGGGCGCAGACATGGCCAAGTCTGTCACACTCTCTCTGGCTGTGACCCTGCATCTTCCTCTCAGCCAGGTGTCAGCAAGGTCACCCCAGGAGCCAGCCTCCCCTCCCAGCAAGAGGTGTCCAGCCACTCTCCTTCGGCTTGGGTGCTTTTAGTGCGCATGGCCCAGGGTGCTCCGAGCTCTGAACAATCCTCAGCTCTAGGTCCTTTCTGCGGCCGGGGGGTGAGGTCCTGTGCACCTTGGAACACTTCCTGGGAAAGGTGAGAGGGAGCAGGCAGTTGCAGTCAGGCCACTGCTGGTGGCTTAGTTCTGTGCCGTAGTCGGGGCTGGCAGTGTCTGCCTGGGAAGGCATTAAACCCTTCCCCTTCTGTTCTGGGAAACCTCTCGGCCACCCTGTAGGGCAGGTGGGTATAATAATATTGGTGTATCCCCCAAGCTCAGAGGGGTTAAGTACCGTGGTCTTTGTCACACAGTGGATAATTGATAGAGTGGGAACAGGTCCCCGAGACCACAGCCCCGTCCAGGCCAGTGTGCCGAGAGACCACGGGCAGGCCACCTGACTTTCGCTCATGGCCCTACAGTGAGAGGGGCAGTGTGGAGATACAGGGGAGCCAGCATTCATTGACCCGGGGGGAGAGTTGAGGCAGGTGATTCTCCCCATAGCCCTGTGAGAGAAATAGTCGCCTGCACACCCAAGATGTCTGGCAGTGTCTGAGGACATCTTTGGGAGTCACAGCCCAGGAGGGGTGTGCAGAGGTCAGGGTCGCTGGCTATCTGGAGGGTAGAGGTCAGGGACGCTGCTGGACACTCCACGAAGCGCTGGACAGTCCCCACAAAGAATCTCCCGGCGTCCAATGGTCAGAGCACGGGGGCAGCCTGCGCAGGCAGCGGTGCCCCCACCCTCAGCTGCAGGTCTTGGCAAGTTCCTGCAGGAAGTGACTGCGTCAGACACGCCTGACCGAGCGTTCTCTCCTTTTAGGGTCTTGAAGGAGCAATGGATTCGAGCAAAATATGAGAGACAGGAATTTATGGCCGATGGGAAAATCGTCTCCCCACCAGGTAAAGTTATTCTCATCACCCTCTGAGCTCTGTGTTCTAACAAGCTCTAGAAACACAGTGGCTGGGGGCTGGGAGCAGCGTCCACCCGACAGCTGCCTGCTGCCCTCGCGCTGGCCGCCGAGACCGACTGTGGGATCCTCTGCCTCTAAAACAGCAACACGTGAGGGGCAGGGCGGGGCTCAGTCCTGGCTGAGACGCAGTAGTGTGCAGAGTCCTAGCAGGAATTGCAGGAAGACACCTCCGCCAGGCAGACCAGCTGGAGGCAGGCACCCCCTCTCCTGGCTCCAGCAGCTCCTGGAGCAGTGCGAGGCATGGTGAGGACCGTGGACTGGATCTCAGCCTCCCTTTCCGCCATCGTGCAGGGGGCAGCGGTGTCCGTGGCACTGGATCTGGGGTGGTTTTCACCCTGCTGCCCTGAGTAGAAGCTGACACTGACCCACAGGGCAAAGTGTGCGGAAGCTCACCGAGAGCCCGGGAGGCAGTCAGTGCTCATTCTCCTGGATCCCAGGGGTGCCAAGTCCTCCCGCAGTCAGCAGGTGCCTGGAGATCACACGTTGGTGCCCAGGTTTCATTAGCTTGATGTCAGTGGGAAGCTGGGCAGGACCATGTAAATCCAGGCCTCCTGAGGGACTGATCCACTTTCTCAAACCTTAGCCCTCTCTCTCTTTTTTTTTTTTTTTTAAATATAGACTCAGTGAGTTTGTTTTGTTTGTTTTTTTAAAGATTTATTTATTTATTTGAAGGTCAGAGTTACACCGAGAGAGGAGAGGCAGAGAGAGAGGTCTTCCATCCGATGGTTCACTCCCCAGATGGCCGCAACGGTTAGAGCTGCACCGATCCAAAACCAGGAGCCAGGAGCCTCTTCCTGGTCTCCCACGTGGGTGCAGGGGCCCAAGGAGTTGGGCCATCTTCTACTGCTTTCCCAGGGCACAGCAGAGAGCTGGACAGGAAGTGGAGCAGCTGGGTCTCAAACCGGCGCCCTTATGGGATGCCAGCGCTTCAGGCCAGGGCTTTAACCCGCTGTGCCACAGTGCCAGCTCCACCTTAGCCCTCTTTGGGTTAGTTATGGCTTCTTTTGAAATATTTTTGATCTATCTATTTTCATTTTGTTTGAACGGCAGAGGGATGAGAGAGAGAGAGGGAGGAAGAGAGAGAGAGGATCATCTGTCCTCTAGTTCACTCCCCAGATGCCTGCAACAGCTGGGGCCGGACCAGGCCAAACCCAAGAGCCCAGGACTTAATCCAGGTCTCCCGCCTGGGTGGCAGAGACCCAGGTACTTAAGGCATCATCTGCTGTCTCCCTGCTGCACAGGGCAGGAAGCTGAGGTGGAAGCAGAGGAGCTGGGACCCCAAGCAGGCACTCCTCTCTGGGATGTGGGTGTCCCGAGAGCAGCATCTTAACTGCTGCATCGAACGCCTGCTCCTGGCCACGTCTTCTGATGACAGACACGAATCCTAGCACTGACCCACTGATGCCCACAGAGCTCTTCCTGGCAGACAGCCTGATCCTACGGAGAGCCAAGGAAGAAAGGATTTGCACAGGGGGAAGTCCGACAGAAATGATCAGATGCTGCAGAACTGGCCCCGGGGGACCCCCGGGTCCTGCAGCTGGCGGAAGGCCAGCCACACCTGTGAGCTGCCTGTGTGTGTTCAGGTGTTGCATGTTCACCTTTCTCCTTCTTGGTGTTAAGGCAACCGCGAAGGCATCCTGTGGAAGCGAGGGCGGGACAACGCACAGTTCCTGAGAAGGAGGTTTGTCCTTCTGGCGAGAGAAGGCGTTCTGAAGTACTACACTAAGGAGGAGGTGAGAGGCGAGAGCCGAGCGCCCCACCATGGGGCAGGGGGCGCACCCCACCAAGGTCAATGCTGTAATCCCGGATACCTTGTCCTGAGGCTAATCGCAGCCACTGAGAAGTGAGCACACGCTGTTACTTCTCCTTGTTCATACAGTCAGTCCAATCCAGTGGGAAACACAGTCTCCCACGTGGGTGACAAGGACTCAGATACTTTAGCCATCATCTGTTACCTCCCAGGTGCACTGGCAGGAAGCTGGGACAGAAGCAGAGTAACCAGTACTCACACCAGGCACTCAGATACGGGACTTAAGCCACTGTGCCAAATGCCCTCCCTGGAGCAGAATTTTTTAATTTTATTTCATTGTCACCTGAGTAGCCTCATGTTGTTCATGGCCACCCCAGGTCTGGAGCGTTGGTGTCTTCTCATGTCTGCCTACCCCTTCTTCAGCACCCCAAAGACAGCAGGAGCACTGGAGGGAGTTCCCTGAGGCCCCTACCTGTTTATGTTTGGTTGTTTGTTTTGTTTGGCTTCCACAGAGGATTTGCTCCAGGAAACGTTGTGTGGCTGAACCATCAGAGAAGTCCCAGCCTAAGTCAAGGCCTTTCCAAACCCCTTCCAGCTCTGACAGCCCAGCGGCCTGGGCAGGGCTCAGGGGATGATGGAGGCCAGGAAGTCAGATAGAACATCTGTGCATTGTAATGCTACAGCAGGAACATTTAGACAACCTACACAGTTGGGGGCAGATGTTTGCTATAGCAGTTAAAATGCTGCATGGGTGCCCACATCCCATACTGGGATGCTTGGGTTCAAGTCCCAGCTCTGCTTGCTTGCTTGCTTTCTTTCTTTTCTTTTCTTTTTTTTTTTTTTTTTAAAGCAATATCCTCTACTTTATTTCTCAAATCCACATTTTTATCTGAAATACAATAATTTTTAAGGGACTAAAATACAATAATTTATACAATAAAACAGTTCCTGCAGCAAAACCAACAAATTAGGAGAGTTTCTTTTTTTTTTTTTTTTTTTTTTTTCTGACAGGCAGAGTGGACAGTGAGAGAGAGAGACAGAGAGAAAGGTCTACCTTTGCCGTTGGTTCACCCTCCAATGGCCGCCGCGGCCAGCGCGCTGTGGCCGGCGCACCGCGCTGATCCGATGGCAGGAGCCAGGAGCCAGGTGCTTTTCCTGGTCTCCCATGGGGTGCAGGGCCCAAGCACCTGGGCCATCCTCCACTGCACTCCCTGGCCACAGCAGAGAGCTGGCCTGGAAGAGGGGCAACCGGGACAGAATCCGGCGCCCCGACCGGGACTAGAACCCGGTGTGCCGGCGCCGCAAGGTGGAGGATTAGCCTATTGAGCCACGGCGCCGGCTCGAGAGTTTCTTAAATTATTGTTTTTTAAATGCTATAGTACCAGCTCTGCTCTTGATTCCAGCTTCCTGCTAATGTGCACCTTGGGAGGCAGCAGGTGATGGGCCAAATACTTGGATCCCTGCCACCCATATGGGAGACCTGGATGGAGTTCCAGGCTCCTGGCTTCAGCCTAGCCCAGCTCCCAGTGGGCATCTGGGGAGGGAACCATTGAATGGGAGATCTCTATTTCTCTGTCTCTGTCTCTATCTCTGTGTCTTCCTGCTTTTCAAATAAAAAAAATACTAAAAAAAATAAGGCCCTTGGGGCCAGCATTGTGGCATTGTGAGTAAAGCTGCTGCCTGCAACACTGGCATCCCATATGAGTGCTGGTTCCAGTCCTGATTGTTCCACTTCTGATCCAGGTTCCTGGGAAAAGCAGTAGGAGATGTCCCAAGTGCTTGGGCCCCTGCCACCCAGTGGGAGATCTGGAAGAATCTCCTGGCTCCTGGCATTACGGCCATCTGGGGAGTGAACCAGTAGATGGAAGATCTCTCTCTCTCTCTCTCTCTCTCTCTCTCTCTCTCTCTGTCTCTCCCTCTCTGTGTGTAACTCTTTCAAATAAATAAATTGACATATATTTATTTACTTATTTATTTAAAAAATATTTATTTATTTGAAAGTCAGAATTATATATAGAGAGGGAGAGACAGAGAGAGCTGTCTTCCACCTGCTGGTTCACTCCCCAAATGGCTGCAATGACCAGGGCTGGGCCAGGCTGAAGCCAGGAGCCAGGAGCTTCTTCCGGGTCTCCTTCATGGGTGCAAGGGCCCAAGCACTTGGGCTGTCCTCTGCTGCTTTCCCAGGTGCATTAGCAGGGAGTTGGATTGGAAGTGGAGCAGCTGGGACTCGAACTGGCACCCATATGGGATGCTGGCACTGCAGACAGCAGTTTTACCTGTCAAACCACAGTACTAACCTTAAATAAATATTTTTTAAGATATTTATTTATTTATTTCACAGGCAGAGTGGACAATGAGACAGAGAGAAAGGTTTTTCTTTTGCTGTTGGTTCACCCCACAATGGCCGCTGCGGCCAGCGCACCACGCTGATCCGAAGCCAGGAGCCAGGTGCTTCCTCCTGGTTTCCCATGCGGGTGCAGGGCCCAAGCACTTGGGCCATCCTCCACTGCCTTCCTGGGCCACAGCAGAGAGCTGGACTGGAAGAGGAGCAACCCGGACAGAATCCGGCGCCCCAACTGGGACTAGAACCCGGTGTGCCGGCGCCTCAGGCAGAGGATTAGCCTATTGAGTGGCAGCACCGGCCAAGATTTTTATTTATTTATTAGACAGGTAGAATTATAAACAGTTAGAGAGAGACACAGAGAAAGGTCCTCCCTCCATTGGTTCACACCCCAAATGGCCGCAACGGCTGGAGCTATGCCGATCTGAAGCCAGGAGCCAGGTGCCTGCTCCTGGTCTCCCATGCGGGTGCAGGGACCCAAGCACCCGGACCATCCTCCACTGCCTTCCCAGGCCATAGCAGAGAGCTGGACTGGAAGAGGAGCAACCGGGATTAGAACCCGGCATCCCCTAGAACCGGCACCCATATGGGATGCCGGTGCCGCAGACGGGAGGATTAACCTAGTGCGCCGGCCCCCAATAAATCTTTTTAAAAAATAAAAATAGCAAAGTTAGAATGAGGTTGTTTGGGTCAAGGCCGTGGTGAGGGTGCCAGGAAGCCGCTGACTGCACAGAGTGTCCTCTCTCTCTGTTTCAGGGTAAAAGCCCCAAGGCTGTCATCAGCATCAAGGACTTGAATGCCACCTTCCAGACAGAGAAGATAGGGCATCCTCACGGACTGCAGATCACCTACAGGAAAGAGGGCCACACCAGGAGCCTGTTTGTGTATCACGAGAGTGGGAAGGTGAGGTGACGGGAGCTGCCGCCACCTGCAGCGCAGCATCCCAGGGCCCTGCCAGCCCAGCTCACGCCGCCCTTGCTCACCGGGTGATGGGCTCAGCACCTCCTGGGGACTGCCTGCGGCTGTCTGCCCTCACCTGTTGTCACCTCCCAGCCTGAGGCAGGAGTGAGGAAAGCAGAGTGAGAAGAGGAGAGGAGTCTGGGGTGCCATGGACACGCCTGGGCAGTGCACAGCCCCCATGGGAGTCGCTTTGCAGAAGGGACGATGCCCAGGGACAATAAAGCCAGGTGGGGCCACAGATTCTGACTGTGGGAGAAAGAGTCAGGCTAGGGCCTCGCTTCTCGGCCTGCCATCCTGGACCCACCATGCTGGCATCCCTGGGAGCTTGTTAGCAGCAGCGGCTCTGGCCCACCCCAGACCTACTGGGTAGAAGCTGCATGTGAGCAGCAGGGCGAGTGATGCAGATGCGTGCAAAGTTTGAGAAGCGTTAATGGCCCGGGAAGCCAGGCAAGCCAGAGCCCACACAGGCTCAGGTACCTGGTGGGGGGGAGGGGGTACAGAGATGCTAAGTGGGGTGGCGTGGGGGCTGACATTCCATGAGCGTCCATATTCCATGAGTGTCCATGAACTCTGTTCCTGAGACGTGGACACTGAGCCCTGCGTGTGGGACAACCCCTGGCAGCAGGAGCCAGGAACCCCATGCTGGAGCAGCGACCACGTGTCGCCCTCCCAGCAGGCTTCATGCTTTCTCCATGGTCTGGTCTGGAGAGCCAGGCTTTGGAGTCAGAGATGGGAGCCCTGGCTCTGGTGCTCTCAGCAAGTCCCTTCCCTCCTGCATGTGTCTGTGGATTCCAACACCCACCTCCGAGAAGGGGTTGGAGTGGCCGTGAACCACAAACTTCAGTTGCTGTAGGTGTTATGAGCTCCTGACTGTAGCAGGTGGAAAGGGCAAAGCCTTGTAGCCACCTTCACACCTCATCCTCTCTTCCCACAAGCCCTTGCTGAGCCCTGCAGGGTACAAAGCACTGGGCCAGGGGCTAGGGTGCCGGGGAGTGAGTGGGGTGGAGCCGTGGGCCTCAAGGGACCCACAGTCCAGGGAGGAGGGAGGGAGCCAGGTACTCACAGGGCTGTGTGATGGGGTGGGGTCACACTGGGGATGCACAGATGATGTGCATCCTGATGGAGGAGGGGCGGGCTCACAAAGCCTCTCTGGAGGAGGGGGTTTCTGCTTGAGAATGCGCTGAAAAGAGGTGTGGCTGGGCAAGTGCACACTTTCTCTACAGCAGGTCCACGGTTTCTGTACCTCCAGGGGTCTTTGTTTCTGTAAACTAAAGGACTCTGACCATGATTGGCAGGGAATCCAGCGTGAGTGAGCTTCTCCACTCCCTCTCATCATTTCACCAGAATCTTAGGACTTGTGCGGTCTGGGAGACATGGAAGTGGTCCCTGGTGGCCAAACCAGCAGGACATCGGCGGCTACTCTTCCATACCACTCACAGCCACGAGGACTCTGCCCTCAGGCCACCTGGCTCCCTCCCTTTCTCCCAGCTGTGGTGCATCTGACAACGTGGGGCTGCTCATTCTATTTCACTTTGTGCCCAGTCTCTCTGTCAGGAGGGCATAAATGGGGATTATAATCCTTGCCTGCAGGAGCCAGATGGTGATTTAAAAGTGAAGCGGAGGCCGGCACCGCAGCTCACTAGGCTAATTCTCCGCCTGCGGCGCCGGCACACCGGGTTCTAGTCCTGGTCGGGGCACCGGATTCTGTCCGGGTTGCCCCTCTTCCAGGCCAGCTCTCTGCTGTGACCAGGGAGTACAGTGGAGGATGGCCCAGGTGCTTGGGCCCTGCACCCCATGGGAGACCAGGATAAGTACCTGGTTCCTGCCATCGGATTAGCGCGGTGCGCTGGCCGCAGCGCGCCAGCTGCAGCGCGCCAGCCGCAGCGGCCATTGAAGGGTGAACCAATGGCAAAGGAAGACATTTCTCTCTCTGTCTCTCTCTCTCACTGTCCACTCTGTCAAAAAAAAAAAAAAAAAAAAAAAAAAAAAGTGAAGCGGACAGGTGCCGGTGCTGTGGCACAGCCATTAAGCTGCTGTTTGTAATGCTGGCACTTTCACGTCCTAGCTGCTCTGCTTTTTTTTTTTTTTTTTTTTTTTTAAGATTTCTTTTTACTATTTATTTGAAAGACACAGTTACAGAGAGAGCAGGAAGGAGAGAGAGGGAGAGAGGGAAAGAGAGAGAGAGAGAGAGAGAATCTTCTATCTGCCAGTTCACTCCCCAGATGGCCACAATGGCCCGGGCTGGGCCACATTGAAGCCAGCTTCTTCTGGGTCTCCCACATGGGTGCAGGGATGCAAGCACTTGGGCCATCTTCCACTGCTTCCCAGGCACATCAGCAGGGAGCTGGATCTGAAGTGGAGCAGCTGGGACTCGAACCAGCGCCCATATGGGATGCTGGCATTGCAGGAGGCAGCTTAACCCACTATGGCATGCCACAATGCCGGCCCCTCTGCTTCTTTTTTTAAAAGATGTATTTATTTATTTGAAAGGCAGAGTTACAAAGAGAGGGAGCAACAGAGAAAGAGAGATCTCTTGGGCAGACAGAGTGACTTTCCAATCCCAACTCTGGCTTGGCGGGCTCAGAGGAGTCTAAGGGGCATCGTGGCACAGCGGGTCAGGCCGCCGCTCAGGACACACACCTGCATCCCACATCAGCAAGGCAGTGGTTCCCCATGGCATGTGTCCTCCCAGAGCGACAGCAGAATGCGCCAAGCCAGCTGTGGCCCCAGTCCGCGCCCTCGCCCCGGAGAGGCCAGGCTTGGACAGCTGAGGACGTCTTTCCTAGCTCCTTCCTTCTCACTGTATCAACTGAGCAGCAGTGTCCTGGCACCTGGGAGTGTGTTAGGGAATGACTCTCGTGAGCCCTGTCCCCTGTCCCAGGCCTATTTGATCTGAATCTGCATTAAAAAAATTTTTTTAGTGGCTTAACAGGTTAAGCACTGCCTGCAATGCCAGCATCCCCTATGGGCTCTGGCTGTTCCATTTCTAATCCAGCTCCCTGCTGGATTTTAAATTGATTTATCTGAAGGGCAGAAAGAGAAACAGAGAGCTCCCTTCTGCCGATTCATTCCCCAAATGCCCACAACAGCCAGGACTGGGTCAGGCCAAGCTAGAAGTCTAGAATGCGGGTGGCAAGGACTCCAGCATTTGATCCCGGAGTGCACACTGGCAGGAAGCTGCCATCGGAAGCAGAGCCGGGACTCGAACCTAGGCACTCTGATAGGAAATGTGAGTATCCCAAGCAGCGTCTTACCCACTGCACCAAACGCTTGTCCCTGCATCCAAGTGAGTCTTACACACATTGGAAAGTGAAAGGACGGGCATTTGGTCTAGCAGTTAAGACACCAGTTGGGCTGGCAACATCCCACACTGGTGTGCCTGAGTTCAAGTCCAGCTCCACTTCCGATTCCAACTTCCTTCTGATGCACACCTTGGGAAGCAGCAGTGACGGTCCAGGCTGTTGGGTCCCTGTCACCCACATGGGAGACCTGGACTGAGTTCTAGTTCGAGGCTTTGGCCTAGCTCAGCAGATGAGAGCTCTCTCTCTCTGCCTTTCAAATAAACAAGCCAACAACGTGAAAAATACTGTCCCAGGCCATTGTATAGCTCCCTGCAGCGCCCTTCCCCCAGCCTGGGGGTGCGCCCTGGACCTGGCTGCCTACCTGCTCAGTTTGGACGATACAGCTCTGATGGCATCCTCCCCAGGTGCCCCTGAGTAGACATGTGTGCACATGCCCCAACCCTGAGGCTGCCAGCTGCTGCCACCACGCCCCCGGCTGCCCACACGGTCTCTGCGTTTCTCTCGGCAGGAGATAGTGGACTGGTTCAACGCCCTCCGTGCAGCCCGGCTGCAGTACCTGCAAACGGCCTTCCCTGAGCTCCCGGAGTCGGAGGTAAGCGGGACACGGCCCCAGCTTCTGAGCGTCCCCTCCGCCACCTCCTCCTCACCTGTCTGCTGAACCCGCAGACACTCAGAGGTCAGGCCAGGGCTGTGTGCAGGCAGGGCCCCGAGACCTGAGGGCTGGGCACCTCAGAGGGAGGCAGGGGGCTCACGGCCCCACCTGGCAAGGTGGTCTCCAAAAAGCAGGCCTGTTTCTCCCCTTCAGGACGCAAGGCCACTCCATAGCGACGAAAGAACTCAGGGTGGCGGCATCTCTTTCTGACCCCTTCTGCCGCTGAAAAGTGCAAACGATCCCTAACAGCCGCTTGTGGCCTGGTCACCCCATTACAGTAGCAGAGGCAGTCACTCCTACTGAAAAGTCCCGCAAGAAGTGAATCACCCAGGGGCTCGTCCCTGCCTAGCTTCTCCCCTCCCCCTGCGGAGTTCTGCTCTCAGGAAGGGCCTGAGATCTTCCCCACTGTCATTGTCACAGGAGCAGCTCAGCCTTCCGTGGCCAAGGTCATGGTGGGCCTGAGAACTCCCATCTGCCTCCCCCAGGCATGGAGGGGGAGCATGCCCACAAGGTGTGGGGCAGAAGGTGCTGCCTTGAGCCAGGAGACCTGGGTCCTCGTGGAAGCTCTGTCGCTAACTTGCTGTGTGACCCTCCAGGTCGTGGAACCTCTCTGAGAAGTGCAGTTTCTGTGTTGGTCAGATGGCAGCTGGCCAGACATCTTCACAGTTCCTTCCAGCTGAGAGACTGTGGTCTGTTCTCTGTTTTTCAGTTCCTCTCTAAGAAGATTTTGTAAGTGATAGGCATGGAAAGACCATACTCATCCTGGGATTTTCTTTTCTTTCGTTCTTTTTTTTTTTTTTTTTAGATTTTTTTATTTATTTGAGAGGTAGAGTTACAGACAGTGAGAGGGAGAGACAGAGAGAAAAGTTTTCCTTCCGTTGGTTCATGCCCCCAGATGGCCGCAATAGCCAGAGCTGCACCGGGAGCCAGGAGCTTCTTCTCAGTCTCCCATGCCAGTGCAGGGGTCCAAGGACTTGGACCATCTTCTACTGCTTTCCCAGGCTGTAGCAGAGAGCTGGATCAGAAGTGGAGCAGCTGGGACTAAAACCAATGTCCAAATGGGATGTCGGCACTGCAGGTGGAAGATCAACCTACTGCGCCATGGCACCGGCCCCACCTGGGATTTTCTTGTTTCCAATCCTTTGACCCTCCTTGAAAGCCTAAATGCTCCTTAATTCCAGGGTCTGCAGGGAGCTGAGTGTCTGGGATACAGCGCTGAGACAGCACCTCCCTGGGTACAGTCCCAGCATGGCCTGGTTGTGGGTGTGCTGAGTCAGCGGCCAGAACTGGTCAAGGCCAGGGCATTAGGACTGCTGACTGCTGACTGCTGACCAGAGAGGAAGGGCAAAGGACAGAGGCTCAGCCTTACTTCATCTGCTCAAGCTTCCCATCTTGGCTGGCCGGTGTGGCCAGCAGTGACCCAGAGTTCCCGTGACTCCTGAGCCATTGTCACTCCCCCTTGCCCATCCCCAGCCTCCTCCCAGCCTGCACCTGTGCACGGCGGGAGGTTTGGGGCAGTGATCCAGGCTGGTGCAAGCTTAAGGATCCAGACGCCCCAAACCTCGAAGTCCAGTGGGGCGGTGGCCCTGTGATCAGAAATGCGTGTCACCTCAGGGCACCCGCCTGTCTCTAGGTGGAGGACACCCACAGCACGGCTATTGTGAGAGGGGAGGAAGCCGGGACCCAAGCACTTCCCTCCTGCTGCCCGGGGTTTCCACACTGGCAGTGCTGGCTGTTGTTCAGAATCCTGAGCAGTTAGGGACTTGGCTTTCTCCCAGTGCAGGAATTAAAGCCTACTGCAGATGAGAGAGGGCAGTGGCATAGTTTACATTTTAAGTTTTTTAATGAAATTAAAATCAATCACTTAATTTTAAATTTGCTTATTGAGGGGGTGCAGAGTGAGAGAGAGCAAGAGAGGGAGAGCTCCCATCCTCCTCTGGTTCACCCTCAGAATGCAAACAATGGCCAGGGCTGGGCCAGGCTGGAGTCCGGAGTCAGGAGCACAGTCCAGGTCTTCTACATGGGTGGCAGGGACCCAAGTACTTGAACCATCACTTGCCGCCTCCCAGGGTGTGCATTGACAAGAAGCTCTGGAATAGAGAGCAAGGCCAAGACGTGAACCCCAGCACTCCCACAAGGGATGCGAGTGTCCCAACTGATGCCTTTACTCCTCGGCCCAATGTTCACCTTGGGATTTTCATGTTTAGCTCCTATGGTTCCCCCTTTCACTCTCCACTGTGGTTCCCCAGCCCCTGCCCTGGGCCCCTGAGCTCTGGGGCAGCGTCCCCCTTCCTGGAAGCCTGCCTTGTTGTCTGAAGTTCTGGACTTGTCAGGTTGGCCCCTGGAGCACAGGAGACTAGTATCCCTGCACGCCTCTGTGTGCACAGGACGCCGGCTGGAGGTGGATCCGCCAGAGCCCACGATCCAGTCTCCACACCGGAGAACCAGGCCCAGAGAGACAGAGGACTCACCAGGGTGGCACAGCTGGCAGAGGCCTCCAGACGCCTAGTCCAGGGCTTGCTCTGCCCATCCTGCCACCACCTCCTGGAGGCCCTGGGCCAGGATCCCCAGCAATGACCTGCTCAGGGCCGGGAGGCTCTGGCCTGCTCACATGTTAGCGTCACAGTGCAGCAGTGCTGGGGCCACGGCTCAGTGTCCGTCAGCCCCGGCTGTGAATCCCAGCTCCCCAGGCCTCCAGCTCTGGGACTTGGAGAGAATTCCTGAGCACATGTCTGCGCCCTGGATTCATCAGGGGTGCAGCAAGGCTGGTGAGACCCACCCTCCTTGGAGGCTGAGAACTGTGTCTCACCGGGCCCTCCAGATAAGCTCCCTGACTCCAAGAGCGGTGGCTCAGCCATGTCCTGCACGCTCTGAGCACGGCGCGGGTGCTGTGGACTGGCTTTATTGAAATATGAAGATTACATCCAGGGCACATTCTAAATATAACCCCATGGCCCCCGCCACCGCACATCCTTCCCCATTCCCAACTTCCCCTCTGATGGGGAGCCAAGCTCAGTGGGGAACCTCCAGCCCCCCACCCCACCCCTCGGGTGATATGTAGGGGGCCAGCTTCTGTCTCTCTCCCCTCAGCTCCTGCCCCTCCTCACGAGGAATTACCTCAAACAAGGCTTCATGGAGAAGACAGGTCCAAAGGTAGGTCCCCGTGGGGACTCACCGGGCCCTGTCCAGGGAGGCAGCAGGTGCCGAACTGGGGGTGGAGGGTGGGAGGGGGAGGGAATGGGTGAATGAGGGGAAGGGAAGTAAAGTGAGACCCGTGCGTCCCTGGGCTGAAGGCCCAAGTGGCAAAGGAGATGTCAGCTGGTCTGTGGCCCAGCGTGGGCGTGGGCATGGTGTGGCCTCTCCCTCTCATGGCAGCCCCCTCTTAGCCTCATCACCTTCGGCTTCTCTCAACTCCCCTCAAGTGCCCCATGCCTGTGAAAGCAGGGCAGGGGCTTCCCAGGGCTTAACAGACACACTTGTGCACCAAGGCTCATGCACCAGTGGGACCCCATAGGCATGCCCCTCCCCCAGCATGCACCCCAGTGGCTGCTCACCCCCTCTTATCCCTGGAGGATGGCGAGGCCTGGCTGCTTTGGGGAGGAACATCCAGAGAGGTGGAGCCTGAGTGAAGGTGGAGGCCAGGGCCAGCAAGTGGTCATGAGGGAGGGGAAGGGAGCAGGAGGAAGAGAAGGGGAGGAGTGGAAGGAGCTCCCTAAAAACTGAGCCCCACACGGCAGCATTCTGGGGCTTGCTTTCGGAAAGATTTAGCCTGGTCGCAGGATGCTTGTTAAGAGGACAGTGAGCGGTGCAGGTGGGGGGGGGTGGTGTCTGCATGCCAGGGGGCAGGGCAGGCAGATCTAGCAGTCCCGGGGCCCAGCCCTCCTGTGTTCCTCGCCCCAGGGCTCCACTGACCTCCGGTAGGATCTGGCCCAGGCCAGCACTCTCAGCCTCCCTGAGCAGCTGCCACTTCTGATTTCCCAGCTTCCTCTTCTTGAGGCTCCCTTGTCCACAGCCTGAGAAAGAGGGAAGCGCCTGGGTTAACCCAAGCAGCACCTACGGGCAGCAGGGAGAAGCTGGCGGCGGGGGGGGGCTGGGCTGGAAGGTGGGAGGTTTGGGGAGGGGGTCTGAGGGACCCCAGGAGGAAGCGTTAGGGTATCTGACTTCCAGGGTGCTTGCCCGTGGAGTGGAGGCCTGAGGCCGGGCTGCATGGCTGTCTCTGGGCTGGCCTCTGACCTCTGACCTCAGGAAGTGCTTGGGGCCCACCATCCCTGGTAAGGGACTTCCTCTTTTGCAGCACAGAGAACCTTTCAAGAAAAGGTGGTTCGCCCTGGATCCCCAGGAGCGGAGGCTGCTCTATTACAAGAACCCACTGGTAAGCGCTGCTGTGGTCCCTCCCCAGGAGACCCCCACCCAGGGCTGGGGGGTGGGGGTGGGGCGGCATCTCCTGGGCCTGAGGCCTCCCCTGCCCTCACCTTCAGGAAGTGCTTCACAAGAGTGCCCAGTGCCGCCCACTGAGGTCACATCCGGTGCCTGCCTCCTCCAGTCTCCAGGGGCCCACGGCATGGAGTGGCTGGGAGTGGGGGGAGCGTGGGCTCCTGGCACCGCCACGCCCCTGGCAGGGCTGCACCCTGGGCAGAGCACTGGGCTCTGTGTGCCTTAGTCTGCTCTGAAAAATGGGCTAAGTAAGAACGCTCTCCTTGGAGGCGGTCCCACGACAGTGTGCACTGAAGTACCTAGCCTGGTGGCTTCTCCACGAGGGAACAGAACGCACGCTGAGTGATGCAGGTCGGGGATTTCACCTTTCAAACTCCCACCTAGCAGAGATCTCGGTGCGGACACCCACGCCCTTTCCCCAGATAGAGCCTGCGGGGCCGTGAGGGCTGCAGGGAGTGGGTCCCGCTTCCCCAGGGACAGCCTCTGAGGACGCCGGGCCCGGATTGTAGGACGCCTTTGAGCAGGGCCAGGTCTTCCTCGGGAGCAAGGAGCACGGGTACGAAGTCTGTGAAGACCTGCCCAAGGGCGTCCGGGGGAGCCGCTGGAAGGCTGGCCTCACCGTGGTCACCCCAGAGCGGAGATTCATCCTCACCTGCCCCACGGAGAAGGAGCAGCGCGAGTGGCTGGAGAGTCTGCGGGAGGTCCTGGCCCGGCCCCTGACGCCCCTCCTCCTCGGTGAGCCTCAGGGCCTGGGGGTTAGCGGGGTTTGGCCCAGCAGTTTGGGTACCTGCCCCCATCACACATTCATCCTGAGTTCCATTCCTGGCTCCTGATCCCAGCTTCCCACCAGCGCAGGCCTGGGGCAGCAGCTGATGCCTCAAATAGTTGAGTCTCTGCCACCCTCATGGGAGACCTGCACGGGTTCCCCTCTCTCCTCTTGCCTTGAGGGCATTCAGCAAAAGGAATCCCAGTCTCTCTCTCTCTCTCTCTCTTTCATCCTGCCTTTAAAAACAATCCCGGAGGCCTGTATTGTGGCACAGCAGGTTAAGCCATGGCCTGTAATGCCAGTATCCCACACAGGCACCAGTTTGAGTCCCTCCTGTTCCACTTCCTATCCAGCTCCCTGCTGATGCACCTGGAAACGCAGTGGAAGATGGTCCAAATGCTTGGGCCCCTGCCACCCACTTGGGAGACCAGGATGAAACTCCTGGCTCCTGGCTTCAGCCTGGCCCAACACTGGCTGTTGTGGCCATTTGAGGAGTGAACCAGCGGATGGAAGACCTCTCTCTGTCCTTCTCCTCTTCTTCTCTCCATCTTTTTTCCTCTCTCCCTCTGTGTCTCTATAACTCTGCCTTTCAAATAAATAAGTCTTTAAGAATTTTATTTAAAAAAAGGATCAGGGCCAGCGCCGCGGCTCACCAGGCTAATCCTCCGCCTAGCGGCGCCGGCATACCGGTTCTAGTCCCAGTCGGGACGCCAGATTCTTTCCCAGTTGCCCCTCTTCCAGGCCAGCTCTCTGCTATGGCCAGGGAGTGCAGTGGAGGATGGCCCAAGTGCTTGGGTCCTGCACCCCATGGGAGACCAGAAGAAGCACCTGGCTCCTGGCTTTGGATCAGCACGGTACACTGGCCACAGCATGCTGGCCTCAGTGGCCATTGGAAGGTGAACCAACGGCAAAAGGAAGACCTTTCTCTCTGTCTCTCTCTCTCTGTCCACTCTGTCTATCAAAAAAAAAAAAAAAAAAAAGAAAAGAAAAAAGAAAAAGAAAAAGAAAAAAGAATCGGGGGCTGGAGTTTTTTTGGCTGAGGGCAGAAAGGGGCTGCCTCACAGCAGTGCCACAGGAGAGCCCGGACCATGCGCTGTCACCTCTTCCTGCCAAAGAGCACAGAGCGTGGGCGTTCCTGGGAGTCCCGGTGTGCAGTAAGATCCTCCAGTGGAGCCCTTCTCGGTAAGCTTCTAGCAGGGGGGCTGGCATCTCCTGGGGCTGAGCAGTGTCCTGCTCCCACCCCCTGGCACGGCCACCCCTGCTGGGCAGCTCCTGGGGGTCTGAATTCTTCCCCACTGCCCAGGGCAGGCTATTTCTGGTGTCTTAGCCCTGTCCTCTCTTCTGCTCCTCCTCACCACAGGTCACCAGGGGGCTTCCCTGTGTGCCCCCAGCCCTGTGGAAAGAGAGGGGTGTGCCGAACTGCAGCAGGAAACTTCCCGCCCAGGGCCTGACTTCAGGGGCACCACGGAGATGTTTTGTGTTTGGAAAAGTACAGACTGAGCAGGTGACACCGCGCGGTCCCCTGGGGGCTGGAGTCCACCCACTGTCCCAGAGCCAAAGCCACAGCGCCTCAAAAAGTTTTAGAAACTGCTAGCAAAGCATGTCACCTTTCTTTTAACATTTTAATTTTTTAAAACTATTTATTTTATTTGAAAGGCAGAGAGAGAGAGAGGGAGATCTTCCATCTGCTGGTTCACTTCCCAAATGGCTGGAGCTGGGCCAGATGGATGCCAGGATTCAGGAACTCCATCTGGGTCTCCCATGTGGGTAGTAGGGGTCCAAGCACTTGGGCCAGCTTCTGCTGTTTTCCCAGGCACATTAGCAGGGAGCTGGATCAGAAATGGAGCAGCCAGGACTTCAGCCAGCATTTCAATATGGGATGCTGGCATCTTAACCCCTGCACCACAACCCCGGCCCCTGGTGCTTTTTCTTCCTCTGTGGGCTTATGTGTCTGAGTTTCTGTCTGTGTCTGTTTTTCTCTCCTCCTCTGCTGTCTGTCCTCTGCTGTCTGTCCTTACGTTTTTGGTCTGTTTTTCACTCTGGCGCCTTCTGTCACTGTCAGCCTGTCTCCTTGCTGTCTCTTCCCTCCAGCAGGCCTGCACCAGCACCACCACCTCCCTCAGCCCCCCTTCTCTTCACTTGTAGCTGCATCAACAGGGAGTGGCCAGAGCAGCAGGTGACTGGTCTCCCAGGAGCTGGCTGCCCACTGAACACCTGGAGCTCCTGATGGGAAGAAGTGTGCACCTTGGGCCTGGCCGCCCAGAGGAAGTGCCTCACAGTCAGCAGCCTCCCCCACTGGCCAGCCTCGGGGACCTGGGGCTCTGGCACACAGATGAACACGTGTGCCTCCCGCGTCCTGCGTACACCCAGGCTTGAAATGGCCACGCGGGCCAGGACTTCCTCACACCACGTGATGCCTCGTGCAGGTGGCATCTGGCCCACACCCAGAAAGTTTAGTCTGGATCTAAACGTGAGGACCTCACCAGGCAAGTGCGCATTGGAGACCTTGTGCTGAACAACTGGCTTGGACTCGCCGAACCATCAGTGTCGTGAAAGGGGAAGTAGTCTGGGAACTGCCCGAGGTTCAAGGAGACGAAGACTCGGAGACCAAGTCGACTCTTGATTGGACCCTGGATCTGGCAAGGGCAGAACTGGAGAAATCGGAGTCTGGAAATATGAATGTATATTGGCTAATAGTGCTGTAAGATTGATAACTATGCCCTGTTTTTGTAGAATGCTCTTGTTCTTAGGAGACACATGCTGAAGTATTTAGGGATCAAATGTCATGTCTACAACTGATTTCTTAAATGGCTCAGCAAGAAAATCAGTGTATGTGTACACATACTTGTACAGAGTATGTAAATATGTGGGGGAGGGGCCAGTGCTGGGGGCAGGGTTAGGCCACATAGGAGAGCTGGATCCAGTCCTGGCTGCTCCACTTCTGAGCCAGCTCCCTGCTAATGCGTCTGGGAAAGCAGCGGAGGATGAAGCAAGTGCTTGGGCCCCTGCACCCATGAGGGAGACCTGCACGAAGCTCCTGGCTCCTGGCTTCAGCCTTGCCCATTGTAGCCATATTATGAGTGAACCAGTGGCAGGAATATCTCTCTAACTCTGCCTTTCAAATAAATACTTTTTTTTTTTTTTTTTTTGGAAAGACAGAGTTAGACAGTGAGAGAGAGAGAGACAAAAAGAAAGGTCTTCCTTCCGTTGGTTCACCCTCCAAATGGCTGCCATGGCTGGCACACTGCACCGATTCGAAGCCAGGAGCCAGGTGCTCCCTCCTGGTCTCCCATGGGGTGCAGGGCCCAAGCACTTGGGCCATCCTCCACTGCACTCCCGGGCCACAGCAGAGAGCTGGACTGGAAGAGGAACAACCAGGACAGAACTGGCGCCCTAACCGGGACCAGAACCCGGAGTGCCGCAAGTGGAAGAGTAGCCTAGTGAGCTGCGGCACTGGCCATCAAATAAATAAATATTAAAAAAAAAAAAAGTGTGAGGAGTGCCCTTGTGCAAAATGTTTGCAACTGATGAATCCAGATAGAGTACAGATGGGTATTTAGTGTCCTATTCATGTAAATTTTATGTTGATTTCAAGATTTTCAAACTAAAAAGTTGGGGGAAATTTTTAAAACATCCACTTTTCACTCTTCAAAAGTAGTGAGTTTTCTGTATGAGTCAAAGCTTTGCCTTGAGAATTCCATCTTTGTGCAATGTTAGAAGGAATAAAAGCCTGGATAATATAAAAAGCAACAGCTGCATCGATCAGCCCCAGTGCCCTGGAAGGAAAGGAACATGCTGAGGGCACCTGCTCTCCACGGTGGAGACAGCCAGCCGGGGTCTGGCCCTGCCACTAGCTTGACACCATTAGAAAAATTCACTCTACGTCTCTTTAAAACGAGGACACTGCACTCAGTCGTGAAATTCAGTGTAAGTAACAAGTGTTTCTGACCATGTTCCAGGTGCCAGGCTCAGAGCCAAGCAGGAAGTACAAGATGATGGGTGCTGGGATGGGCATTGGGCCCGGTGGTTAAGACGCCTGCATTCCATGTTCAAGTGCTGGATGCCCGACTCCAGCTTCCTGCTCATGCAGACCCCGGGAGGCAGCACTGAGGGCCCAGGACTGGGTCCCTGCCACTCATGTGAGAGATCTGGATGGAATTCCTTGCTCCCAGCTTCAGCAATGGCCCCATCCTGGCTGCTGCAGGCATTAAGGAGTGAGCTAGCAGATGGGAGCGCTTGCTTGCTCTCTCTCTGTTTCTCAAATAGATAAATAAGCATCTTAAACTCCATAGTTCTTTTTTAAAGGTCACTTGTCCCTGCTGGGGGAGGCAGGCCTTCCACAGGGCTGTGCAGTGAGGTGAGTGTTGCCTGTGTGCTAACAGAGCTCACCTGCACCGAGGGAGACGGGGAGGCTCTCCTTCCTTCCCAGAAAGTCAAGGATATGTATTATGATCCTTAAAGCAACCACGGAACACAGAATGCAAAGAGGTGTAGCTAAGAAGCCAACAGACGGGCAGGCATCTGGCGTAGCAGTGAAGTCACTGCCTGAGACATAGTATTTTCCACCACAGCACCTGGGGTGAGACCTGGTTTCTCCACTTCAGATCCAGCTTCCTGCTAGTGCCTCCCAGGAAGCAGTGGGTGATGGCTGAAGCTGTTGGGTCCTTGCTACCCATGTGGGAGACCCCATGTGGGAGTAGGCTCCTGACTTTTTTTTTTTTTTATTTGGCAGAGTTACAGACAGAGAGAGAGACAGAGAGAAAGGTCTTCCTTCCATTGATTCACCCCCCAAATGGCTGCTACGGCCGGCGCTGTGTTGATCCGAAGCCAGGAGCCAGGTGCTTCCTCCTGGTCTCCCATGCGGGTGCAGGGGCCCAAGCACTTGGGCCATCCTCCACTGCCCTCTCGGGCCACAGCAGAGAGCTGGACTGGAAGAGGAGCAACCAGGACTAGAACCTGGCACCCATTTGGGATGCTGGTGCCGCAGGCAGAGGATTAGCCAAGTGAGCCACGACGCCGGCCCGTCGGCTCCTGACTTTAACCTGACCCAATCCTGGCTGTTGTAGGCATCTGAGAAGTGAACCAGCAGATGGAAGATTTCTGTCTCTCTTCTTTTCAAATAAAATGAAAATAAATAAAATTTTAAAGCCAACAAAGAAACTGAAGTAGAATTATAAAAATCATTAAATTAACCTAGGAAAGGCAGGATGAAGGCATAAGGAATAAATGGGAGAAGCAGAAAACAAAGAGCAAAATCCAGACCCAATCACATCGGTAAGTAATTACATTAAATGTTGGTGGATTAAATACTCAAAGTGCACTGTTGGCAGAGTGGATAAGAAAGCGAGACCCAATTACACATTGTCTCCAAGACAAATTTAGTGCAATCAGTAAGTCGAAGGTAAAAGGACAGAAAATTCATGCAGTTAGTACATGCGTACAGCAATTCTAAAAAGACTGGTGAGGCTATACTGAGATCAGTTCATGTATTTTTCTTTTTTTAAGGATTTATTTATTTGAAAGCAGAGAGAGGGGCCTTTTATGCCCTGGTTCACTTTCCAAATGGCCACAATGGTCGTGGCTGGGCCAGGCCTAAGCCAGGAGAAAGAAGGCTCATCTAAGTCTCCCACGTGGGTGCAGGGGCCCAAGTACTTGAGCCATATTCCACTGCTTTCCCAGGTACATCAGCAGGGAGTTGGACAGGAAGCAGCCAGAATTCGAACCCGGATGAAATAGGATACAGGCCTCGCAGGTGGTGGCTTAACCTGCTAGGCAACATCGCTGACCCCAGATTATGCATTTCTCAAGACAAGCAGTATTACCAGACATACAGGGTGATGAGAGTTGCAACTGAGAGTTGCAGTTCAACAAAAGACAAACCAGGGGCCTGTGTTGTGGTGCAGCTGGTTGAGCTGCTGCTTTGTCAATGGCATTCCATATGCCAGTGCAGGTTCAAGTCCCAGCTGCTCCACTTCTGATCCAGCTTCCTGTGGGTGCTCTTGCGAAGGCAGCAGAAGATGGTCTAAGATGCTTGGGCTCCTGCTGCCCCCATGGGAGATCCAGAAGGAGTTCCTGGCTCCTGGCTTCAGCCTGGCGCAGCCCTGGATGTTTGGCCATTTGGGGAGTGAACCAGCAGATGGAAGATATTTTTCTGTCTCTCCCTCTCTCTCTCTGTCACTCTGCCTTTCAAATACACAAATTTAAAAAGCTGCTGGGAAGCTGCATGTATTACTTCTCTGTGTTTCAAATGGGTCAGAGAAGTTCCAATTAAACTATTTCTCTAGCACCGGAAAATGTTGGAAATATTGCACAGACGAAGTGAAACACGTCACTCACAGTGCTGGGATATTAGTCACACCTGGGTCCTGCGTGGAGTTCAGGCCAGATGTGGTGAAGCAGCACAAGCCGTGGCGCTTTCATTTCCACTGACCAGCTACAGGTTCTGCTCTGTGCCACTCCCGCAGGGCGAGGCCGGCCTGGAAGTTCCTTCACTGCTTTGGGTCTTCGTAGGGAAGGACCTGGTGCAGCGCTAACAATTCTGGTTGCCTAGTGCTCAGGACTGGAGTAGGAGGCGGGCGAGCAGAATGGGAGCCGGGCCAGGGTCGCTACCCCTGTTTTTTGTCCGGTTGGTTATGGCACTTCTGGCCCGCAGAGCGCAGTAAGGACACAGCGGCACAGTTGCGGGTTATGAAAACGATTTCAGAGGCGCTCTAGCATGTTACCATGACAGGGGTTGGCCTTAACAAAACCCCTGCGTAGGCTGCAGCCCTGGGAGGGGTCCGCGCCGGCAGTTCATCCCGCGAGCGCGCGCCGGCGGTGACACCTCGTGGGCGCATTTGCTCAGTTCCTAAATCGGATCCTTCCTCCTCCCAAGAGTTGCCCAAGATGCATTAATTTTAAAAATACACTCATTTTCATTTTATTTGAGAGACTAAGAGAGATCTTCCATCTTCCAGTTCACTCCCCAAATGCCCACGACAGCCAGGGCTGGGGCCACGCTGAAGCCAGGAGCCAAGGAGCTCAATTCGGGTCTCCCAGGAGGGTGCAGGGACCGGGGTCCTCCAGCCATCTTCTGCTGCCCCGCAGCGTGTGCAACAGCAGGAGGCTGGCCCCATGCACCCCTGTGCGGTCCCGGGCGCCGGGGCTGCCGCGTAACAGGGGGACATCTGCGGGCTCGCACACGCTTCGGGAGGCCGCACCAGCAGGCGGCTGTGCCCAGAGCAGAAGGCAGCTCCGGGGAGCGGTGGCCGCAAGCGACGGGGCCAGCAGGGGAAGAGGAAGAGCGAGGGAGGAGCCCGCGGAGACACGCGCCCGCCGCACGGCACCGCTACTTCCGCGCCGCCATGGCGGGCCCGGGCTGCAGTCCGGCCGTGCCCGTGTGGCTGACCGAGGACGACCTGGGCTGCATCATCTGTCACGGGCTGCTGTCCTGGCCCGTGACGCTGCCCTGCGGCCACAGCTTTTGCCGCCACTGCCTCACTCACTTGTGGGACTCGCGCGACGCGCGGCGCCGCTGGGCCTGCCCCACCTGCCGCGAGGGCGCGGCGCAGCCGCCGCGGCTGCGGAAGAACACGCTGCTGCAGGACCTGGCCGACAAGTACAGCCGCGCGGCGCGGGAGCTGGACGCGGACCCCGCACCCGCCGCCCGCGCGGCCCCGCCGCGGGTAGGCCGCCCCTCCCGCAGCGCCGGCGCCCGCCCCCGGGCTCCTTCCCCCCTGCCTCATCGGTCCTGTTTTACCTTAGTTTCTTCCCTCCCTGAGTCTCTCCCCTGCTCTGGGGAGAATCTATGAGAAAGTCCGGAGAAGTATGAAGAAGCAAAAAAAAAAAAAAAAAAAAAAAAAAAATCAAATTTCCTTAAATCTCTGCAACCGAGCTGCTCTGCATCTTAGCTTATTTCTGCTTCTTCCCAGTCTTTCTGCGGTTTCTCTCTGAAACACTTTTTATTGTTTGTATGTATATATCATAAAATTTATTGTGGTTTTATATATCATAATGTATTGTGGTTATATATGTCATAAAATTTACTGTGTTTATATATGTAGCATTTGTTATTTTAACGATCTTGTAAGTGTACAATTCAGCATTAATTGCTTCTGTGGTTATACCTCTCTTTTCCCCAGTTTTCATCAACATAAACAGAAATGCTTATCTTTATTTTTTTTTAAAGATTGATTTGAAAGGCAGAGTTACAGAGAGGCAGAGAGAGAGAGAGAGAGATCTTCCATCTGCTGGGTCACTCCCCAGATGCCCACAAGGGCCAGAGCTGTGCAATGGAGCCAGGAATGTCCTCTGGGTCTCCCACACAGGTGCAAGAGCCCAAGGACTTGCGCCATCTTCTACTGCTTTCCCAGACCATAGCAGAGAGCTGGATCGGAAGTGGAGCAGCCAGGACTCAAACTGGCACCCACATGGGATGCTGGCACTGCAGGCAGCAGCTTTACCTGCTGCCCCACAGCACTAGCCCCGCTATACCCCCTTTTTTTTTAAAAGGTTTATTTTGAAAGTCCATGTTAGAGAGAGGGAGAGACCTTCTATGCATTGGTTCACTCCCCAGGTGGCTGCAATGGCTGGGTCTAGGCCAGGCTAAAACCAAGAGCCAGGAGCTTCATTTGGGTCTCCCACATAGGTGGTGGGGGCCCAGGCACTTGGGCCATCTTCTGCTGCTTTTCCCAGGTCATTAGCAGGGAGCTGGACTGGATGTGGAGCAGCCGGGACTTGAACTAGCGCCTATATGGGATGCGAGTGTCACAGGTAGCATCCTTACCCACCATGCCACAGTACAATCCCCAACACTATGCCCATTTAACAGCCCCTGGCGTCTAACCTGCTTTCTATGTGAGTTGCCTATTCTAGATGCTTCATGCAACTAGAATGCATTCTCTGTCCCTTGATGGCTGGCTTCTCTCATCAAAATGTTTTCTAGGGGCACTCATGTTGTAACACGTATAAGATCACATTTTAAAAATTCCATCCATCAGTTTTTGTGATTAATACCTGTGACATAGCAAGTTACCATTGCCTGCAGTGCTGGCATCACTGTTGAGTTCCCGCTGCTCTACTTCCAATCCAGCTCCCTGCTGATGGCCAGGGGAAGCAGCGGAGGATGGCCCAGGTGCTTGGGCCCCTGTACCCACATGGGAGAACCAGAAGAAGCTCCTGGCTCTTGGCTTCAGCGTGGCCCAGCCTGGTTCTTGGGGGACATTTGGGGAATAAACCAGCAGATAGAAGATATCTCTCTCTCTCCCCATCTCATCCTTCCTTCCTCTCTGTCGCATCAATTAAATAAATGTGATGTCTAGTTGTCCTGGCCCCATTTATTGAAGAGACTGTTCTCCAGTGAGTGGAGTTGTCATCTCTGTAAGAATCTATTGATAATAGATGTTTTGGTTTATTTCTGGTCTCAGTTGTACTCCATTTGCCTATGTGTCTGTCCTTATGCCAGTACCCCATTGTTTTGATTCCCATAGCTTTGTAGTAAATTTTGAATTGGAAATTGCAAGTTTGACATTGTTCTGTTTCAAGATTGTTTTGGCTGTTCAAGGCCCCTTGCAATTCCATATGAATTAGGTTTCCACTTGCACAAAAAAAGGGTGTTGTACTGTTTATAGCAATTGTGCTGAATCTGTAGATTGCTTAGGGGTAGCATTGACATTTAACAATGTTAAGTCTTCTTTCCCCAAAATATAGCATGTCTTTCCAAAATATTCTCTACTTCAGTGATGTTTTATAGTTTTCACTGTATTAGCCTTTCACCTCTTTGTTTAAATTTTCTTAGATGTTTTATTCTTTTTTTTTTTTTTTTTTTTGACAGATAGAATTAGACAGTGAGAGAGAGACAGAAAGAAAGGTCTTCCTTCTGTTGGCTCACCCCCAAAATGGCCACTACGGCTGGAGCTATGCCAATCCAAAGCCAGGAGCCAGGTGCTTCCTCCTGGTCTCCCATGTGGGTGCAGGGGCCCAAGCACTTGGGCCATCCTCCACTGCCCTCCCGGGCCACAGAAGAGAGCTGGACTGAAAGAGGAGCAACCAGGACTAGAACCCGGCACCCATATGGGATGCCAGCGCCGCAGGCGGAGGATTAACCAAGTGAGCCACGGCGCCGGCCCCAGATGTTTCATTCTTTTTTAAAGATTTATTTACTTATTTGAAAGGCAGAGTTAGAGAAAGAGAGATCTTCCACCCTGAGTTCCCTCACTCCTCCCCATGCCAAGAGGCCACAACAGCTAAGGCTGGGGAAGGTGGAAGCCAGGATCCTGGAATTCTATCTGCATCTCCCACATGGGTGGCAGGGGCCCAAGCACTTGAACCATCTTCTGCTGCTTTCTCAGGCGCATTAACTGGGAGCTGGATCAGAAATGGAGCAGGGGCCAGCACTGTGGCGCAGTGGGTTAAACCCCTGGCTTGCTGTGTCAGCATTCCGTAGGGGTGGCAGTTTGAATCGTGGCTGCTTCACTTCAGATCCAGCTCTCTGCTGTGACCTGGGAAAGCAGTAGAAGACAGCCCAAGTCCTTGGGCCCCTGCATCCATGTGGGAGACCCGGAAGAAGCTCCTGGCTTTGGATCAGCTCAGCTCTGGCTGTTGCTGCAAATTGGGGGAGTGAAACAGCAGATGGAAATTGGACTCTCTCTCTATGTCTCTACCTTTCGCTGTAACTCTGTCCTTCAAATAAATGAAATAAATTTTTTTTTTTTTATTTGACAGGTAGTGTTGTAGACAGTGAGAGAGAGAGAGAGAGAGAAAGGTCTTCCTTCCATTGGTTCACCTCCAAAATGACTGTTACGGCCTGCGCTGTGCCGATCCAAAGCCAGGAGCAAGGTGCCCCCTCCTGGTCTCCCATGCAGGTGCAGGGGCCCAAGCACTTGGGCCATCCTCCACTGCCTTCCTGGGCCACAGCAGAGAGCTAGTCTGGAAGAGGAGCAATCGGGACTAGAACCCAGTGCCCATATGGGATACCAGCCCGCAGGCGGAGGATTAACCAAGTGAGCCATGGCGCTGGCCCCCTAAAATAAATCTTTTTTTGTTTTGTTTTGTTTTTAAATTTTTGACAGAGTGGACAGTGAGAGAGAGAGACAGAGAGAAAGGTCTTCCTTTGCTGTTGGTTTACCCTCTAATGGCCGGCGCGTTGCGGCTGGCACATCGCGCTGATCAGAAGCCAGGAGCCAGGTGCTTTTCCTAGTCTCCCATGCGGGTGAAGGGCCCAAGTACTTGGGCCATCCTCCACTGCACTCCCTGGCCATAGCAGAGAGCTGGCCTGGAAGAGGGGCAACCGGGACAGAATCCGGCGCCCCGACCAGGCCTAGAACCCGGTGTGCCGGCGCTGCAAGGCGGAGGATTAGCCTAGTGAGCCGTGGTGCCGGCCCTAAAATAAATCTTAAAAAAAAAAAAATGGAGCAGCTGGGACTGGAGCTAGTGCTTATGTGGAATGCCCGTGTTGCAGGAAGCTGCTTTAACCTGCAGCCCCCATGGCTGGCCCTGTGGTATTTCATTTTTTAGATGCTGTGTAAATGGGACTGCTTTCTTTGTTTCCTTTTTGCATTGTTCATTACAGGTGTATAAAACACAACTGCTTTTGTGTGTTGATCTTGTACCCTGCAACTTTGCTAAGCCATCATTTTTTGTGGCTTTAGGATATTCTATTTATGGAATTAGGTCATGCAAACAGGGATGGTTTTAATTCTTCCTTTCTAATTTGGGTATGTTTTATTTCTTGTTCTTCTTTAATTCTAAGTGTTGTTGTATCTTATTTCTTACAGTTAGGTCTTTGCTCCTTTTTTATTTAATTTTTGTCCATGCTGTCACTGAAGGGACCAAGTTCATTCTCTTATGTAATGATATCCAGTTTTCCCAGTACTATTTGTTGAAAAAACCGTGTTTTTTTCATCAATGGTCTTGGCACCATTGTAAAAAGTCATTTGTACATATAGGAGTGTACTTTAGATAGTTTGGGGAGGGGCTGGTGTTTGGCCTAGCAGCCAAGACCCTACTTGGGACATCCACTTGCCATTCAAATCAAGCCTGGGCTTCAATCCTGGCTTCACTCTGCTCTGTTTTGGTCTGGTGTGGGGCACTTAAAGAGTGATGTGGTAGATGAGAGTGTTTTTTCTCTCTAAGATTTATTTAAGAGTCAGAGGCAGAGAGAGAGAGAGGTCTCCCATCTGCTGGTTCACTCCCCAAAT
This sequence comes from Oryctolagus cuniculus, assembly GCF_964237555.1. Classification (NCBI taxonomy): domain Eukaryota; kingdom Metazoa; phylum Chordata; class Mammalia; order Lagomorpha; family Leporidae; genus Oryctolagus; species Oryctolagus cuniculus. The sequence goes on along the minus strand of NC_091448.1, from coordinate 41,937,901 downwards.
GGCCACAACAGCCAGAGCTGGGCCGAATTGAAACCAGGAGCCAGGAGCTTCTGGTCTCCCACATGGGTGCAGGGGCCCAAGCACTTGAGCCATCTTCTACTGCTTTCCCAGGCCACAACACAGAGCTGGATTGGAGGAGGAGCAGCTGGGACTCGAACTGTTGCTGCAGGCAGAGGCTTAGCCTACTATGCCACAGCACTGGCCCCTCTCGCTCTCTTCTTAACTAAATACAATAAATCAAAAAAAATTTTTTTAATTCACGGGAAGTTTTTTAGGGGACAAAAAGAATAGAAATGTATGCCTAATTTTAAAATAATGTGCATTTTCTGTGAACTTGTTGAAGACTCCTTGTGTGTGAGGGCTGTTATGTGGGGTCTCCACTGTGCACCACTGACCCACATGTGTGTTTACGGCTGTACCAGATGGTTATGGCTCCATCCGGGACCTTGCTTTTGCTCTTTTACAGGTGGTGATACCAAAGAGCCTTACGGAAGTGGGTGAGGAGCTGACGGGACTGGTGCAGCAGCTGGTGGACATCGTCAGGAGCCTCCAGAGTCAGAGACGTCCCCTGGAACCTGGACCGGACGGGGGACTAAGTGCGGAGGGCGCGGTAGGCTCTGCTGGGAGAGGACTGGAGGAGGGTGGGCGGGGCTACGGCCAACTCCCACCTGGAGTCCCCTCCCTCACCCTCCCCTGACTGCCACTCCTGTGTGATTGGAGAGTTGGAATTCTACAGGTAGGGTTGGGAAGGTGGTCCCACCCTGTCACCGCCCTCCCTGAGATCACTGTGACCTCTGCGTAAACCTGCAGACTTTCTCGTCCTTATCTGCATGCAGCTGTGATGCAGCTAGCTGCTCCTTCCGTCTCTTGGTTTCTGGAACTCCTGACCTCTGCTCCCGCCCCGCCCACCACCCCCCCCCCCCCCGCCATTGGTTCTCAGTCTGTTTTACAGCCTCTCTCCCCTCTGCGCTGCAAGTGAATGCTAGAATTCCTCAAGGCAGAGTTACTGGTCCCTTTCTATTCCCGTTTCCTCCAAGTGCTCTTCCTGACTCCCCTGGCTTTAATTATCACCTCCCTGTGCCCAGAGCTTGCCTAGAACCTGCTTTGAGCCCTAGGCTGGTTTTTCCTTATCTCTTCCACTTGGATCCTTATCTTTTCCGCTTGGATATCTCCCGAGGCACATTGCCCTTAAATGAATCCCAAACCCAAACCGTTCCCCCTCTGGGATTTCCCATCTCAGCTCTGGCCCTATTGTCCTTCCAAGGGAGTCGAGTGGTCTCCTCCATCACCTCCATAGGCAGTGTGTCCCAACTCCAAGGCCTGCCTAAATATCTCTCAAATACTTTTACTCCTCTCTAGCTCCTTGGAGACTTCTCTACTCTAAGCCTATGCTAATTTCTTGCCTGATTGCTGTCTCACCCTGCCCCCTCTATCCTGTTCTCTTGGCTGTCCTCAGACTGACTTTCCCTAAAACAAACTTGATTGTGTAACTCATCTGTTTAGAATACTCCCGTGGTGCCTGACCCTCCCAGGACTAACAAGGGTCCGTAGGCTCCCATCCCTGCTGCCTCTCTCCTGTGGTCACCCCACCTCCTGGCTCTGCGCTCCAGCCACACTGGCTGCATCAGTGTCTCTAGTGGGTGTTGCTTCCTCCCACTGTGGGGCCCCCTTCAGGGAGCACTCCTCCTTCACCCCTTCACCTAGGCGGTGCCTGCTTCTCCTTCAGCTTCTAGTTAGAGCATTACTTCCTCAGAGACAAGTCTTCACTGATTTCCTTGAGCAAATCAAGCCCCTCCCTCCATTTAAAAAAGATTATTTATTTATTTGAAAGAGATCTTCCATCCACTGGTTCATTCCCCAAATGGTCTCAATGGCCAGAGATGGGCCAATCTGAAGCCAGGAGCCAGGAGCTTCTTCTGGATCTCCCACATGGGTGCAGGGGTCCAAGCACTTGGCCCATGATTCATTGCTTTCCCAGGCAGAATAGCAGGGAGCTGGATCAGAAGTGGAGCAGCCGGGGCTATGAACTGGTGCCCATATGGAATGCCAGTGCCACACTTGGCAGTTTTACCTGCTACACAGCCCTAGCTCCTTAAATCTCCTTTCAGAGACTCCTAGGATCCAGGTACCTTTCATTTGCAGCAGTTACTGGTTGCAATTTTGTAATGATCTTATTACCTTATTAACATCTGCCCCCTTCTCTTGTGCTGAACTCCAGGCTTCTAATGCCAGAGACTTTGAAGCTCTTGTTCTTTTGTTTTCTGCTGGATCTCCAGGCCCTAGCAATTGGCACACATTAGGTGCTTAGTAAATATCCACTCAGTGGGTCTTCAGGATTGCGATGTGTTGGGATCCAAAGCGTGAAGATCAGATTTTCAGACCTGACACTGCCACCCACTAGTGTTGCGATCTGGAGTAAGTTTTCTCATTTTTCTGAGTCTCTGGTTCCTATCTGAAATATAGGAATGAAAATTCATGGCCGACTGCCTCAGTGTTGTATCATGAGGGTTAAAAAAGAACTTGTTTTGGAGCCCCTGTTGTGGTGCAGTGGTTTAAGCCTCCGCTCGTGATACTGGCATCCCAATATCTAAGTGCCGGTTCCAGGCCCTGGATACCCTGCTTCCAATCCAGCCTTCTGCTGACATGGATGGGAGGGCGGAGGAAGATGGTTCAAGTGCTTGGGTCCCTTCCCTGCCACCCATGCGGGAGGCCTGTAAGGAGTTCCTGGCTTCTGGCTTCAGCCTGGCCCAGACCTGGCCTTTGCAGCCCTTTGAGGAGTGAACTAGCAAATGGAAGGCCTCTCTCTCTGTAACTCTGCCTTTCAAATAAAGAAATAAATCTTTTTAAAAAATGAAATATAAAAACAGAGATCTTGTATTAAAAAGCGCTTGAGCATTGTGGAAATGAAGGCTGATGTGATTCACCATGACCGTGTCGCTGATCTCCATGAACTCCAAGTGCTTTGGAAGATGGGGATAATGAACCAACGTTGTGAGGCTGTTATGCAGCTCAGAGGGGAACAGTACAGGTTGAGCATCTCTAATCTGAAAGCCCGAAATCCAAAATCCAAACCTTGTTGAGCACCAGCATGACCACTGCCACAAGTGGAAAATTCCACCCTAAGCTCCTTCGGTGGAAGTCTAAATGCACACATGCTGAAGACTGCGTAAAGGTATCTTCAGGCTATGTGTGCAAGGTGGGTGTGAAACAGATATTCCAAGTCAAATCCAAACAAAGCAACAACCATAAGCAGAACTGGAAGCACTTCGGGTCCCAGGCATTTTGGACAAGGGGTACTCAGTCAGTACCTGGCTCGTGGAGAGGACTCAGTCGGCTCCCTGCTGACTACTGTCCTGTTCAGTGAAGACAACAGAGAGCGGGCCATGCGAAGTTGGGAGGGAAAGTCAGGCGCTGAAGCTGGGGAGCAGATGGAGGATAACAGGACCGAGGTTAGAAAAACTCAGGGGGTGGGCCGGCGCCGCTGCTCACTAGGCTAATCCTCCGCCTTGCAGCGCCGGCACACCGGGTTCTAGGCCCGGTCGGGGCGCCGGATTCTGTCCCGGTTGCCCCTCTTCCAGGCCAGCTCTCTGCTTTGGCCAGGGAGTGCAGTGGAGGATGGCCCAAGTCCTTGGGCCCTGCACCCCATGGGAGACCAGGAGAAGCACCTGGCTCCTGGCTTCTGATCAGCGCGATGCACTGGCCGCAGCGTGCCGGCCGCGGCGGCCATTGGAGGGTGAACCAACGGCAAAGGAAGACCTTTCTGTCTCTCTCTCTCACTGTCCACTCTGCCTGTCAAAAAGAAAAAAAAAAAAAAAGAAAAAGAAAAAAAAAAAAGAAATCCTTCAGTCGCCTCACCCCCAGCAGTGTTTTTGCTGGACTTGGTGTGACAGCTCCCAGGTTGTTTCGGGGCATGCCTGTTGAGGGCCTTGTTTTGCTTTTAAAGGCTTGCCAGGAGTTTGATGGAAAATTGCAGACAACAGCAGAATGTGAATAGAACATTTGATGGGTTCCGTAGCGGGCTTTCATGTGTTCCTTTTTAAATGATTCATCAATAGGCTTTTTCTTCTGGGGTAGACCTTTCCTTGGCTGCTCCAACCCACGTGACTTCCAGTGCATCTGAAGGGAAAATGGGAGACATTCTTTGCAGCCTGGGAGAAATTCAGGAGAAATTACGAGAAAGCTTCAAGTGGAAAGAGGCTCCTGAAGAGCAGACACGAGGTGAGTGGGTTTTACTCAGTGGGGGAGGGTTACAGGTGCAAGGTGGGGAAAGTGCCAAAGTGCATAAGGGTTTTTTGTTTTTGTTTGTTTGTTTGTTTGTTTTTTGACAGGCAGAGTGGACAGTGAGAGAGAGAGACAGAGAGAAAGGTCTTCCTTTGCCGTTGGTTCACCCTCCAATGGCCGCCGCGGCCGGCGCGCTGATCCGAAGGCAGGAGCCAGGTGCTTCTTCTGGTCTCCCATGGGGTGCAGGGCCCAAGCACCTGGGCCATCCTCCACTGCACTCCCGGGCCCCAGCAGAGAGCTGGCCTGGAAGAGGGGCAACTGGGAAAGAATCCGGCGCCCCGACCGGGACTAGAACCCGTGTGCCAGCGCCACTAGGTGGAGGATTAGCCTCTTGAGCCGCGGCGCCAGCCAGGGTTTTTGCTTTAAGCCCGAGAACCCAGAGGCCACTGTGTCACCATCGTGGCATTGTAAATCTGGGAGGAGTCGGCTGGGATGCTTTGTGGCTGGATATGTCTGTCTTTTATTTCTTTTTAAGATTTATTTTTATTTTAAAGATTTATTTATTTGAAGCCGGCGCCACGGCTCACTAGGCTAATCCTCCGCCTTGCAGCGCCGGCACACCGGGTTCTAGTCCCAGTTGGGGCGCCGGATTCTGTCCCGGTTGCCCCTCTTCCAGGCTAGCTCTCTGCTGTGGCCAGGGAGTGCAGTGGAGGATGGCCCAAGTACTTGGGCCCTGCACCCCATGGGAGACCAGGATAAGTACCTGGCTCCTGCCTTCGGATCAGCGCGGTGCACCGGCTGCAGCGCTGGCCACGGCGGCCATTGGAGGGTGAACCAACGGCAAAAGGAAGACCTTTCTCTCTGTCTCTCTCTCTCTCACTGTCCACTCTGCCTGTCAAAAAAAAAAAAAAAAGATTTATTTATTTGAGAAGTAGAGTTACAGATAGTGAGAAGGAGAGACAGAGAGAGAGGTCTTCCATCTATCTGCTGGTTCACTCCCCAAATAGCCACCTCTCCCGGAGCTGAGCCTATCTGAAGCCAGGAGCCAGGAGCTTCTTCCGGGTCTCCCACATGGGTGCAGGGGCCCAAGGACTTGGACTATCTTCTATTCCTTTCCCAGGCCATAGCAGAGAGCTGGGTCAGAAAAGAAGCAACTAAGACTAGAACCAGTTATTTTTATTTATTTTAAAGGCAGAGTGATAGAGTGAGGAAGATATTTTACATCTGCTGGTTCGCTCCTCAACTGGCCACACAGATGGGGCTGGGCCAGGCCAGTGAGAGGAGCTCTGTCTGGGTCTCCCACATAGGTGCTTTATGAGGAAGCTGAATCAGAAGTAGAGCAGCTAAGAATGTAGGTGGCACTCCAATATGGGATGCCTGTGTTGCAAGCAGCAGCTTAACCCACAGTGCCACAACACCGGCCTCTGGATGTGTTTTTGCATATATTGGGAGTGTGATGTATCACAGGCCCTAAATACTGCTTTCCCAGGCCATAGCAGAGAGCTGGATTGGAAGTGGAGCAGCTGGGACTTGAACCAGCGCCCATATGGATGCTGGCACTACAGGAAATGGCTCTATCTGCTATGCCGCAGTGCCAGCCCCTGCTCCACTTCTGATCCAATTCCCTGCTAATAGTCTGGGAAAACAGTGAAACATGGCCCAAGCACTTGGGCCTTTGCACACATGTGCTCTTGGTTCCTGGCTTTGGATCAGCCCAGCTCTGACTGTTGCAGTCATTTGGGGAGTGAACCAGTGGATGGAAGACCTGTCTCTTTCTGTGTGTGTGTGTGTGTGTGTGTGTGTTTAATTGCCTTTCTTTTTTTTCTTTTCTTTTTTTTTTTTTTTTTTTGACAGGCAGAGTGGACAGTGAGAGAGAGAGACAGAGAGAAAGGTCTTCCTTTTGCCGTTGGTTTACCCTCCAATGGCCGCCACGGTTGGCGCGCTGCGGCTGGCGCACCGCGCTGATCCGATGGCAGGAGCCAGGTACTTATCCTGGTCTCCCATGGGGTGCAGGGCCCAAGCACCTGGGCCATCCTCCACTGCACTCCCTGGCCACAGCAGAGAGCTGGCCTGGAAGAGGGGCAACCGGGACAGAATTCGGTGCCCCGACCGGGACTAGAACCCGGTGTGCCGGCGCCGCAAGGCGGAGGATTAGCCTGGTGAGCCGCGGCGCCGGCCTAATTGCCTTTCAAATACATAAAAAGAAATCTAAAAAAAAAGCGAAGTGACAGAAACTTAATCACTGTGCCAAATACCTGCCCCCAAAAGCAGTATTAAGTATGTCTCCATGGTTGTACAGCTAATCCCCAGAGTTTCTTCGTCTTGCAAAACTGTAGCTCTGTACCCACTAAATGACTTAATTGGCCCTTCCCCTCCCAGCACTTGGCAACCACTCTTCCTCTTGGATTCTCTGTGAATTTGATCACTCCTGGCATGAGTGGACTCCTACAATAATTGTCTCTTTGTGATTGGTGTAATATCGTTTAGATCCATCCATGTGGCACCATGTGGCAGAATTCCTTTTTTAAAAACGTATTCATTTATCTGAATTCCTTTTTTTTTTTTTTTAATATAGGAGCATTTTTTATCTGCGAAACAGAGAGGGAGAAGCAGACAAACTCAAAGAGTTCCTATTGTCCGGTCACTCCCCAAATGCCCACAGTCGTTATAGCTGAGACAAGTCAAAGTCAGGAGCCAGGCACTCAATCCTGCCACATGGGTGGCAGGGAGCCTTCACTGCTGCCTGTCAGGGTTGATATTAGCAGGAAGCTGGAATCAGGAGCACAGCCAGGGCTTAACCTCAGGTATTCCAATGGGGGATGAAGGAGAACCAACCAGCACCTTAACTAGTAGGCCAAATACCCACCCCAGAATGTTTTCTCTTTAAGGCTGAGTGATACTCCATTATATATGCCACCACATTCAGTTTATCCTTCTATCTGGTGTTGTACACTTAGGTTGCTGTAGTACCCTCCTGAATCTTGAGAGTGGCCTCTTGAACAGCTCTCTTGGGGCCGGTGTTATGGTGTAGCAGGTTAAGCAGCCACCTGCGGCGGCCAGCATCCCATATGGGCTCCAGTTTCAGTCCTGGCTGCTCCACTTCCGATCCAGCTTCCTGCCAATGTGCCTGGGAAAGCAGCGAAAGATGACCCAAGTGCTTGGGTCCCTGCAGCCACATGGGATGAAGCTCCTGGATCCTGGCTTCAGATCAGCCCAGCTCTGTCCACTGCGTCCCTTTGGGGAGTTAACCAGCGGATGGAAGATTCTCTCTCTCTCTCTCTCTGTAACTCTGCCTTTCAAATAAGTAGGTCTTAAAGAAAGGAAGGAAGGAAGAAGCACTGCTCTCTTGCTGTCATGCCCAGGCTGCCACAGTGCACACTTGGACAGGGTTTTTCATCTCTTCAATATGAATGTTGGATTTACTTTATGCCACTGCCACTTCAAGCTACAAAAGGGGAAGACTTTACCCTCAGTGTCTACACTCTAGGGCTTCCCTCACTTTCTCTGCTCCCAGCTGGAGTGGTAATTACCCATGTGGTGCTTCAGGTTGATAGTTAACTTCAGTGGCAGGCTAACCTAGTGGTTAGGACACCCGTGTCCCACATCAAGGTGTCTGGGTTTCAGTCCCAGCTCCCGCTCCTGACTCCAGGTTCCTGCTGATGTAGACTCTATGAGGCAGGGGTGATGGCTCAAGGTCTTGGGTCCCTGCCACCCATATGGGAGACCTGGATTGAATTCCCCACTCCTGGCTCCTGCCCTGGCCCAGCCTCAGCTGTTGTGGACATTTGGGTGGTGAATCAGCAGATGGGACCTCTCTGTCTCTGCTTCTCAAATATATAGAAAAAAATAGTCATTAAACTTTAGTGCATCAAGAGGGAATTAGAGGTGGCAGCTGTTGAGACGACGCTCACAGCAACCCATGTTACCTGGCATATATAATGAGTGTAAAGCATTGGCATAGGGATTTTGGATATTCTAGGTGTTGGGGTGCCATGATCCCCTGGGACTGTTATCAGTCAATTCCTTTGACAAAGATGCATCAAACCCTTTCTACGTAAGGCTAGCATGAGGCTTGAATGGTTAAAATATGGACATAAACATGATTCCTGCAAGAAGGGAGCTGAGGGCTTAGATGGGGAAGTGGACAGTAGAAACGTCCACAGTGAGAACAGGGGGCTGGATGTTCTGCCTGACCACGCCCTCACACCCAGAAACGTGCTGGCGATGAGGGGGACAGGCCTGCGCCCGCGTCACCATATTTGTGCACCTCAGTTTTCTTGACTCTTCTTGTTGCAACTTCCCTTCTCAATTGTCTTGGTTCCTTAGTGGAAGTCCCAGAAGCTCCGTCTACCTCTGCGTGCCCCCTGCCTAACCAGAACTGCCCCGCACCCAAGAGGGCCTCTCGGTTTGCTCAATGTGAGTATGTGGACTACGCAAAGCAAGGGGGTTGGCCAGCTGTGTCCATCTCTCTGCTGCTGGACGCTCCTTGGCTTCCTGAACCCCATGTGGGAAGCTGCCAACGATAGCCAGGTGGGTTGAGATGCCCAAATTCCAGACTCACCCAGGCCCAGGAGCACTCACAGGCCAGGCAACCTTTGGGCATGTATTCTAGGGTCACTTATTATACTCACCAGCCTGTTCCCCCAGCTCTTAGGTACTCTGCTGACATGGTCTGGGAAAGACCTTAAAAGCGTGGATCCTGGAGCCAGAGCGGACTGCTTGGGTTTGAGTCCCAGCAGCCATGATCTTGGACAAGTTGGTTAACCTCTTAAAGCTCAAATTCCTTCATCTATAAAATGGACATACTGATAGTACTGCTCTTGTGGGATTGCCACAAGGTGAAATGAGTGCAAGTGGTACAGCAGCTGGGGTATGATGCCACAGAAGGGCTAAGTGTTAGCAATGATTTACGCATTCCACAGGAAGCAGCATGAAATATACAGAATGAGTAAGAGCAGGGCCTTCATCAGGAAGCTCAGGCTTAACTGGCAAGATGGAAATAGCCATAGTCATGCGTCACTGTATCACACAGGTAGAGGATGGTAGCAAGGGAGAACACGAAGAACACAGGGTGTGTTAAGAAAAGCAAGAGGTGGCATTTCGCTTGGTGGGATTCAGCAAGTGCTTCCTGGAACATGGCTAATGAGCAGGAAGAAATAAAAATGGGGAAGGGATATTGTTGATAAAACAACAGCAAGGGTTTGCATACAAAACTGCAAGTTGCTATACCATTTTTTATTAAATTTTGATTAAAACACAATCCCATCAAATGATCTGATGCTGCCTTTTGCTACTTGAGGATCCGTTCACATGGATGATCAAAAGGTGATGGCCGTGCTCTTGTTTTCTTCCTTCCAGGGGCCATCAGCCCGACCTTTGACCTGAGGAGCATCTCCCACAGCCTGTGGGTGTCTGAGGACCAGCGGACGGTGACAGTGTCTCACCACCCACAGTCCTACCCCTGGAGTCGCGAGAGGTTTTCCATCAGCCAGGTCTTTTGCTCCCAGGCCCTCTCTTCCGGGCGGCAGTACTGGGAGGTGGACACTAAGTCTTGCAGCCACTGGGCAGTTGGAGTGGCTTCCTGGGGGATGAGCCGTGACCAGATCCTGGGAAGGACCACGGACTCATGGTGTGTAGAGTGGAAGGGGACCGGCCCGCTGGCTGCGTGGAGCTTGGGCAAGCAAACTCTTCTGGACTCGGACAGACCTGGGGTGGTGGGCGTCTGGTTAGACCTCGAGGAGGGGAAGCTCGCCTTCTATTCAGTGGCCAGTGAGGAGACGCTTCTGTATGAGTGTGAGGTCTCCGCGTCTTCTCCCCTGCACCCTGCCTTCTGGCTGTATGGCTTATGTCCTGGGAATTCCCTAACCATCGAGCAGGGGAAGTTCTAAACGTCCCTTGGTGGTTTTCTGGTCTTCTTGCCTTCAAGCAGGGTGGAAACTTGGCTTAAGAATCCCACGTTCAGGGTGGTCGTTGTGGTGCAGTGGGTTAGGCTGCCACTTGGAATGCCCACATGTATCCAATCCAGCTCCCTGCTGATGCAAACCCTGGAAACAGCAAATGATGGCTCAAGTACTTGGATCCCCGCCACCCATGTGGGAGACCTGGATGGAGTTTCTGGCTCCTGGATTCCATCTAGCCTAGCCCTGGATGCTATGGGCATTTGGGTAGTAAGCCAGCCAATAGAAAATCTCTCCTTTCTCTCTCCCCTCTGCCCCTTTGTCATAAAATAAATGAAAATAAATAAATAAATCAGCTTTAAGAAAGAATCGTATTGGGGGGGGGGAGCAGGCATTTGGCACAGTTGTTAAGATGGGGCTTGGGATACTTGCATCCCTTACCGAAGTGCCTGGCTCAAGTCCCGGCTCCACCTCAGATACAACTTCCTGCTAATGCACACCCTGGGAGGCAGCAGGTGATGGTTAAGTGGTTGAATCCCTGCCACTGGCTTCTGTGTGGCCCAGCCCTGGCTGTTGCAGGAATCTGGGTAGTGAACCGTGGATAGAAAATCTCTCTTTCAAATAAAATGGAAAAAATTTCCCACTTTTGAACTTAATCTTTTTGTGTGGTACAAGATTAAATAAGCAGGGTTGGGGGTGCTTGAACCCTGGTGTTCCAGTGAGAGATTTGTCCCCGCTGACTCCTGGGGGACAACCTGCAGGCCTGGGAGTGTCCTGCCTGAAAGAGTCTGTTCACCTGAGGGCCCTGGGCCGTGCTGTATCAGCCTGACCTCAGTCAGCCGAGTGGGTGGTACGACACGCCTACGTGGTGGACCCCGCTTGAAGCCCTGGACACCAGGCATGGCCTTGCCTCTCTGGCTGACAGTGCTCCGTGCATGTCACCACGCATCCCTGGAGAAGTAAGCGCTGTCCTGTGATGCCACTTGGACAGGACAGTTGCTAGTTCTTCTAAAGCCTACTCTCAGCACCTTCTTCCATTGCTGATTTTATTCTGTGGCTGTTCACTATAATAAACTAAGCATGAGTTTAACAGCTCGGCTGGGGTCTGTGCCTCCTTCTAGTCAACTGTGGAACGTGAGGGTGGTCTTAGGGACACCCCAGACATAAGGGGGATGTGCTACTTACCAGTTGTTGGGCAGTGATGGTACCTGAAATTTAGTGATGTGAAACCCTGCACATTGATCACCTCACAGTTCTGATCGGTTCAGAACTGTGAACCTATCAGATAGTTCTGAACTAACTGAACTAACTGATAGTTCAGTTAGGTGACCCCAGGACCAGGGCAGAGCCGAGCAGGGGCTTCTGCATCAGAGTCTCAGAAATTGCAGGGAGCGCATCGGCTGAGACCGCGGTGGCATCAAGGCTAGCCTGGGAAGGGTCTGCTTCCCCACTGCCATGGTCGGTGCAGCGTTCTTCAGTTCCTGTGGGTTGTTGCACAGGGGGCCTCCGTTTCTTCCTGGCTCTTGGCTGCAGGCCACTCTCGGCTCCTTGCCCCATGGGCCTTTGCAACACGTCTGCTTGCTTCCTCGAGCCAACGAGAGAGTGTTCTAGCAGGATGACACAAAATCTTACACAACATAATCAAATGCACACATAATCACATACATTGCATTGCTCTGGCTTTATCGTGTTGGTTAAAACCAAGTCCGAGGTCCCACCCACATTCAAGGGGAGGGGATTACACAGGATTCGAATCCTGAATAACAGGAGGCCAGGTTCACACTGGCCACCTCATGGGCTATCTGGCTAAGGGTATCATTTCATACTCAATATCCCCTTTTATAAATAAAAATTGTGGCCGGTGCCGTGGCTCAATAGGCTAATCCTCCACCTAGTGGCACGGGCATACCGGGTTCTAGTTCCGGTCGGGGTGCCGGATTCTATTCCAGTTGCCCCTCTTCCAGGCCAGCTCTCTGCTGTGGCCCGGGAGTGCAGTGAAGGATGGCCCAAATCCTTGGGCCCTGCACCTGCATGGGAGACCAGGAGAAGCACCTGGCTCCTGGCTTCTGATCAGCGTGATGCACCAGCCGCAGGAGGGTGAACCAACGGCAAAAGGAAGACCTTTCTCTCTGTCTCTCTCTCTCACTGTCCACTCTGCCTGTCAAAAAATAAAAATAAAAAATAAATAAAAATTGTATTTTAATAAAACAAGTACATAAGGCTGCACTAACCACACCCATGTGCAGCTTAATGAGTTATTGCAAGATCAGCACCTTGTAAGGGCTATAATAAGTGACCGTTCTAGTCGATAAAATCTGCTCTCCACCCGCTGAGCTCCTTCAGGTGCCCCATTCCAGTGACAAACCCATTCTTCCCCCTAAAGGAATTCTGAGTTTCATACTTTCCTTTAGAGTTTTTTTTAAAGATTTATTTTATCTGTTTGAAAGACGGAGTTACAGAGAGAGGTAGAGACAGAGAGAGAGGTCTTCCATCTGATGGTTCACTCCCCAGATGGTTGTAATGGCTGGAGCTGCGCCGATCCAAAGCCAGGAGCCAGGAGCTTCTTCCGGGTCTCCCACATGGGTGCAGGGGCCCAAGGACTTGGGCCATCTTCCACTGCTTTCACAGGCCATAGCAGAGAGCTGGATTGGAAGTGGAGCAGCCAGGACTAGAACCCAACACCCATATGGGATGCTGGTGCTTAAGGCCAGGGAGTTAACCCACTGTGCCACAGCGCCGGGCCCCCTTTAAAGTTTTAACACCCATATATGAATCCAGGACTACAGTGGTTTATTTAGTCTTTATTGTTTTTTAAAAAATTAATTTGCTATTTTTAAAGCATCTTTGTTGAGATATAATTTACATACTATAAAATCCAGCAGTTCAAAGTACACAAATCGGGACTGGCATAGGGCACAGTGTTTAATACGCCACTTTACTTGCTTATAGCCCACACTGAAGTGCCTGAGTTGGAGTCTTAGCTCTGCCTGGGGTTCCAGCTTCCTGCTGATGTGTGCCCTGGGAAGCAGCAGTTGATGGCCAGTTACTTGGGTCCCTGCCACCCACAAGGGAATCCTTGATGGAGTTCCTGGTTCCTGGCATTGGCCTGGTCCAGCCTCAGCCATTGTGGACTCTCTCTCTCTGTCTCTAGCTCTTTGCCTTTCAAATAAATGATAAATAAATGAAAACTTAAAAAGTACATTTTTAATATCCGTTCAGTGGAACCATCGCTGTAATCTAGTTTTAGAACATTTTCATCATGGCAGAAACCCTCATACCCATTCTTAGCTGATATGACTTTTTGGGCTCCTGATCTATATGTCTACCTCTCCCTCGCTTTATAATTTTTAAAAAATATTTATTTATTTATTTATTTGAAAGTCAATAACAGAGACAGTGGGAAAGAGATATCTTCCATCTGCTGGTTCATTCCCCAAATGGCCGCAACAGCCAGGGATGGGCCAGGTGGAAGCCAGGACCTAGAAGCCAGGAGCTTCTTCCAGGTCTCTCATATGGGTGCAGGGGCCCATGCACTTGGGTCATCTTCCACTGCTTTCCCAGGCCATTACAGGGAGCTGGATCAGAAGTGGAGCAGCCAGGACTTGAACTGGTGTCTGTATGGGATGTCGGCACTGCAGGCCGTACACACCACACCACAGCGTCAGCCCCTTTTCCTGATAATTTATCCATAGAAAGCCCCAGACTGGAGTAGCACCTTCCTGTGTTGAAGATGTGGCAGCTCAGCTCTCTTGGACTGGATTGACCAGAAAGCCTTGTCCCACAAGCCAGCCAGGCATCATGGACAGTATGTTTCATCTCTCTCTGCATCTTTCCCCCATGAAATGGAGGTCAGTATGCATTATTTGCCCTTCCACTCCCTCCTCACAGGGCAACTGAAAGCATTAAATAACCAGGTGTGGACAAGGGTGATGGTAGCCACAGCAATAGTGAGCCACCACGCACCCTGGCCTCTGACATCTAGAAACTCACACCTCATTTCTATGCTTATCCTTGAAAGCGGAGTCAGCAGCTTCCTTCCACGTGGTCTGCTGGCTTTGACCCTCACGCCGCCCTGCACCTGGCTCTGTGGGCCTTACTATCTTCCTGCTGACATACAGAAGTAGAAACCCAGATAGAGTCAGCTGGTGATGGCAGAGCTGGGACGGGCCCAGAGTTCCTGCTCTTTAGTTGCTAACATTGTCCTCTGATAAGGTCCCATGCAGAGACCAGAACTTGACCTTCCCCTCTGATGGGACGCAGCTAAGCGTGAGGCCAGGAGGCACTCTTTCTTTCTGATTGGCGGCAGTTGTCTGAGGTTAGTGTAAGTGGCCTTGGAGTGTGGAAGCCTGCACAGGTGCCAGATGACCATGAAAAGGCTTTCTGCCCTCACTTAGAGCGGTGTGGAGCCTGTATCGTCTTCTCACCCAGAATCATCTGGGTCATCTTGATGTTTGCTTTTCGTGCCAAGATTCAGAAAGCAGAGGCTAAGGTCTTAGCCTCTTGGTGGATAAAGACCGTCCCCTGGGGCAGGTGGGATAATGGGGCCTCTGTGAGGGTGGGGTTTATCTGCAGGCCATGTGATCTCCCCTGCCCTGGAGCCAAAGCAGAACTAGGATCACCTTGGTTCCCTGGCCCCTGGCTCATGGTTCCTGTTGGCACAGCCTTTGCAGTTCATTGTCTGTCAAGAACAGCATCCATTCCTCAGACCAAACACAGCAGGAGGCAGCCCGGAGGACGCTCACCTGGCTCTGCAACACCTGTGTGGGGAAATCATACACCCACAGACCGAGCCGGAAAGACTTTCCCTGGGAACCACCCTGTCTATCCAGGCTCCACAAAACACCATAGATGGGATGGCTTCTAAACACCAGGAATTTAGTTCCCGCCCTTCCCAGATCAAGGCAAGACAGATTTGATGTGTAGGGAGGGAGGCACCAATACCACTGCAACAGCGCACCCTCAAGATCTAAGCACCTCCCAGAGGCCCCAGCCCCTCCTTCATGGCCAGGGTTAGGCTTTCAGGATATGGCTCTGGGGAGGGGCACGCTACCGCAGGGACACAAGGGCTCCTGGGGGAACTGCCAGAGATTCCTGGGGCAGCTTCTCACCCCATCTGGGGATATTTCTGTCAAAACATTTGTTTGCTTTCTTAAGGGTTGGGGAAAATTGGAGTAGCCGGGTCAGTGATGTGGCCTGCCTCTGTTTGTCTCCCCCTCTCTTCCCCTCTGCCTCACATACTCACCCCTGGTGAGGCAGCTACTGGAAGGCACTGTTGTGCCCATCACTGGGGTCCAGGGCTCAGGGCTCCTGGAAGAACCACCTGCTCGGCGGGAAGCCACTACCTTGTTGGGATCCAGGCAACCACCAGTGCAGTTCTGTCCACCTGCCCTTGTGTCTCCTTGGAAACCAGGTTTAATTTGAAGACTTCGTTTCCTAGCTGATTGCAGAAACAAACTACAAAATCAAACAGGGCTACTCTCTTGGGAGACCTCTCAGGTCCTTTTGTCCTTGTCAAGGGAGAAGTCCCTTTCCCAGGAGCTCTACGGCTTTGCACAGGAAAGGGGGAATCTTCCTTGACATACGCCCAGCTCCCTCCTTCCTCATTCCCGCTGAGCCCTCAGCCCCAAGCCCCACATTCATCCTCATTCACGATCTCCCAAACCCACTTCAGTGTGTGATCCTAGCACAGGCTGCAGAGCTCCTCTACAACTGTATTGACGTCAAGCTGAAGATGTGCTTTCTGGATTCACCTTCCTAACCAGCCATGTGTGCTTGTTTTTAGTACTACTACACTTCCCAGGCTCTAGCCCTCCATGTGCCACCCGCACGATTCTCACATCCATACATCTCCTGTTCCACTTTTTAAACAAGATTTACTTATGTATTTGAAAGGCAGAGTTGCAGAGAAGGAGGGGAGGGGAGGGGAGGGGAGGGGAGGGGAGGGGAGGGGAGGGGAGGGGAGGAGAGGAGAGGAGAGGAGAGGAGAGGAGAGGAGAGGAGAGGAGAGGAGAGGAGAGGAGAGATAGAGCGAGCTTCCATCCGCTGGTTCACTCCCCAAACGGCCACAACAGTCAGGGCGGGGCCAGGCTGAAGCCAGGGGCCAGGGCCTCCATCCACATCTTCCATGTAGGTGGCAGAGGTCCAAGCACTTGGGCCATCTTCTGCTGCTTTCCCAGGTGCATTAGCAGGGAGCTGGATCTAAGCAGAGCAGCCAGGACTCAAACCGGCACCCATATGGGAGGCCGGCATTGCAGGTGGCAACCTGACCTGCTGTGCCACAATGTCAACTCCTCCTGTTCCATATTTTACTTACTATTTTTCCCCTAAAACTACTCAACCCATCACCTGGTGAAATACACTTATTTCTAGGGTGCTGGCATTGTGGTGCAGCAGGTTAAAGCCTGGCCTGAAGCTCCGGCATCCCATATGGGTGCCGGTTCTAGTCCCGGCTGCTCCTTTTCCGATCTAGCTCTCTGCTATGGCCTGGGAAAGCAGTAGAAGACAGCCCAAGTCCTTGGGCCCCTGCATCTGTGTGGAAGACCTGGAGGAAGCTCCTGGCTCCTGGCTTCAGATCAGCGCAGCTCTGGCCATTGCAGCCATCTGGGGACTGAACCAGCGGATGGAAGACCTCTCTCTCTGTCTCTACCTCTCTCTGTAACTCTTTCAAATACATAAAATAAATATTTAAAAAAAGAAATACACTTATTTCTAAAGGAAACTTTGTAACTTTCGTGGTGGGTGCAGGCTGGAGTCACCTGTTTTAGATAGAAGAGTGACCTAAACATATGTTTCAAGGGGAAGAAAACAATGTAACTAGCTTAGTGTAGTGCTCTGCACAAGGCAGGGGTGCTGTGTCTTATTTAAAAGATGATCAGATGTCAAAGATTTACTGAGGCTTTCACCTTGACTTAATCAGCAGCAAGCAATAGCACGAAGAGGGAACTTTCCAGATACAGCAGTCCCTGTTCCTCAACGTGCCCTGTCCACAATGATCTCTTGTTCTACCACCTGCAAACACGATGCTCAGAGATGGCCCCTCCTCTCCCCAGGTGCTTGACTTTACCGGAGTCTGGATTGTTTTACAGCAGTGTGAACTCAGAAGGACTGTGTCTTCTTTCCTGGCTCATGAGATTGTCTCACCTTTACAAGGGTACTTCAGAAAATTTGCAGAAAAAATGGAATTCAAAGATAAGTTGATTTAGGGGCAAGACATTTTGAAATGCAAGCATCATTTTCTTCATAGAGTGCATTTGCCATGAACTATTTGGAGGTAGTGTCAGATTGCACAGGTGGGGGGCACAGTCCCTCAAGACTGCCCGCGCTTTGATGGCCTGACCCCCAACACCAGGTTGTTATCCCTGTGCTGACCAATCAGCTGAAAGCCCCTCGGTGGGCTCAATGCTTTTGCTTGAACAGCTCCCAGAACTCGGGGAAACTGAGGTTCTTACAGAGGAGATGGGTGAAGAGATGTATGTGTCAAGGAAGGTGGGAAGAGGTGTGGATCATCTGTGCCTTCTCCGGGCACGACATCCTCCAGGAACCCCACATGTTCAGCCTTCCAGATGCTCTGAGGACATTTGGGGGTTGTGGGGGGTCCCGCTGCATAAAAACCTCTGATTAGACCACTGCCCGATGCTGACCACTTCAACCTTCAGCCCCTCTCCCTCTCCCGGAGGCTGGGCCATGGACCTGCAAGGCCCTAACCTCCAATGGTGGCTTGGTTTTTCTAGTGGTCAGTCCCCATCCTGAAGCCACTAGTTATCTCATGAGCATACAAAAGACACTGTTTTTGCTCGAGATGGCCAGGAGATGGACTAAGACCAGATACGTATTTCACAATATCTCCATCTATACCTACATATAATACACATTTGGCCCTGAATCCCTATAGTCCACCAACCATGGATCAAAAATATTTTTAGAACATTGTATATGAGGCTGGTGCCGTGGCTCAATAGGCTAATCCTCCGCCTGCGGTACCAACACACCGGATTCTAGTTCCGGTTGGGGCGCTGGATTCTGTCCTGGTTGCCCCTCTTCCAGGCCAGCTCTCTGCTCTGGCCCAGGAGTGCAATGGAGGATAGCCCAATCCCTTGGGTCCTGCACCCGCATGGGGGACTGGGAGAAGCACCTGGCTCCTGGCTCCTGGCTTCGGATCAGCGCGATGTGCTGGCTGCAGCGCGCTGGCCGCGGCGGCCATTGGAGGGTGAACCAACGGCAAAGGAAGACCTTTCTCTCTGTCTCTCTCTCTCACTGTCCACTCTGCCTGTCCAAAAAAAAAAAAAGGAGCAGCCGGGATTAGAACTGGCACTCATATGGGATGGCGGCACAGCAGGCAGAGGATTAACCCACTGTACCACAGCACCGACTCCAGAGTCCCTGCTCTTAATTACTCAGGCCATTTTGGTGGAAGACAGTCAGGAAGCCTTTGCAACATTAATTATCTCTTAATTGAGAGTTTGAGAAAATGAAGAAGAAACCTGCACTTACTCTCATCAACAGATGAGGCTTTTGTCTGACAATTTTCTTTCAACACAGTGAATTATAATCAAATGCCTTTTAATAAGTAATTCTGCTGAGCCATGTACCTTCAAGTCAAACCAAGCAAACAGAATCCATGTCCTCTAGCGCCCGACCCTGGGGACGGCGCAGAGGACTTGGATGTTTGACCAGCAAGCAGAGTGCATTAGAAGGCAAGATAAAATATTTACCTGGCGCCGAGGCATTGGGCTTTTCCATTCCGCCAGAGCAGGCTTGGCAGGGAAAGCAAAGGGAGCCTTCCTGGCAGGAATGAGAGCTGAATGTGACGAAAAAGCAGATGATGGGTGCTGCTTCGGGTTTAACTGGAGAGGCCAAAGATAGATGGGTCTAAAGGGTGGGACGGATGCCAACCCAAGTCTGTCTTGGCCTCTTGCCCAGGACTGTGTCTACCTCACCAATCAGAGACGGGGCCTCGTTCCACCCACTGTCACTTGTCTGACACATGCTATCTCTTCCACCCAGCGGGCCCACCTGCTGGCCCCACTGCTCTGAGACCCAGAGGCCGTGTTGCAAGTCCTGCCTTTGATAGGCACAAAAGATGGAATAGCTTACCCGCTGGCCGGAGCACGCCGCTCTGACCTCCCATTGCCCTGTGCACAGCTGAAGCATGAACCCTGTCTTGTGAGGGGAGAGCCCCTTCATAGCACTCGAGAGGAAATTTCCATCAGAGCCCTCGAGATAGCCATCTGGCCTCCTGGCCTTGTCCAATCTGTTTACTATACTTTTTTTTTTTTTTTTTTGGACAGGCAGAGTGGACAGTGAGAGAGAGAGAGAGACAGAGAGAAAGGTCTTCCTTTGCCGTTGGTTCACCCTCCAATGGCCGCCGCGGCCAGCGTGCTGTGGCTGGCGCACCGCGCTAATCCGATGGCAGGAGCCAGGTACTTATCCTGGTCTCCCATGGGGTGCAGGGCCCAAGTACTTGAGCCATCCTCCACTGCACTCCCTGGCCACAGCAGAGAGCTGGCCTGGAAGAGGGGCAACCGGGACAGAATCTGGTGCCCCGACCGGGACTAGAACCCGGTGTGCCGGCGCCGCTAGGTGGAGGATTAGCCTAGTGAGCCGCGGCGCCGGCCCAACTATACTTTAATAAGTCTGTTAACACTCCAACAAGAAGTGCTGCCACCAACGGCATCCTTCTCTGGTTTGTTTTGCTGAGGTGTGTGTCTGTCTCCTGAGGCTGCCTCAGGTTCCGCGGGGTGTCCGGGAGCCACTTCCTTCATACTTCAAATTTGCTTATCCAACATTTGTCTGTCACTGACCTCCTAGCAGGTGCCATTCTAAGTGTCTTCCTGTTAGAGCAACGCATTTGCTTTTCCTGGCAGTCTCGTCAGCCATGTCCTACTGCTCTTTCCATCTGGCAGACTAGGCACAGAGAGGTTTAAGAGTAATTTAAGGATGCACAGCTAGTGATGGCGTAGCTGATGTTCAGGCGGACTCCAGGAGGAGGTCAGAGACGTCCCCTGGTGGACGACTGTTACCATGATGAGAAGGGTCTCAAGGTGGACCAGGGGGTCAGATGGCAGGAGTACAGCGCATCAGGAGACAGAGACTACAGAAAGAAATTTACATTGAGGAGGAGAAAACTGTGGTGTGGAGCTCCATCTCCTTCACCTTCGTGAGTTCTGGCCTTGATTTGTGTCAAACCATGACCACTGACTGCTCAAAGTGCTCCAGGTTGCCTCCATCCCGCCTTCCTTGAGTCTGGATCTAAAAAGAAATATTGTATTTATTTATTTTCATTTTATTTGACAGGCAGAGAGACAGGAAGAGATAGAGACAGACACAGAGAGAAAGACCTACCTACTAGTTCATTCCCCAGCTGCCCACAATGCTGAAGCCAGGAGCCTGTAGCTTAATTCAGGTCACCCATATGGCTGGCAGGGACCCACCTACTTGAGCCATCACCCGCTACCTCCTAGAGTCGCATTAGCAGGAAGCTGGCACCAGAAGCAGAGCCGGTACTTGAACCTAGGTACTGCCATATGGGATGTGTTTGTCCCAAGTAGCACCTTACCCCTTGCACCAAATGCCTGCTGCAACTCAAACATTTTGTAACACTAAAACCATGAGCTAAGAGATCAGGTAGCTTCCTGAATTTCACATTTCCACTCAGGGAGGTTGGGTGGGAGGAGGGAGACTGAAACCACCCTGGCGTGGGACTTCATTATCTCCCAGTGAACGTGGAGTGTGTCTTCTCCATCTCCCTCCTTTTGCCATCATGGACAGAGCAGTTTTTGAAAGGGCTTCCTCCCCTATGTTCCTTGGGGATATGATACAAATAACAATGCATTTGCCCCAAAACCTGTGGATTTCAACCTGTGACGATGACGAAGGCTGACACTGGTCAGAGCATGCGCTGTGAGTCTGGCACGGCCTCCTGTGCTTGAAACGTCCCATACCTTATTCATTCCTCACAACCTGGGAACAGGTGGGTATTCTTATCATTGGCTTGCTGCAGAAGAGGGAACAGGCTCAGAGAGGTCAAAGAATGTACTTAGGTACTTAGCTTTGGTGAATTCAAACCTAGGAAATTTGTGGCAGCTCCTAACGGCCCCAGGAAATCACGTGGTGTCTCTGAGCGGAAAGAGTTGATATTATGCATATTTCCATTTAAAAATATAAAAAATTTTGATGTAGTATTTAAGAGAGAAAAAGGTACACTGTCCACAGTTGTTTCGTCACTGTTTCTGTACGTGCACACTGAACGCTCACACGGAGTGTACTTGTGCATCTCCCACTGGGAATGTGCCAAATCACAAGGTGCAACAACACTTTTTTTTTTTTTTTTCAGAGGGAGCCGGGCAGGACAAGGTTAAGGCCATGTCAGAAAAGTCAGAGTTCCTTATCCAGTGCCACCATTGTCTAGCGCGACACAGGGAAGCCTGAGACGATCGTGCCACAAAAATAAACCATTTACAAAGTCAGCTTGGTCACCAAGAAATGGGTCTATGCGCACTGCATAAGAACGAACGTTGGGCCTGACACCTCCTACTCGACCAAGCCGTTTCTGTCTGATCAGGCGGGAATACGGCGGCAAGCCAGGAGGCAGGTCCTGCGACGAGCCGCGGCCAACCTCTGGGTGTGTGACCTTGGACAAGGTCCCCGCTCTGTAAAAGAAGCGGGTTCCACGAAGGGAATCTGCCGCTCCGACTCCCGGCCCACAGCGGAGCCCCGGCCGCCGCGCCCTGGCGAGGGTGGGCGAGGCTCCCGTTCCCTGCGCCCCGGCGGGCCTGCCCGCGAGGGCGCTGTTCCGAGCCGCAGAGCATTCGCGTTCCGAAGATGTTTGTCCCTCGCCGCGCGCCGTCCTCCCCGCCGCCGCCCGCGGAGTCGGAGGAGGCGGAGCTGCTGCCGTCCCGGCTCCGGAGCGGGGAATCGGTTGAGGAGGCGGCGCGGCGGGCCCGGGCAGCCGAGGCTCGGGCAGAGCGACCTGGGAGGCTGGCAGGTGGCGCCGGCAGCGCGGGGAGAGCGGCGCCGCGGGGTGGGCGCTCTGGGCGAGAGGAGTCCACTCCATGCGTGCGGGCCGAGCTCGGCCCCTGCGAGCCGCCGACATGAAGAAAGACGTGCGGATCCTGCTGGTGGGAGAACGTGAGTGCGCGCCCCGGGCGGGCCGCGGCCCCGCGCAGCCCTGCTGCGCGCTCTCTGTTGCCCCCAGGCCGCGCAGCGCCTTCGCTCAGGTTTCCACCAAGCCTTCCCGAGCCCCGTCCCCCTCAGCCCCTCGCCTCGCGCCCGCGTCTTCCTGCAGGCCCCTTCCTCCCCTTGGTCTTCGCAGCCTCTGCCCTCGGGTCGCGCTGGCCGCCAGGCCGCCCCTTTCTGACCCGCGGGGACGCCCGGTGACCACCGGCCATGGGGACTGCGCGGCCCGGCTCGCGGGGAGGCGAAGGGCAGCGGTGCGGGGCGGCCCCGCCGGTGGGCAAGGTCAGGCTCCTGGGTTTGCGCTCGCGGTCTCTGCCGCCAGCCTGCGTTGACGCGGAGGTAGGAAGGCTTGTTTTCGTGTTGAGCTACGCTTGGACTTGGCAGTATTTTCCGAGATTTTCTCAAAAATCTACTCGCAACTTCGGAGTTAACACGCACAGGGGCTCGGTGAACAAGGGTCCTTTAGCCGAAGCGGTTATCCCTTTAAGCGGTGTTTATTCCTTAGCTACTTGGCAGTGAACTTACAAACACCAACAGGCGCTGGGACCCCAGCAGTCACACATGCACGCCCTCGCAGAGAGCCCACCTTTCCGCAGGAGAATCAAGGGGTCATGCTCGTGTTCACTGCCCGGGAGGACAGCAGCCGGGACTTCGTGATAGCGCTGTGCAAGTTCCATGACTCAGTGGCTGGGACTAAAATAAGAAAGTGGGCTAGGCAAGCCCTGGGTTGCTTGAAAGCATGTTAGTGCTGCTGTCTCTGCTGTTGCCGTTGGAAGCATTCCATCCTAAACCACATCCCATCCTGAAGTAGCCTCTCCAGGTCAGCCTGATGCTCCCAGGGAAGCAAGTTAGCACCTTGTTACCCTCTTCTGTAGTGTCCTTTGATGGCCACTGGGGTCTGTGCACTTGCAGTTTGGAGAAATCTTCCATCAGAATCAGAGTTTTGCAGTAAGTGGAGCCAGACATAGTTTTATTGTCTGCCGTTAATTTTACTTTATTTTTGACTATACCCTTTTTTTTTTAAAGATTTATTTATTTATTTGAGATGGGGAGACAGATCTTCTTTCCTTTGGTTTACTCCCCAAATGACCACAATGGCCAGGGATGGGCCAAGCCAAAGCCAGGAGCTTGGAACTCCATGTGGGTCTCCATGGGAGTGACAGGGGCCCAAGCACTTGAGCCGTCTTACAGTGCATTAGCAGGGAGTTGGATTGGAAGTGGAGAACCTATATGGGATGCTGGTGTTGCAGGCTGCATCTTAACCAGCTGTGCCACAACGCAGGCCCCTTTAACTATATTTTAATCTGTATTTTGCATGTATTTACTTAACAAATCTGTATTTTGCATGTATTTACTTAACAAAGTTTGGGAGGTGGTGTTTGAAATGTGATTCATGCTGATGGGTTGGAGCAAGGTAGGGAAAGTGACTAGATGACCTATTTTAAAAACTCACCTGTAGGGGCCTGTGTGTGGTGGAGCAGGTTAAGCCACCACCTGCGAAGCTGGCATCTCATATGGGCAATGGTTCAGTCCTGGCTGCTCCACTTCTATCCAGCTCCCTTCTAATCTGCCTGGGAAAGCAGGGGAAGATGGCCCAAGTGCTTGGGCACTGTCCACCACGTGGAAGACTGATAGAGCTCCTGGTTTGTGACCATTTGGGGAAAAACCAACAGATGGATGATCTCTCCTTTTCTTTCTAACTCTGCCTTTTAAATAAATAAATATTCATTAATTTATTTATTTTATTAAAAAATGCGTTCTGTAACTGGTCATAAGATAGTTTTATAGTATAATAATTTTCATACAAATTTTAAAAAGAGAAAGGTCCTATGTTTGGGATTTAGCTTTACTCTTAGTAAGTACACATAATTAGTGTGTGAAATATTTAAATAAAATTTAAGTTCAATTGTTAACACTATTATTTAGGCATACATTTAAAAAATTCAAAATTTGTTAAAAAATTACAAGTCATGTTTTTTGGAAATAAAAGAGAATAAGAGAGTTGATAATATTGTCTATACAAGTTTTCAGATCAAGGATACTTGACAGAAAGCCGTAGTTTTTGAGGAATATACTTTTTTTTTTTTTTTAAAGATTTTTATTTATTTATTTGAGAGGTAGAGACAGAGAGAGAGGTTTCCTTCCGTTGGTTCACTCTCTGAATGGCTGCAACGGCTGGAACTGCGCCGATCCGAGGCCAGGAGCCAGGTGCTTCTTCCCGGTCTCCCAGGTGGGTGTAGAGGCCCAAGGACCTGGGCCATCTACTGCTTTCCCAGGCCACAGCAGAGAGCTGGATTGGAAGAGGAACAGCTGGGACTAGAACCCGGTGCCCATATGGGATGCCGGCACTGCAGGTGGAGGATTAACCTACTGTACCACGGAGCTGGCCCCCGGAATATACTTTTGTTAAACGCTTTCAGGGGCCAGCGCTGTTTCATAGCCAGTAAAGCTGCCACCTGCAGTGCTGGCATCCCATAGGGGCGCCCGTTCGAGTCCCGGCTGCTCCTCTTCTAATCCAGCTCTCTGCTATGGCCTGGGAAAGCAGATGAAGATGGTCCAAGTCCTTGGGCCTCTGCATCCACATGGGAGACCCAGAAGAAGCTCCTGGCTCCTGGCTTTGGATCGGCGCAGCCCCGGCTGTTGCAGCCAATTGGGGAGTGGAACCAGTGGATGGAAGACCTCCATCTCTCTCTCTGCCTCTCCTTCTCTCTGTAACTCTGAATTTCAAATAAATAAATAAAAGCTTTCAGGCTGGACCCGTGATGTGGCATAGGTTAAATCTCCACCTGCACTGCCGGCTGTCATCCCGCGTGGGCGCCAGTTTGAGTCCCGGCTACTCGACTTCCTATCCAGCTCCTTGCTAATGTGACTGGGAAGGCAGCAGAAGATGGCCCAAGTGCTTGGTCCCCTGCACCCATGTGGGAGACCTGGATGAAAATCCTGGCTCCTGGCTTTGGTGTGACCCAGCCCCATCTGTTTTGGCCATTTGGGGAGTGAACCAATGGGTGGAAGATTTCTTCTCTCTCTCTCCTCTCTCTCCTCTCCTCTCTCTCCCTCTCCCTCATCCCTCTCCCTCTCCCTCCCTCCCTCCCTCCCTCTGTTTCTCTGTAACTTGCCTTTCAAATAAACAAATAAGTCTTTTAAAAAGAGCATTTAGGCCATATACCATATATTGAATTATAATACCATATATTGAATTATAGTTGAAATATAATTTTCATTATATTAAAGGTTGGTATTTTAGGGGAAATGCTTTAGACTTTACTTTCTGGGATTTAATGTAAATATTTGATAGCTGGTAGCATAGCTGGAGCACTTTAAATGCTAGGTAAATGTAAGTGTGGCTAGATACTATTTTTTTTTTTCATTTAAAAGTTTATTTATTTACTTGAAAGCAGAGTTAACAGAGAAAGGGAGAGAGAGAGAGAGAATCTTCCATCCAGTGGTTCATTTCTTAAATGGTCACAATGGCCAGGATTGGGCCAAACTGAAACCAGGAGCCTGAAACTCCATCTAGGTCTCCCACATGAGAGCAGGGGCCCAAGGGCTTAGGCCATCTGCTGCTGCTTTCCCAGGTGCATTAGCAGAGCTGGATGGGAAATGGAGCAGCCTGACTTGAACCATTACGCATAAGGGATGCCAGCTTCCCAGGTTAACCTGGTTGGCTGCAACATTGGCGTCAGACTAGATACTATTTTTTTTTTTTTTTGACAGGCAGAGTGGACAGAGAGAGAGACAGAGAGAAAGGTCTTCCTTTGCCGTTGGTTCACCCTCCAATGGCCGGCGCGCTGCGGCCGGCACACCACGCTGACCTGATGGCAGGAGCCAGGTACTTACCCTGGTCTCCCGTGGGGTGCAGGGCCCAAGCACCTGGGCCATCCTCCACTGCACTCCCTGGCCACAGCAGAGAACTGGCCTGGAAGAGGGGCAACCGGGACAGAATCTGGCGCCCCGACCGGGACTAGAGCCTGGTGTGCCGGCGCCGCTAGGTGGAGGATTAGCCTAGTGAGCCGCGGCGCCGGCTGATACTATTTTAATGCTAGTCTGATACATGGGTTTATCTACACCACAGATACTAGAAAACAGTGGTGATGATTTGAGTTAATTCTCATTTAAGCAAGTCTAGTTTTCAGTTGTTGTAAGATGGTTAACTAAGGAGAAGTGGAGAAACAAAGAAAAAAGAGCATCATCTCTGGTATTGTTGTAGAATCTGTCTTATTGCTGTCCTGGTGCCTGAACCATGCAGTAGCAGCTTCATTCTCTGAAGGGCTGAACTAGTTGAGAATGGTTTCAACATTCTGGTGGCTACAGTGTTACACTGCACTGTTAAGGTAAAAGGGATCTTTTCTTGGCTCACTTCTGGTCCACCCAGGTTTTATTGCTAACTGATTGCTTGATGTGTATTTAGAGCTTAAATCAGAGAAGTTAGGCTGTGTATAAATTTTGAGGTATATTTGTAGAGAAAGCCAAAGTGTTTTAAATAAATGTATCCATTTTTTAAAAAGATTATTTATTTATTTGAAAGTCAGAGTTGCACAGAGAGAGGAGAGGCAGAGATAGGTCTTCCATCCGCTGGTTCACTCCACAATTGGCCACAATGGCCGGAGCTGTGCCAATCCGAAGCCAGGAGCCAGGAGCCAGGAGCGTCTTCTGGGTCTCCCACATGGGTGCAAGGGCTCAAGGAGTTGGGCCATCTTCTACTGCTTTCCAAGGACACAGCAGAGAGCTGGATGGGAAGTGGAGCAGCCGGGTCTCGAACCGGTGCCTATATGGGGTTCCGGTGCTTCAGGCCAGGGTGTTAACCCGCTGTGCCATAGTACTGGCTAGTGAATGTATCTTAATTGTTGAATACAGCAAATACCATTCAGGCCAATCAAAAGTCAATAACTGTTCTTTAAGTGAAACAAAATTTTAAAAAATCTTTAACAATGCAGTGACATAAAGCTTAGTTCTTTAAGTCATCAGTTCTCATTAAATTTGTTGTCCAGAATTTATATTTAACTAGATTTGCTGTACAAATGCTTTACATATATCATTGTTACAATAAAGTAACAAGAATCTTACTACTTTTTTGTCTAAATCATATAGCTATATTAAAAGTATGCAAGGTAGTTTTAGTTTAATGAAGTCATGGTTTTAAAATGAATTGCGGGGCTGGTGTGGCACTGGTTTGAGTTCCAGCTTCTATGCTTCCAGTCTAGTACCTACTAATGTTCCTGGGAAAGCAGCAGTGGATGGCTCCAGTGCTTGGGCCCCTGCTACCCACGTGGGAGACCTGGATGGGGTTCTTGGCTGAAACCAGGCCAGGCTGAAACCAGGTCTCTCTTGTGGATGATAGGAACTCAAGTACTTGGGCCATGGTCCATTATCTCTCAGGTTGCACATTAGCAGCAATCTGAATAGGAAGTATGGAGTAGCCAGCACTTGAACAAGGCACCACAACATGGGATATGGTCCCAAGCAGTGGATTAATTATTCCAGAAACCTGCCCCAGGCAGAGTCATCTTTTTTTTTTTTTTTTTTTTTGACAGGCAGAGTGGACAGTGAGAGAGAGAGACAGAGGACAGAGAGAAAGGTCTTCCTTTGCCGTTGGTTCACCCTCCAATGGCCGCCGCGGCCGGCGCGCTGCGGCCGGCGCACCGCGCCGATCCGATGGCAGGAGCCAGGAGCCAGGTGCTTTTCCTGGTCTCCCATGGGGTGCAGGGCCCAAGCACTTGGGCCATCCTCCACTGCACTCCCTGGCCACAGCAGAGAGCTGGCCTGGAAGAGGGGCAACCGGGACAGAATCCGGCGCCCCGACCGGGACTAGAACCCGGTGTGCCGGCGCCGCTAGGCGGAGGATTAGCCTAGTGAGCCGCGGCGCTGGCCTGGGCAGAGTCATCTTTAAGAAATATCTCAGGCTGGCACCACGGCTCACTAGGCTAATCCTCCGCCTGTGGCGCCGGCACACCGGGTTCTAGTCCTGGTCCGGGTGCCGGATTCTGTCCCGGTTGTCCCTCTTCCTGTCCAGCTCTCTGCTGTGGCCCGGGAGGGCAGTGGAGAATGGCCCAAGTGCTTGGGCCCTGCACCCGCATGGGAGACTGGGAGAGGCACCTGGCTCCTGGCTTTGGATCAGTGTGTTGTGCCGGCCACAGCGCGCTGGCTGCAGCGGCCTTTAGGGGGTGAACCAATGAAAAAGGAAGACCTTTCTCTCTGTCTCTCTCTCTCACTGTCCACTCTGCCTGTCCAAAAAAAAAAAAAAAAAAAAAAAAAAAAAAATCTCAGAGCAGGGTTAAACAGCCGCCTGCAACCTGCCAGTTAAGTCCCTTCTGCTCCACTTCTGATCCACCTCCCTGCAGGTGCACCTAGGAAAGCAGGGGAGGAGGACTGAAGTCCGTGGGTCTGTGCACCCACATGGGAGACCCGGTAGAAGCTCCTTGTTCCTGGCTTTGATTTGGCCTACCCCTGGCTGTTGCACCCATTTGTGGAGTGAGCCAGTGGATGGAGGATCTCTATCTTTTCCTCTCTCTCTCTCTCTCTCTCTTTTTAAAAGATTTGATTTGTTTGAGAGAAAGAATTACAGAGAGAGGGAGAGAGAGAGGTCTTCCATCTGCTGGTTCACTCCCCAAATGGCTGCAACCGCCAGAGCTGGGCCGATTTGAAGCCAGGAGCCAAGAGCTTCTGGATCTCCCACGTGGGTACATGGGACCAAGCCCTTGGGCCATCTTACACTGCTTTCCCAGGCCATAAGCAGAGAGCTAGATCAGAAGTGGAGCAGCCAGGACGTGAACCAGCACCCATGTGGGATGCCGGCACCACAGGCGGAGGCTTAGCCTACTCGGAGGATTAGCCTAGTGAGCCGCGGCTCTGGCCTTGTTTGTTTATTTGAAAGGCAGAGTTACAGAGAGGGAGAGAGGTCTTCCATCTGCTCATTCATTCCCCAAATGGCCACAATGGCCATAGCTGGGCTGATCTGAAGCCAGGAGCCTGGAGCTCCAGGTCTTCCATGTGGGTGCAGGGGACCAAGGACTTGGGCCATCCTCTGCTGCTTTTCCAGGCTGTTAGCAGGGAGCTGGATCCAAAGTGGAGCAGCCGGGACTTGAACCAGTGCCCATATGAAATGCAGGCATGTCAGGCAGAGGGTTTACCCACTACGCCACAGTGCCGGTCTCTAAAATAAATCTTTAAAAAAAAAATCTGTTACCAACTTCAAAAATTCTTCAGTGATTTTTGATTTTACTTGAAATGAAGTCCAATTTTTTTTTTTTGAAGATTGATTTATTTATTTGAAAGAGTTACAGAGAGAGGGAGAAACAGAGAGACAGAGATCCTCCATCTTCTGGTACACTCCCCAGATGGCCACCGTGGCCTGCGCTGGGCAAGGCCGAAGCCAGGAGTTTTTTCCAGGTCTCCCACATGGGTGCAGGGGCCCAAACACAGGGAGCTGGATCGGAAGTGGAATAGCTGGAACACGAACCAGCGCCCATGTGGGGCGCTGGCATTGCATGTGGTGGCTTTACCCACCCACCCATAAACTGGCCCCAAGTCCAGAATTTTTAATGCTGGCTTGAGAAGGCTATCCACAGTCTGGCCCTGTTTTGCTTTCATACCACTCCCTCCTTCATTGCAGTTTCCCTACAAGTAGGCCCTGACCTAGACATTTTCCCCATTACTGTGCATGATTGTCCATTTGTTTTTCTATCTTTTGGGCTAGAAAGGAAGCAGGCCAGCGATTTGTCCTGTTTATTGCTAAATCTCTAGCAGCTCCTACAGGCCTAGCATAAAAGTAGGCAGGGAAGTAGTTGTTGAAAGAATGAATGAAGGGCCGGCGCCGCGGCTCACTAGGCTAATCCTCCGCCTAGCGGCGTCGGCACACCGGGTTCTAGTCCCGGTTGGGGCGCCGGATTCTGTCCCGGTTGCCCCTCTTCCAGGCCAGCCCTCTGCTGTGGCCAGGGAGTGCAGTGGAGGATGGCCCAGGTGCTTGGGCCCTGCACCCCATGGGAGACCAGGAAAAGCACCTGGCTCCTGGCTCCTGCCATCGGATCAGCGCGGTGCGCCGGCCGCAGCGCGCCGGCCGCGGCGGCCATTGGAGGGTGAACCAACGGCAAAAGGAAGACCTTTCTCTCTGTCTCTCTCTCTCACTGTCCACTCTGCCTGTCCAAAAAAAAAAAAAAAAAAAAAAAAAGAAAGAATGAATGAATTCAAGCTGGTTGAGTTTATTTAGACTTTCTTTGTTTTCTAAACCACTCCTCTCAATCACAAAAATGTGCTTATTTTCCTTTCTTAAGTCCAGTCTGATGCGGTTATTGTCAGGTTTTGAAGAGTCAGCATTCATCCATTCTCTAGTTCAGTTTCCTTAGCTTTGTCTGGGAGAGTCCTGTGTTCTGGCAGTAAAAGAGACCAATGACTTATAGTGGCAAGGCCAGGTATGTTTCATTTCTTGGCTGCTGTATATTATTTCCCTTGCCTAGAGATCAGTTCTTGGCGCCGGTTCTGTGGCTTAGCAGGTAAAGCTGCTGCCTGCAGTGCCAGCATTCCGTATGGGTGCTGGTTCAAGTACTGGCTGCTCCACTTCCAGTCCAACTCCCTGCTGATGACCTGGGAAAGCAGTAGAAATGGCCCAGGTCCTTGGGCCCCTGCACCCTTGTGGGAGTCCTGGAAGAAACTCCTGGCTTCTAGCTTCTGATTGGCCCAGCTCTGGCCATTATGGCCATCTGGGGAGTGAAACAGCTTGATAGAAGACTTCTCTCTCTCTGCCTATGCCTTTCAAATAAATAAAAATCTTAGGGGCTGGTGCCTTGGCTCACTTGGTTAATCCTCTGCCTGTGGCACCGGCATCCCATATGGGTGCCGGTTCTAGTCCTGGTTGCTCCTCTTCCAGTCCAGCTCTCTGCTGTGGCCTGGGAAGGCAGTGGAGGATGGCCCAAGTGCTTGGGCCCCTGCACTCACATGGGAGACCAGGAAGAAGCACCTGGCTCCTGGCTTCGGATTGGCGCAGCGCGCCTGCTGTAGCAGCCATTTGGGGGGGTGAACCAACGGAAGGAAGACCTTTCTCTCTGTAGCTGTCTTTCACTGTGTATAATTCTACCTGTCAAATAAATGAAAATTAAAAATAAATAAATAAATAAAAATCTTAAAAAAATAGAAAAGAGATCAGCTTCTTGCAGCACCAGAGGCTGTATAGAAGATTGAAAGGACTGGAGAAAGGCTCTTCAGGTATATCTGACATTTATTTTACAAAGCAACTTTCTAAGCTCATTTTAAAGCTATATTACTTTCTATCCTGGTCTTTGTTGGGGTGGTATTTTTTTATTTTAAAAAATATTTATTTATTTGAGAGGTAGAGTTACAGACAGAGGGACACAGAGAGAGAGAGGTCTTCCATCCACTGGGTCACTCCCCAAATGGCCGCAACGGCTGGAGCTGTGCCAATCTGAAGCCAGGAGCCAGGAGCTTCTTCTGGGTCTCCCACACATATACAGGGCCAAACCACTTGGGCCATCTTCTGCTGCTTTCCCAGGCCATAGCAGAGAGCTGGATCCGAAGAGGAGCAGCTGGGACTTGAAGCGGCACCCATATGGCATGCCAGTGCCACAGGCAGTGGCTTTACCTGCTATACCAGAGTGCCAGCCCCATGGGATAGTATTTAAATTATGCCAGTTTCATTATACTGTATTTACTACCCAGGTGATACTCTATGGTCAAAGATGTGCACAGTCTATTCTACATCATGCTCAGATATGAACTGAAATCTAGTCTCCAAGTTGATCTGGTTTGAAGAAGATGGATAGTTTATAACTGACAGCGTTTACCCTGCAGGCCACAACATCTGCATGTGATCAATGAATTCTTTGTTACAATGTTTAGTTATTTCTCCAAATCCTAAAGTTTACTAGTTAAAAATAGAACTCCATAATCATCCTTTCCCCCCCAGTGTATTCTAATTACAGTGACTTAGGAAGAGCCAACAAGGCTTCTTAATAAAGCAGTCAGGAATGAAGAATAGTTTCTTTTGCCACTTGAAACAAGGCGTGTTTGTTATCAAGAAAAACAGCCAATATGGCTGGTGGGGTGGTAATTGAAACCAGAGAATGTTATTTCTGCCTCATGCATATTAAGAATTTGCTGTCATTTGGGACTAGATGTTCAAAAGATGTGATGAAAAGACAAAGAAATCTGTAGCCTGAGTAAATCTAGATAATTTGTTCTGTAGTGATGAATGATGTTTTCCATGCATGACCTACTTAGAAGCATGGAGTTGTAGACAGAGCTGTAGCATGTTGTGTTGAACTGGATCAGAGACCTTCTGTCCTTGGGGATAATCATGGCCTTGCTTTTTGTTTTTAAAATTTGCTTTCATATTTCTCATGAAAAATAGAAGAAATAGAAAACATGAGATGGCTGACTAGCAGGATAGTTATTTATCCTATTTATATCAAATAGATTGTATATATAGCAAACATTTACATATTATATAAACTTATAATTTTGTCATAACTTTAAAATTATGTACTATAATCTTTATAATTTGAAATATAATTAGTATAATAATTTTTTTCCTAGTGGAAATAATTTTTGGGGTGGGCATTTAGCCAAGTAATTAAGACACTGGTTAAGAAGCCCATGTCCCACTACATTAGGGCACCTAGTTTGGCTTCTGACTCCAGCCTCCTGCTAATGCCCAGAATTCTACCTGTGTCTCCTACGTGGGTTGTAGGGGCCCAAGTACTGAACCGCCTTCGAGGGTGTGCATTAGCAGGAAGCTAGATCAGAAATGGAGAAGCTAGGACTCGACCTGGCGCTCTTATTTGGGATGCAGGGTTCCCCAGCAGCAGCTTAGCCCACAGCACCACAACGCTCATGATGCCATTCTTGGATTTTCATGTGGTTCAGATTCATTGTATTTTTATGTGGAAGAGATCAAAGAGATTCTTGGATTTTTAAAAGCTCTTTCATTATAGAATTCATAGGCTAGATGGAATTTTTGTACTGTAATGAATGCTAAATTGCCTCAGATTCTTTTCCAGATGAGTCAGGATATGAATAAATAAAAATATCACACTTCACAAGGTAGTAATAGATGTAAATAATGAAGTGACTTATCTTTGGTACACTGTCTTGTATGTTTGTATGTTCAAACATAAGGAAAGCTCTTAAAATATTTATTTATTTGAAAGGCAGAATAAGAGAAAGGGATCTTCCATCCGCTGATTCACTCCATAAATGGCCTCAAGAGCCAGTGCTGGGCCAGGTCAAAGCCAGGCACTGCATCAGATCTCTCACGTGGGTGCAGGGGCCTAGGAACTTGGGCCATCTTCTACTTTCCTAGACACATTAGCAGGGAGCTGGATTGGAAGTGGAACAGCTGAGATTCAAACTGGTGCTCATATGGGTTGCTGGTATTGCAGGCAGCAGTATTACCCACTACACCACAATGCTGGTCCCTAAGGAAGGCTCTTTTATTGCAGTCTTTACGGTACCTCCTCTCTCTATTTGCTTTTTCTGTCTGTGGCTAGCCCTGTTAGAATTGACCTGGTGGCAGATTTGTACTCTGGCAGAAGCCTGCTGCTGCATGGGCAGCCAAAACTGCCCTTCAGACTAATGAGCTGAGCTCTGAAGAAATCTGAATTTCCTCATATAATTGGTCTTTTTACTTTGAACATATCACTGGAGACATAGGAGTTCTGTGGGAAAAGTGGAGGAGACTATGACCAGGCAAAGTTGTTCTAATGAGTCTCCTTTTTTCAAAGATTTATTTATTTATTTGAAAAGCAGAGTTACAGAGAGGCGGAGAGGGAGGGAGGGAGGGAGGGAGGGAGAGAAAGAGGGAGGGAGGCAGAGGGAGAGGGAGGGAGGCAGAGGGAGAGGTAGGTCTTTCATCCGCTGGTTCACTTCCCAAATGGCTGCAATGGTTGGAGCTGGGCCAATCTGAAGCCAGGAGCCAGGAGCTTCCTTCAGGTCTCCCATGTGGGTGAAGGTCCCAAGGACCTGGGCCATCTTCTGCTGCTTTTCCAGGCCATAGCAGAGAGCTAGATGGGAAGTGGAGCAGCCGGGACTCGAACCAGCACCCATATCGGATGCCAGCATTGCAGGCGAGGCTTTACCCGCTACACCACAGTGCTGGTCTCTCTAGTGAGTCTTTTTTTTTTTTTTTTTTTTTGACAGGCAGAGTGGACAGTGAGAGAGAGAGAGCGACAGAGAGAAAGGTCTTCCTTTGCCGTTGGTTCACCCTCCAATGGCCACCGCGGCTGGCACGCTGCGGCCGGCGCACCGCGCCTATCCGAAGGCAGGAGCCAGGTGCTTCTCCTGGTCTCCCATGGGGTGCAAGACCCAAGCACTTGGGCCATCCTCCACTGCACTCCCTGGCCACAGCAGAGAGCTGGCCTGGAAGAGGGGCAACCGGGACAGAATCTGGCGCCCCGACCGGGACTAGAACCCGGTGTACCAGTGCCGCTAGGCGGAGGATTAGCCTATTGAGCCGCGGCGCTGGCTTCTAGTGAGTCTTAACAATGAGCAGTGAGGAAGAATGGTGGAGTATTTTTTTTTAAACATGTATTTACTTGGAGCTGGCACTGTGGCGTAGTGGGTAAAGCCACCGCTTGTGGTGTTGACATCCCATATGGGCATTGATTTGAGCCCCAGCTTCTCCACTTCCAATCCAGCTCTCTGCTATAGCCTGGGAAAGCAGTGGAGGATGGCCTAAGTCCTTGGGCCCCTACATTCATGTGGGAGACCTGGAAGAAGCTCCTGGCTCCTGGCTTTGGATTGGCAACCATCTCTCTCTGCCTCTGCCTCTCTAACTCTGCCTTTCAAATAAATAAGTAAATCTTTTTTTAAAAAAAGAATGTGTTTTATTTAAAACAAAATTTATTTGTAAGTTAGAATTATAGAGAGAGTGGGAGAGACAGATCTTCGCTCTGCTGGTTCACTTCCCAGATGGCCACAATAGTCAGGGCTAGGGCAGGCCAAAGCCAGGAGCTTCTTCCAGGTTTCCCACATGGGTTCAGGGACCCAAGCACTTGGGCCATCCTCTGCTGCTTTCCCAGGTACTTTCGCAGGGAGCTGAATCAGAAGTGGAGCAGCCAGGATTCAAACCGGTGCTCACATGGAGTGCCAGCATCACAGGTTTACCCACTTTATCCACTACGCCATAGCACTGGCACCGAGTTCTAAGTTTCTTGGTACTACAGTGGTGTGGCTCATTTAAGATGGTTTTGCAGCTGGTGCCGTGGCTCACTTGGCTAATCCTCTGCCTGTGGCGCCAGCACCCCAGGTTCTTGTCCCGGTTGCTCCTCTTCCAGTCCAGCTCTCTGCTGTGGCCCGGGAGTGCAGTGGAGGATGACCCAGGTCCTTGTGTCCTGCACCCACATGGGAGACCAGGAAGAAGCAAGCACCTGGCTCCTGGCTTCGGATCGGTGTAGCACGCCAGCCATAATGGCCATTTGGGGGTGAACCAACGGAAAAGGAAGACCTTTCTCTCTGTCGCTCTCTCTCTCTCACTGTCTAACTCTGCCTGTCAAAAAATAAGTAAAATTTAAAAAAAAGATTGTTTTGCTTCCATTATGCATAGTCAGTGGAGTTAGAATGGGCTATTATGAATGTTAAAAGAATATTATCTGAGTTAGCTGAAAGGTTGGGATTGCTGGGACTTTAAGAAAGGCCATGATGGAGGATTTAAGGAAAAAAGCTTAGATAATGATACATATAAGTTGACAAGTTCTGGAAATTCCTCAAACCCCACATTGGCTTGGTGCATACTTTGTTCTTGTAGATGGACAAATGTTCTGCCAAATCCCTTTCCCATATCCAGTTGGAACATACAGTTTGTGGATCTGTCTGTCATTTTTAGCATACTGTTTTACCTAATGTGATGTGCACTTTTTCTTGGGTTGCAAGTCTTTTTTTTTTTTTTAAGTTTTAAGAAGTATATTTCCATTTGAAGGGCAGAAAGAGAGAGAAGGATCTCCTGCCTGCTGATTCACTTACCAGGTGCCTGCAACAGTGGGGCAAACTGAAGCGAGGAGCCTGGAACTCAATCCAGGTCTCCCACATGGGTGGCAGGGGCCCAACCACTTGCGCCATCACCTACCTCCCAAAGTGCATATCATCAGGAAGCTGGGATTGGAAGTGGAGCTGGGTTGTGAACCCAGGCACTCTGATATGGGTGTGGGCATCTCAAGTGGTGTCTTTACTGTGGTGCTAAATGCCAGCCACCAGATCTGTGTGCCATCTGGTAGTTTCATCATACAAGATGAGCATTTACAGAGTATCGAGGCCTCTTTTTCTTTTTAAAAACTGATTTAACGGTTGAGAAAATTGAGGCCTAGAAAAAGAGACGACTCAAGGTCATACTGTTAATGGCTAAAGCTGGTTGCTGAACCAGATTATCTGGCCCAGGCCAGTGCTGACTTCACCCCCTTAATTCAGACTTGAAGTCATCATCACAGCC
Source organism: Oryctolagus cuniculus (assembly GCF_964237555.1). Classification (NCBI taxonomy): domain Eukaryota; kingdom Metazoa; phylum Chordata; class Mammalia; order Lagomorpha; family Leporidae; genus Oryctolagus; species Oryctolagus cuniculus. Next base: position 41,901,181 of record NC_091448.1, on the reverse strand, counting down.
GCCATTTGTCTACTGAATGTGTGTTAGTGTTATGCCAAGCATTGTACAGCTGCCATCTTAATCCTCTTAATTCTTTGAGACTAATCAGTACTGAATTTTGTAGATGAACAAACTGAGGCTTAGTGATTTGCCCGAGGAAACATGGCTGGTAAGTGCTGGAACTAAGATTTTAGTCCAGTTTTACCTGGTTCCAAAGCTGGTGTTTGTCTTCTGTTAGCGAAATATTTATGTAAAAGGAACAGGATAATATAACAAACTCCCATTACCCAAATTAAGATGTATAGCTGATCAGGTGAGGCTCCCTTCTCATTTTGCTGCCTTTTCTTCCCTCAGAAATAACCAGCCAGTTTCCTGAATTTCACATCTGTGCTCTTACCCAGTAAGCTCTACAGCTGTGTTTACTGAGTGCTGTGTGACTTGCTTGGAGCTAGGAATTCCACACTGAACAAAAATGCATTTTCTGCCCTTAACACATTCTCTGTGGATGATAGTGAAGCACTTGTTCCTTAATCTCTCTGGAGATGCTTAGGAGCTGGTGGGAGGCAATCACATTTTCATCAAGGAGGTCTAGGAAGTTCTTCAGGGGACTACTGGTGATACGTTGGAAGGTTGCCTGGGTATTACTCAGGCAAACACTGCTGAAGAATGCACATGTTTTAATTGGATCACAGATTATTATTTTTTCCTTCCTGGAGACCAAATTATGGGTTGTGTTTATTTAAATGAGCCTTTTGATTTCCCGCTATGTTTAGACTTCTGGGAGAAGTAGGTATCTTCCCTGTCCACCCTCTTTTCCCCACCTCCTCTGTAGCTTCTAACAATTTTTAATAGGGTAACTAAACATAGTGCTTGATCCATGTCTTGTTCATGGCAGTTTTTTGTCTCGTGTTTTTTTTTTTTTTTTTTTTTTTTTGACAGGCAGAGTAGACAGAGAGACAGAGAGAAAGGTCTTCCTTTTCTGTTGGTTCACCCTCCAATGGCCGCTGTGGCCGACGCACCGCGTTGATCCGAAGCCAGGAGCCAGGTGCTTCTCCTGGTCTCCCATGGGGGTGCAGGGCCCAAGCACTTGGGCCATCCTCCACTGCACTCCCGGGCCACAGCAGAGAGCTAGATTGGAAGAGGAGCAACTGGGACAGAACCAGCGCCCCAACTGGGACTAGAACCCGGGGTGCTGGTGCCACAGGCGGAGGATTTGAGCTGCAGTGCCAGCCTCTGACAGATTACATTTTAAATACTCTGTTACCACAGATCAGAGAGAACATATGATATTTGTCCTTTTGTGAGTAGCTTATTTCACTAAGTATAATGGTCTCCTGTTGCATCCATTTTGTTGCAAATGACAGTATTTCATATTTGTGTGTATATATATATATATATATTACCACTGTGTAGTATTCCATAGAGTATATATACCATAATTTCTTTAGCCTCTTCAGTTGATGGACATCTAGGTTGATTCCACATCCAAGCCATTGTAAATTGAGCTGAAATGAACATGCAGGTACAGATTACTCTTTTATATGCTGATTACATTTCCTTTGGATAAAATCCCAGGAGTGGGATGGTTGGATCATATGGTAGGTCTATATTCAGCTTTCTGAGATATCTCTATACTGTACTATACTATCTTTCACGGTGGCTGTACCAGTTTACATTCCCACCAACAGTGGATTAAGTAACCCTTCTTTCTACATTCTCCCCAACATTTGTTCTTTGTTGATTTCTGTATGAAAGCCACTATAATGGGGGTGAGTTGAAACCTCATTGTGTGTTTTTTTTTTTTAAGGATTTATTTATTTATTTGAAAGAGTTACACACACACACACACACACCCGGAGAGAGAGAGAGAGAGAGAGAGAGAGAGAGAGGTCTTGCATCCGTTGGTTCACTCCCCAATTGGCCGCAATGGCCGGAACTGCGCCGATCTGAAGCCAGGAGCTTCTTCCAGGTCTCCCATGTGGGTGCTGGGGGCCAAGGACTTGGTCCATCTTCTACTGCTTTCCCAGGCCATAGCAGAGAGGTGGATCAGAAGTGAAACAGCTGGGTCTCGAACAGGCATCCATATGGGATGCCAACACTTCTGGCCCTGGCGTTAATCCACTGCACCACAGCACCAGCCCCCCTCATTGTGGTTTTGATTTGTGTTTCCCTGATGGCTAGTGATCCTGAGCATTTTTTCATGTGTCTGTTAGCCATTTGAATTTCTTCTCTTGAGAAATGTCTGTTCAGTTTCTTTGCTCATTTTTTTTTTTTTTTTTTTTTTTTTTTTTGGACAGGCAGAGTGGACAGTGAGAGAGAGACAGAGAGAAAGGTCTTCCTTTGCCTTTGGTTCACCCTCCAATGGCCGCCGCGGCTGGCGTGCTGCGGCCAGTGCACCGCGCCTATCCGAAGGCAGGAGCCAGGTGCTTATCCTGGTCTCCCATGGGGTGCAGGGCCCAAGGACTTGGGCCATCCTCCACTGCACTCCCTGGCCACAGCAGAGAGCTGGCCTGGAAGAGGGGCAACCGGGACAGCATCCGGTGCCCCAACCGGGACTAGAACCCGGTGTGCCGGCGCCGCAAGGCGGAGCATTAGCCTACTGAGCCACGGCGCTGGCCCCTTTGCTCATTTCTTAATTGGATTGTTTGTTTTGTTGGTGTTGAGTTTCTCGAGTTCTTCATAGATTTTGGAATTTAGTCCTTTGTCAGTTGAGCATTGTTTAAATATTTTCTCCCATTCTGTTGGTTGCCTCTTCACTTTGATGAATGTTTCTTTTGCAGTGCAGAAGCTTCTCAGTTTGTTGTAATCCCATTTGTTAATTTTGGCTTTGATTGCCTGTGCTTCTGGGGTCTTTTCCAAGAAGTCTTTCCCTATGCCAGTGTCTTTTAGGGTTTCCCCAATGTTCTCTAGTAATTTGATGGTATCCTGTCATAGATTTAGGTCTCTGATCCATTTTGAGTGGGTTTTTGTGTAAGGTGTGAGGTAGGGTCTTGTTTTATACTTGTGCATGTGGAAATTCAGTTTCCCCAGCAATATTTGTTGAAGAGACTGTCTTGGCTCCAGGAGTTGGTTTTTGTTTCTTTGTCAAGGATAAGTTGGTTGTAGATGGGTGGATTTATTTCTGGGGTTTCTGTTCTGCTCCTTGAGTCTAAACATCTGTTTTTGTGCCAGTACCAGGCTGTTTTGATTATAACTGCCCTGTAATATGTCTTGAGGTCTGGTAGTATGATGTTTCCAGCTTTGTTTTTGCTGTTTAAAATTGCTTTTGCTATTCGTAGTCTCTTGTGTTTTCATATGAATTTTAGCATCATTATCTCTAGATCTGAGAAGAATGTTGTTGGTATTTTGATTGGTATCGCATTGAATCTATAAATTGATTTCAGTAGTGTGGACGTTTTGAAGATGTTATTCTTCCAATCCATAAGCATGGAAGATTTTTCCACTTTTTTGTCTTCTATTACTTACTTTAATGTTTTGTAATTATCATCATAGAGATCTTTAATGTCCTTGGTTAAATTTATTCCAAGGTATTTAAATATTTTGTAGCTATTATGAATGGGATTGATCTTAGAAGTTCTTTTTCAAACCAGGCCCTCAAGTTTGGGATGTAGGCATCTCAAGTGGTAACTTAACTGCTATGCCAAATGTTCACCCATAAACTTTTCTTTTTTAACTTGGTACATAGAAAAAGTGCTAATATTATTGGTGATAAGTGCCTAAATCCATTAGAATAGCTTCTCTGTAAAAGTAGGGAAGACCTAGTGGCCTTGGTAAATGATATCCCCAGGACATGGAATAGTGCTTGCCATATAGAAGTGCTCAAGAAATATTTGTCCAAGGCATGAAAGAATGTCTAGCTAAGTTTCAGTTGCCACCTGTAAATTTAGAACGTGCCAATATTTATTACCAAAATTACCTTCGAAGTAGTACTTTTCAGAGCAGGCTTTAGGTAGCCATAAAGGTGGTGATTTAAAAAAAAAAATTGATATAAAAGGCACAGAGAGAGAAAGAGATCTTCCATTCACTGATTTAGTCTCCAAGTGGCACACTGGCCAGAGCTGGACTAGGCTGAAGCCAGGAGGCCGAACTCCATCCTAATCTCCACACTGGTGGCAGGGGCACAAGCACTTGGGCCATCCTCTGCTGCCCTCCCAGGTCTTTAACAGGGAACTGGGTCAGAAGTGGAGCATCTGGTACTTGAACCTGCATCCATATGGGATGCTGGCATTGCAGGGGCAGCTTAACCCACTGCTTCACATTGCTGGATCCTAAGGGTCTGATTAAAATACCTATGTCCGCATATCTTAGTACCTGGATTCAACACCAAGCTCTGACTCCTGATTCCAGCTTCTTGCTAGTGTGTACCCTGGGAGGCTGCAATAATGGCTAAAGTAATTGGGTTCCTGCCACTCACCTGGGAGACCTGGATTGAATTCCTGGCCCCCAGGTTTGCTGTAGCCCAGCCCCTGCAACTGCAGTCATTTGGGGAAGGAACCAGCAGATGGGAGGCCTCTCTCTCTCCATCTCTGTCTCTCAAATAAAACAAAAATAATGTTAAAACCAAATAGGGGCCAGTGCTGTAGCATAGTGGGTAAAGCCTTCAACTGCAGTGCTGTTATCCCATATGGGCACTGGTTCGAAACTGGCTGTTCCACTTCCCATCCAGCTCTCTGCTGTGGCCTAGGAAAGCAGTCGAAGATGGCTAAAGTCCTTGGGCCCCTGCACCTGCATGGGAGACCTGGAAGAAGCTCCTTCCTGGCTCCTGGCTTTGGATCAGTTCAGCTCCAGCCATTGCAGCCATTTGGGGAGTGAACCAGTGGATGTAAGACCTTTCTCTCTGCTTCTCTGTAACACTGCCTTTCAAATAATAAATAAGTAAACCTTTAAAAAATTTAAAAATAAAAGCACTCGCCTTAAAAAAAAAACAGTACCTTCTCTAGTAGCAAAAATTATGTTTGTTTTTGAAAACTTGGTGGGGAGGGCAATGCTGTGCGTAGCAGGTAAAGCCACCACCTTTGGCATCCCATAAGGGCGGGCATCCCATAAGGGCGATGGGTGCCGGTTTGAGACCCAGTTGCCCCACTTCTGATCCAGCTCTCTGCTATGGCCTGGGAAAGCAGTAGAAGATGGCCCAACTCCTGGGCCCCTGCACCCACATGGGAAGACTCAGAAGAAGCTCCTGGCTCCTGGCTTTGGATTGGCGCAGCTCCAGCCGTTGTGGCCAACTGGGGAGTGAACCAACGGATGGAAGACCCCTCTCTCTCTCGGCCTCTCCTTTCTCTGTGTAACTTTGACTTTCAAATAAATAAATAAATCTTTAAAGAAAACTTAGAAGAAATGCAAAAACCACTAAAATTACAATTATTTAAACAACTTTAAATTTACTTTCATTTTATTTAAAAGAGAGATAGACTGAGATCTTCATTTGCTGGTTCACTCCCCAAGTGTCCACAATAGCCAGGGTTAGACCAGGCTGAAGCCAGGAGCCTGGAACTCTCAGAACTCCCACATGGTAGGCAGGGACCCACATTCTTGAGCTATTAAACTGTGGCCTTCCAGGATGTGCATTAGCACAGACTTTGGTACTCCAGTAGGGGATGCAGGCATTCCAAGTGGAATCCTAACCACTGTGCTGAACACTCACCCCTGCAATTGCTTTTACTTCAGAAATAACCACTACTGGTGTATATATTCTTCCAGGGTCTTAAAAATATTCACATAGATATTTATTTATCAGGTAGGCTCATACAGTACATATTTATTTATACCTGCATAAATGCATTTTTAAAAGTAGAGTAGAACAATTTGAGCTTCCATATTATGATGGTTAGAGGTTATAATTCATAAAATAGTAGAATAATATAGCAATCCATGAGTCTATATTCATCTATTAATGTTATGCACGTACATAAATCAGAAGGGAAAACTTTTCCTTATAAGAGCCTACAGAGGGGGTTGGTGCTGTGGCATAGTGGGTTGAGCCGCAGCCTGCAGTGCCAGCATCCCATAAGGGCACCAATTCAAGACCCAGCTATTCCAGCTCCCTGCTATGCCCTGGGAAAACCGTGGAAGGTGGCTCAAGTCCTTGGACCTCTGCACCCGTGTGGGAGACCCGGAGGAAGCTCCTGGCTCCTGGCTTCAGACCGGCCCAGCTCAGGACATTGCAGCCAACTGGGGAGTGAACCAGTAGCTCTCTGCCTCTCCTTCTCTCTCTGTGTAACTCTGACTTTCAAATAAATAAATAAATCTTAAAAAAAAAAAAAAAAAAAAAAGAGCCTGCAAAGTAGTATAAAAAAGTACTGATAGAAAGCCACTATTCAGTTGCCAGCATTGGGGCATAGTAGGCTAAGCTTCTGCCTGCGGTGCTCGCATCCATATGGGTACCAATTTGTGTCCCAGTTGCTCCTCTTCCCATCCAGCTCTCTGCTATGTCCTGGGAAGGTAGTAGAAGATGGTCCAAGTGTTTGGGCCCCTGTACCCATGTGGGAGACCCAGAAGAAGCTCCTGGCTCCTGGCTCCTGGCTCCTGGCTGCTGGCTCGGATTGGCCCAGCTCCAGCCATGTGACCAGTTTGGGAGAAACCAGGGAGTGGAAGCTAGCTCTTTCACTCTCGCTCGCTCGCGCTCTCTCCGTTTCTCTGTAACTACCTCTCAAATAAATAAATAAAATGTTTAACCAAGAATAAGTCACTATTCAGCAACTGGTACTGCAGTGTTTGTTTCGGGCAAGGATCACCAATGGGTGTTAAAGCTGGTAAGCTAAATTTCTCGAGAGGCTACTGTGGCATAGTAGGTTAAGCATCTGCCTGCAGCACCAGCATCCCATACGGGTGTTAGTTCAAGTCCTAGCTGCACCTCTTCTAATCCAGCTCTCTGCTATGGCCTGGGAAAGCAGTAGAAGATGGCCAAAGTCCTTGGGCTCCTGTATCTGCGTGGGAGACCCAGGAAGCTCCTGGCTCCTGGGTTTGGCTCAGCACAGCTCCGGCCATTGTGGCCATTTGGGGAGTGAACCAGTGGATGAAGACTTTCTCTCTCTGCCTCTCAAGTAAATAAATAAATCCTTTTTTTTTTTTAATTTAATGAGAAACAGAGGGTTTACATTTTCTCAAATTATTGCTGCATAAGATAGTTATGAATTATAACTGGGAAAATAAAAATTTACAGTGGAGAAACCTGGCAGACACCATCTTACCCACATCATCATGCTAACAAGGTACCAGTCAGCTGCTGTCTGCCATGGTATACTAAGAAGGACATAATAATGTTTTGGGGGTATTCCTGCCAGAAATACAAGGACATTTAAAAATTTCAAGACCATAAAAGACAAAGATTTAGAAACTTACAGATTACAGGAGGGTGAAGAGACATAACAGCCAAATGTAGCATTTTATTCTGAGTTAGAAAGAACATTTTTTTCCTCTAAAAGATAGTAGTGGGACACATGATAAGTTGATGAGTTCCACAGATTGGATGATTGTAGTGTAGTGGTGTGAATTTCCTACTCTTTGGTCATGGAAGAGAATCATCTTGCATTTAGAATATATACACTAAGACACATTACAATCAAATGTTTTTATATTTGTATGTAAAGGCAGAGAAAGAGAATAATGCAAATATAGTAAAATGTTAATATAGAGGAAATCTAGGTAAAGGATAGATATGAATTCTTTGTACTATTTTTGCAATTCCTCTGTCTGAAAATTTTTTTAAAAATAAGTTAAAAACAGTAAAAGTTAGCCAGAGCTGCTGAATCAGTCACCAATGAGTCAGTGAATATTTTAGTTAACCTACACAGTGTTTGTGTATGTGATGCATGCTAACTGTGGGAGTCACCATTTCCTTTCTATATCATTAGCTTGTGTTAGCAGTATTTTTAAAATATGGCATGAGAAAGAACACTAGCTTGACCATCAGGAGATGGTTTATGTTCTTGGGTCTGCAACTAATCTTTTAGTGAATTTTTTCGCTTATTTACTTATTTATTTTTTAACTTTTATTTAATGAATATAAATTTCCAAAGTACAGAATATTGATTACAATGGCTTCCCCCCCATAACGTCCCTCCAACCCGCAACCCTCCCCTTATCCACTCCCTCTCCCCTTCCATTCATATCAAGATTCATTTTCGATTCTCTTTATATACAGAAGATCAGTTTAGCATACATTAAGTAAAGATTTCAACAGTTTGCTCCCACACAGCTTCTGTCTGGGTCTCCGGATGCAGGGGCCCAGACTCTTAGGCCGTCTTCCACTCCTTTCCCAGGTGCATTAGCAGGGAGCTGGATTGGAAGTGGAGCAGCCAGGACACTGAACGGCGCCCATATGGGATGCCAGCATCATAGACAGTGGCTTACCCCTCTATGCCACAATGCCGACCCCTTATGTTTGGTTTGTTAAGATTTATTTATTTATTTGGAAAGCAGGGCAACAGGAAGAGACAGAGAGAGAGAGAGAGCGATCGATCTTCCAGCTGCTTGTTCACTCCCCAATGACTGCAACAGGCAGGTCTGGGCCATGCTGAAGCCAGGAGCCAAGAACTCCATCAGGTCTCCCACATGGGTTGCGGGGGCCAAGCACTTGGGCCATCATCTGTTGCCTTCCCAGGCACCTTAACAGGGTGCTGGATCAGAAGCGAAGCAGGGAAATAAAAAGAAGTGAAGCAGCTGGGACTCACAGGTGCACATTGATATAAGCTGTTTCTATTGTAAGCAGTGGGCAGCTTAACCCACTCTGCCACCATGCTGGCCTCTGCATGTGTATGTATGTATGCACGTGTGTGTGTGTGTTTTAAGGTTTACTTACAAGGCAGGGGGAGGAGGGAAGAAAGAGAGGTATCTTCCATCTGTTTGTTCTTTTCCCAATGCCTGCAATAAATAGCAGGCTGAGCCAGGAACTGTGTCCGGGTGTTCCACATGGGTGACAGGGACTCAGAATACTTGAGCCATCATTTGCTCTCTCCCTGAATGTGCATTAGCAAGAAACTAGACTAGAAGTGGAGTAGCCAGGACTGAAATTGCACATTCCTGTGTGGGATGTGTGTGTCCCAAGTGGTGGCCTGCCTCTTGTAGTGAGGGCTTGAGAAAATCATTGTTTCTGGGTCCCAGGCTCCTCATCTGAAAGTTTGCAGCGAGCTGAATAAGCTGATATTGTTGATTAGGATCTGGCAGTTCTGTGATAATGGACTCTGGCTTCACTGATGGGGTTGGAATGCCGTGAATGTCACCTTATTGTCAACCTCTTGATAAAGGCCCAACACTTCTCACATAAATCAGTTAAGAGGTCTGTAGAAATCAGAGCTGAGAGACACCTGTTAAACCATCTAGTCTGTCCCTGCAGCAGTAGTACTCAGTTGTTCATAGCATGCACTTCAAGATGTTTCTTCTGCACTCTGCTTCCTGTGTCCTAGCCATTCATTATTTCTCCAGAGTCTTTTTTTTTTTTTTTGACAGGCAGAGTTAGAGACAGAGAGAAAGGTCTTCCTTTTCTGTTGGTTCACTCCCAAAATGGTGGCTATGGCTGGCGTGCTGCGCCGATCCAAAGCCAGGGGCCAGGTTCTTCCGCTGGTCTCCCATGCAGGTGCAGGGCCCAAGGACCTGGGCCATCCTCCACTGCCTTCCCGGGCTACAGCAGAGAGCTGGACTGGAAGAGGGGCAACCGGGACAGAATCCAGCACCCCAACCGGGATTAGAACCCGGATTAGCCTAGTGAGCTGTGGCGCTGGCCTCTCCAGAATCTTGACATTTAAGTTCGCTTTTTCAGTAATTTAACAAAGGACTGTGACTTTTCTTCCCTTTACATTTCCCAGTTCTTTCTATTTAGACTTTACTTCTGGAAACTATAATATGCTGCTATGTTTTCCTTTAGAATCACAAAAAAATTTAATTGATAAGCAGTTCATTATCTAACAATCCTGATTTTTTTTTTTTTAAGTTTTACTTTACTTCTTTGAAAGGTAGAGTTACAGAGAATTTTCAGTCCGTTGGTTCTCTCCCCAAATGGCCTCAATGACAGGGCTGGCTGAAACCAGGAGCCAGGAGCTTCTTCTGGTCTCCACCATAGGTGCAGGGGCCCAAGCAACTGGGCTGTCCCCAGATGCATTGGAAGGGAGCTGATTGGAAGTGGAGCAGCTGGGACTCAAGCCGGCACCCATATGGGAAGCTGGCACTGTAGGCGGCATCTTAACCTGCTACGCCACAATGCTGGTCCCCCCATTTTTTTTTTTTTTTTTTTTAAGATTTAGTTTATTTGAAAGGCAGAGTTAACAGAGAGACAGGAAGACAGAGAGAGAGAGAGAGAGAGAGAGAGAGATCTTCCATCCACTGATTACTTCCCAGATGGCCCAGTCTCGGCCAGGCCAGGCCACACCGTAGCCAGGAGCCTAGAACTCCATCCAGGTCTCCCATGTGGCTGGCAGAGGCCCAGGCACTCTGGCCATTTTCTATTGTTTTTCCCAGGCATGTTAGCCAGGAGCTGGATCAAAAGTAGAAGCTGGGGCTCAGACCAGCACTCATGTAGAATGACTGCGTTGCAGATGGTGGCTTGACCTGTTGCACCCACAACGCTGATCCCATAATACTAATGATGAAGATCAGAAAAATGATGGGAACAGAAGTAAAATTTCAGAGTGAAGATTATGATTTTTAAAGTTAGTATGTTAAAAAAAATTACTAAGGAACCAGTGTTGTGGTACAGTGGGTTGGGCTGCAGCTTGCAACATCAGCATCCCATATCAGAGTGCTAGTTCAAGTCCTGGCTACTCTGCTTCCAATCTGGTCATCTTAGGAGGTCAGTAGATGATGGCCGAAGTGCTTGGGGTCCTGCCATCCCTGTGGGAGACCAGAGTAAGGTTCTTGGCTACTGGCTTCAGGCTGGCCCAGACTTGGATGTTGCTGCCTTTTGGGGAATGGACTAGTAGCTAGATAAAGATCTGTTTCTCCCTATCTCTTTGTTGTTTCACTTTTCAAACAAATTTTTTTATTATTAAAGGTTTATATATTTATTTGAAAGGGAGAGTTGCAGAGAGAGAGAAAGGGAGATCTTCCATCCTCTGGCAACACTCCAAATGGCTGCAACAGCCTGAGCTGGGCCAGTCCGAAGCAAGAGCCAGGAGCTTCTTCCAGGTCTCCCATGTGGGTGCAGGGAGCCAAGTACTTGGGCCATCTTCTGCTGCTTTCCCAGGCCATTACCAGAGAGCTGGATGGGAAGTGGAGTAGCCAGGACTTTAACCAGTGCCCATATGGGATGCCAGCATCACAGGTGGCAACTTTACCCATTATGCCACAATGTCAGTGCCCAAACAAATCTTAAAAAAAAATTACTAAAAAAAAATGCAATAGAAAAATTTCCTTTAAACCGTTTAAATACAATACTCTAAAAAAAAAAAAAAACAAATAATTTAAGGATATAGAGAAATAGGTACTCTGATTTCTGTTACTGAGGATGTAAATTTGTTTATTCTGTATTGGAAATACTTGACAATATCAATTGAAGAAAGATCATGCATGGTACCTTGAGTTCTGTTTTAAGGAATTTATCCTGTAAAAATACTAAGTGCAGCATTGTTTCTAAAAGTGAGAACTTGGAAACAATCCAAATGTTCATTCTTAGGAGATTAATTAATAAGTGATAGTACAGGGAAGATGTTTGACCCAGCGGTTGAGATGCCTGCATCCCATCTTGGAGTGCCCACATGTATTACCCATCTCTGTTCCTGATTCCAGCTTCCTTCACATAGATCCTGGGAGGCAGCAGGTGATGGCTCAAAGCAGATGCATCCTTTGCCACTCAAGTGGAAGACTTGGATTGAGTTCCCAAGTCCTGTCTTTGGCCTGGCCCAGCCCCAGCAATTGCAAGTGTGTGGGGATTGAACCAGCAAATGGGAGCTGTCACTCTTGTCTCTCTGTCTCTCAAAGAAGTAATTTTTTTTTTTTTTTTTGACAGGCAGAGTGGACAGTGAGAGAGAGAGAGAGACAGAGAGAAAGGTCTTCCTTTTCTGTTGGCTCACCCCCCAATGGCTGCTGTGGCTGGCACACCGCGCTGATCCGAAGCCAGGAGCCAGGTGCTTCTCCTGGTCTCCCATGTGGGTGCAGGGCCCAAGCACTTGGGCCATCCTCCACTGTACTCCCAGGCCACAGCAGAGAGCTGGACTGGAAGAGGAACAACCAGGACAGAATCTGGTGTCCCAACAGGGACTAGAACCTGGGGTGCCGGTGCCACAGGCAGAGGACTATCCACATGAGCTGTGGCGCCAGCCAGAAAATTTTTATTTTTAAAATATGTATTTTTGTAATTTTTAAAAGCAATAAATATGTATTTTTAAGCAGAAAAAAAGATAACCTTCTATGTATTTTTTTTAAAGATTTATTTTATTTATTTGAAAGAGTTACAGGGAGAGGTCTTCCATCCGCTGGTTCACTCCCCAAATGGCCGCAGTGGTCAGAGCTGAGCTGATCTGAAGCAATGAGCCAGGAGCTTCTTCTGGGTCTCCCACGTGGGTGCAGGGACTCAAGCACTTGGCCATCCTCCACTGCTTTCCCAGGCCATGGCAGAGACCTGGATTGGAAGTGGAGCAGTGGGACTCGAACCAGCACCCATGTGGGATGCTGGCAATGCAGGCCAGGGCTTTAACCTGCTATTCCAGAGTGTCAGCCCCTACTTTTTTTTTTTTTTTTTTTTTTTTTTTTTTGACAGAGTGGACAGTGAGAGAGAGAGAAAAGTCTTCCTTTTTTCTGTTGGTTCACCCCGTAGTGGCTGCTGAGGCCGGCGCACTGCGCTGATCCAAAGCCAGAAGCCAGGTGCTTCTCCTGGTCTCCCATGGGGGTGCAGGGCCCAAGCACTTGGGCCATCCTCCACTGCACTCCCGGGCCACAGCAGAGAGCTGGAATGGAAGAGGAGCAACTGGGACAGAATCCGGTGCCCCGACTGGGACTAGAACCCGGTGTGCTGGTGCCACAGGCGGAGGATTAGCCTAGTGAGCAGCAGCGCTGGCCTCCAGCCCCTACTTTTAAGTATTGTACTAAATTTTGATTTTAACTAAAAATAAAAGACTTCCCCTTGTGGTTGTTAAATTTGAGCTTATATAGAACTAAACACTTTATTAAAGTAACGATTTCTGTTTTCACAGCTAGAGTTGGGAAGACATCACTGATTATGTCTCTGGTGAGTGAAGAATTTCCAGAAGAGGTAAATACTTTGATTTCCTTTCCATATTCAAAAAATTTTAATTGATTGAAATTAAGTTAAAATGAGATAAGCTCTGCCTTTTTTGCCATGTGCTTTCTTTCTTACAGCTGTGACTTTTCTATGCTTGTATGCATTTTGTAGACTTCTATGCATTTTAGTTGATGGTGGGCCTCTCTGAGGAAGAACCTAACAAGACCTAAGTTCCCCGAAGTCCTTTGTGTTGTCCACGTCAGACCTTGTCTGGGATATTTGTCATCAGTATGCCTTAGTTGTCTCACCTGTTAAATGGGAACTGAAAGAAATATAGATATCATCTAAGCTGTAACCCTTTTTCAAAAGTAAAATTATCCATAAGCTCAAAATATAACATGATGAATGTTCTGTGAGTTCAAGTTAAGATGAAAGTTCTGGATCCCTACTTGCCTTCCACCTGACACTCCCTGGTCTGTGAGATATTTTTGTCAGCCACTAGAATTCTGACATACATATTTGAAAACCTTTATCTACTTGACTCATTGTACAAATGAAGAAACTAATTCATTCCACTTTTTCCCACCTCAAAAGCTTGTCGTGGATCTCAAGTGAGATAAGCTTAGTAACAGTGAAGTACCACCAAAAAAATAAAGTGGCTTTATTATGACCGACAATTTATTTATTTATATTTTTGAAGTTCCAGTGTGAGGAGCTACTGGCCAAGTCCTTGTGTAACATTAGGATATTGCTATGGGGAATGGGTTCAGTGCAATGAGCTGAAAAAGATTTCTCATTATTCTCTTTCACATAGTAAGTATTAGTGTTATAACTTGTACTTTTGCTTCTGTTGGCTTTTAGATAGGAATATCTTCATAATTTCATTATCCCAACAGGAATTTGATGTATCATGTGTATTCAGCATTTACAACTGTCATGTGGCCATTCATTGTTTCTTTTGCTGTTTTTTTCCCTCTTAATTAATTAGGATAGTTAAGTAATTACTTAATTTGAGAGCTAAAGTATATTTTCACGTGTTGTTTCCAGGAATCAGTAACATAATGTATAATCACTCAGAGTGTAATACCTACAAGTTTTCTGTGATAATTTAACTTAGTTTAGAATTATTTTAGCATAACTCTCCTGAATGTGGTTAAGTGTTCTTGATTAATTAAAAAATCATACAGTGGCCTAGAATTCAAGATACTGCTTGGCCTGCCTGCATTCCATATCAGAGTGCTTGGGTTTAAGTCCTGGCCTTGCTGCTGATTCTGGCTTCCTGGTGGTGTGTACCTAGGAGGCAGCAAGGGGAGGCAGGAAGGCGATGGCTCAAGTATTTGGATCTCTGCCACTAATGTGGGACATTCAGATTAAATTCTTGGCTTCTGGCTTTGGCACGTCTGTACCCTGGCTCTTGGGGGCATTTGGGGAGTGAACCAGAGGTTGGGAAATATCTTTCTCTCTGCCTTTCAAATTAAATAAATAAGTAAATAAAAAACTAGAAAAAATCATATGATCTTTCTGAAAAATATAATCATTAAACATAAGGCTTACGTAGTCAATCAGTTATATTCTAGAAGAAATGCATTTTGATAATTTGAAGGTTGATTTGGATTAGCATAGTTCGTCATTTGGTTTAAACCTTCTACAAAGTGGAATAGAAACATCATATTTTGGGCCGGCGCCGCGGCTCACTAGGCTAATCCTCCGCCTAGCGGCGCCGGCACACCGGGTTCTAGTCCCGGTCAGGGCGCCGGATTCTGTCCCAGTTGCCCCTCTTCCAGGCCAGCTCTCTGCTGTGGCCAGGGAGTGCAGTGGAGGATGGCCCAGGTGCTTGGGCCCTGCACCCCATGGGAGACCAGGAAAAGCACCTGGCTCCTGGCTCCTGCCATCGGATCAGCGCGGTGCGCCGGCCGCAGCGGCCATTGGAGGGTGAACCAACGGCAAAGGAAGACCTTTCTCTCTGTCTCTCTCTCTCACTGTCCACTCTGCCTGTCAAAAAAAAAAAAAAAAAAAAAAATCATATTTTAAAAATCTAACATTTGAGGGGCCAACACTGTAGCATGGTAGGCTAAGCCTCCACCTGTGGTGCCAGCATCCCATTCCCATGTGGACACCCGTTCAAGTCCCTGCTGCACTTCTTCTGATCCAATTCTCTGCTGCAGCCTGGAAAAACAGTAGAAGATGGCCCAAGTGCTTGGGACCCTGTACCCATGTAGAAGAACTGGAAAAAGCTCCTGGCTCTTGGCTCTGGATTGGCTCAGCTCTGGCCACAGTGGCCATTTGGAGAGTGAACTAGAGGATGGAAGACCTTTCTCTCTGTCTCTCTGTCTCTCCCTCTCTTATAACTCTACCTCTCAAATAAATAAATAAAATCTTAAAAAAAACTTAGCATTTGAAATGCCAAATTAATTTAAGAATTGTTTTAGTCTTCATCAGATCTGAGGTGTCCTTGCTATGTCTTGAGCCTACACAGCTGGAAATGTGTGTTTTTTTGGAAAAAGTTTTGGTTGTACAGGTTTTTTTTTTTTAAATGTTTATTTATTTCAAAGGCAGAGTGACAGAAAGGGACACACAGATCTTTTACCCATTAGTTTACTCTTTACCCAAATGGCCACAGTAGCCAGATCTGGGCCTGGCAGAAGCCAGGAGCCAGGAGCTCTCATCCTTGTCTCCCACACAGATGACCAGGGCTCAAATACTTGGGCTATCTTCCACTGCCTTCCCATACCCCATAGCAGGAAGCTGGAGCAGAAGCAGAGAAGGCAGGACTTGAACAGGCACTCTGAGATGAGATGCCCATGTCGCCAGCAGCAGCTGTGTGCCTTGTAGTATTGTTTTTTTTTTTTTTTTTTTTTTTTTTTTTGTAGTATTGTTTTAATATACATTTGCATCCTTGGTAAAATATAACACCAAGCATTTAGAAGTAAAACAGATACCTATAAGGATAGCTAGGAGTGAAAGGGGCTAATATAGATAAATTTACATAATGTATTAACAAGTTTGGTTGATAATATCCAAAGGTTTTTCCTTTTTTTATATTTGTTTGCAAATAAAGGTTCCTCCCCGGGCAGAAGAAATCACCATTCCAGCTGATGTCACCCCTGAGAGAGTTCCAACACACATTGTAGATTACTCAGGTAATCAATGTCCTCTTGTAGGTGAAGCTGTAGGGTTAGTTTAGTAGTCCTCAAAAAAGGTCCTTATTGAGCTTTTAAAAATATGCTAAGAGTGGTAATTCTTTCTCTGTGGAAGTACATGATCCTTTCTGTTCTTGCCTCACTTTTACCTCCTGCTCCACACCCTACTCAGAGCACCCATTTGACAACTACCCTATCCCTTATATTCCAAGTTCGGGTCCATAGAGGAAGGTAGTATGAGTCGGTAAGCCATGACTGCCCTTGAATCAGAACTTCGCAGAGAGAAGTTCTGGGTCAGCTTTGTTATCAGGCATTTAGATATGTTCTTATGATTTAGAGAATGTTCTTAATCTGAACATTTATTGAGTTCTGAATTTGTTCTTTAACCTGTCAACCTTGATCCCAAACAAAATAATAATTACAACGGTTGTGAGCTTGCTTAAATTCTATTAGAAAAACATCATTACTGATTTTAATAACTTAAAAATTTTCTACACACAACTGTTTACTTTTTAATCAGTAAATTATAATGTTTTATTCCTGAACTTAAGGGGAAAAAAGGGGGTATGAGTACTCTGATAATGCTTTGGCTAAGCTGGTGTTCCATATTCTAAAAAAATGGGCATCAAAATTGTGCTGTTTAAACCAAAGGCGGGGAACATCTGACCCATGGGCTGTATAAGGCCCTGGAAATCATTTGGTCTGGCCCTGCTTAGGCAACTGCAGGAGGATTCAAAATTTAATTAATCTGTAGCAGGCTAATTTTTAAGTTGATAATTTTGTATGGCCCCAAATGATGTTATAATTATCTAAGTGGCCCTTGTCAGAAAAAAAGGTTCCCCACCCCTGATTTAGGTCATTGAACACTTGAAATGTGACTATTCTAAACTGAAATGTGCTGTAAATATGAAATAAAACTGGATTTGGAAGACTTAGTATGTAAAAAATCTCATTAATTTTCTATTGAGTGCATGTTGAAATTTTATATTTTTATATTGAGTTAAATATTAATCTTAAATTTTTATTTTTTCCTTCTTTTGAGATAACTACCAGAAAATATAAATTATATATGTTTGTCTGTTGGACAGCAATGTATGAAAAGCTGTAGGGAGATGAATGCCTTCTTTTGCCATCAGAATTGTAACTAGCTTTATTTAGAGAAATATTCTTTCTCAGTATGTGGAATTATATAATAGATTCCTTTCAGTATTAGAATTGAAGTCTTCACCATTGATTATTCAACATGTGAAAAGATATTAAAAATATGATCCATTGTTTAGCACCGAATAAAATACTCATATATGAGTTTGATGTCAGAAACAACAGACCTTTTTAGGGGAAGGCATGTAACCAAGGTGATCTAAATTACTATGTCAATAATTGTTTTGCTCATTACTTTGCTTCCTAATGCTACAATATCATGCATATCCCCTGCCTCTGTGGAATTGTGGGCATATTCACCCATGGAGAGCAGTTCTAGCCTGAGAGCCTTGTGTGTACTAGAGAGGGAATTGATTTTTCGTTATTGTGCTCTGGTTTTCCTTCTGGATGGTGCTTACTATTACTATCACGTGCTGTCGAGATCTTAAGCTTGTATCATCCAGATTCCTACCCAGCCTTTGTAACCCTTTCTGTACAGACTCTGAGCTTCTGACACGTCAGCACTCAGTCTCGTAGCTTGGGTTTCGGATCCCCTTTGCCTAACCCTTTTCAACTCTGGATCAGTTGCTGGCATCAACTTATCACACAATGCCTCTGCTCGCCTGTGCCCGAGTCGTCCTCCTGTAGACTTGGCCTTAAGTGATAGCCAACTTCCTTAGCACAGTTCAACCTTTCCCCTCCCCTAGCTTGCCCTTGTCTTTGCCACCTTGTCAAGTGTGAAACCATGTCATTTTGAGGGATATTAGGTGAGTGTCGCATGGATTTTAGCTTGACTGTTCATTTTTGTGGAAGTGTTTAAAATAGGAAACATTGGCTTTTTATCATTTGTAGAAGCAGAACAAAGTGACGAACAACTTCATCAGGAGATATCACAGGTGAGTTTATTTATGGGAAAACAGTAAAGATCATGTTGAGCAAACCTTTTTCATTCACTCAGGAGGACGTTTTCAATCTTTCTTGTTATTGCTGACTTTGAGTAGAGTTTGAGTATTTTTCCTGTAAGTCAGGAATTTTTTCTTCTTAGAGGCAAGCTAATTTTTAAAAATTTATTTAATGTGTTAACCAGCTAGAACTGTTTGTATTTTTATTTAAAAATGCTGGGGTGTTTGGTGTTTGGCCAGTGGATGGGAGCTCTGTATTTCAAATAAAGTAGTAAGACACCCCCTGGGATGCCTGCAACCCATATTAGACTGCCCGGGTTTGAGTCCAAGCTCCATTTTGATCTGCTTCCTGCTGATATACACTTGGGAGGCAGCAGATGATGGCTCAAGTAGTTGGGTCCTTGCCACCCACATGGAAGACCCAGATTGGCTTTGGCTGGCCTAGCTATTATAGACCTTTGGGGAGGAAAAAATATGGCAGATCTTTGTCTCTCTGTTTCTCTCTTTCTCTGTCTTTCTCTCTCTATCGCTTTACCTTTCAGAAAAATAAGTACATTTAAAAAATACATTGGATTGGGCAGCAGTTAGCCTAGCAGTTAAGATGCCTGCATCTCATATTGGAGTACCTGGATTCAAAACCTGGCTGCTGATTCCAGCTTCCTGCCAGTACAGACTTTGGGAGGCAGCAGTTACAGCTCAAATAATTGGGTTCTTGACACTCATGTGGGAGACCTGGATTGAGTTCCCAGTCTTTGGCTTGACTCAACCCTATCCATTGCAGACATACAGGAGTGTGCTTTCTCTCTCTCTCTTTCTCTTTCTTTACCCCCCTCTCCCCTGTCTTTCTGCCTCTCAAATGATTTTTTAAATGCCATTAATTTGTTAATTTTTCTTCTAGGCTAATGTCATCTGCATAGTTTATGCTGTTAACAACAAACATTCTATTGATAAGGTATGACTGTGTGACTCCCCCCCCCCCCCCCATTTAGTTAACTTGCAGTGTGGCACTTTCAAAGTTGATCCTCAATTTAGAATTTTGTGGGTCTAAGGAAAGTTTTTCAAAGACGATTTGTGTCATATCTTAACTCCTCTTAATCTTCATTTTAGGTAACAAGTCGATGGATTCCTCTCATAAATGAAAGAACAGACAAAGACAGCAGGTATTTTTTTTTATTCTTCTCAACCTTTGTATTAGAAAATTCAAATGTGCAGGAAAGATACATGAAATAGTACAGTGACAATCTGTAAACCTTCACTTAGATCCATCAGTTGGTAACATATTTTGCTACATTTGCTATATGTATGGGTTTCTCTTTCTGTTCATCCACCTCCACAAACCCCCACAGACCTTTTTTGAGGGGAATCATTTAAGGCCGAAAATATATTTGAGAGCAAAATAAGAAACAGAGCTCTGATAATATGATTCATTATTTCAGACAGATGAAATATTTTGATAATAAATCTTACATTTCTCTTTTTCAAGCTGCTACTTGAAAAATTATCTTTAGAATATATCTTCTGCCTGAACTGTATGTATCCTGTCTCTCTTTTTTTAAAATTTATTTTTATTTATTTGAAAGGCAGTTACAGAGAGAGAAGAGACAGAAATAGAGATCTTCCATCTGCTGATTCATTCCCCAAGTGGCTGCAAAGGCTAGGGCTGGGTTAGGCCTATGCCAGGAGCTAGGAGCTTCTTCCAGGTCTCCACGTGGGTGCGGGACCCAAGCATTTAGGTCATCATCAGCTGCTTTCCTAGGCACGTTAGCAGGGAGCTGGATCTGAAGTGGAAAAGCCACAACACAAACCAGCGCTCATATGGGCTGCCAGCTTCTCAGGTGGCAGTTTAACTGGCTACACTGATGTGGGAAAGCTTAGATAATTTCAAGGTCATGAGCTGAAAGCTGCATCTCCTTCATTTTGTGTTGTCATGTTCATCTCTCTTTCTTTTTTTTAAACTTTATTTATTTGAAAGAATAACACAGAGATAGAAGAAGAGGCAGAGAGAAAGAGAGAGAGGTTGTCCATCTGCTGGTTCATTTCCCAGATGGCCGCAACAGCTGGAGCTGTGCTGATCCGA
The DNA here is from genome assembly GCF_964237555.1 of Oryctolagus cuniculus. Lineage (NCBI taxonomy): Eukaryota > Metazoa > Chordata > Mammalia > Lagomorpha > Leporidae > Oryctolagus > Oryctolagus cuniculus. The sequence goes on along the minus strand of NC_091448.1, from coordinate 41,880,793 downwards.
AGCCAGGAGCCAAGAGCTTCCTCCAGGTCTCCCACACAGATGCAGGGGCCCAAGTCCTTGAGCCATCTTCCACTGCTTTCCCAGGCCATAGCAGGGAGGTGGATTGGAAGTGGAGCAGCTGGGTCTCGAACTGGCACCCATATGGGATGCTGACAATGCAGGCTAAACCCGCTACACCACAGCGCTGGCCCATCATCTACCTTTCAATCAAGGGACCCCTCCCCAGAAGTACTTCCTCTTACCTGGGTCATGGGGGTGGTATCACGGAAACACTTCTGTTTTTCCAAGTGCATAAAAAGCTAGGAAGAAGGGAAGCTTGCTCTCTCCTCCATGTGGACTTAGGGCGAGCGGAGCAGGATATGATAATTTCCTTTCTTTGACCCCGTTTTCCCTTAATAAAGCCCTAATGGGCCTGTGTGTTTTTCTCACTTTGTAGATAAAGTTTATCACACTGTATGCCGTGGTTGGGCCTGTATTTAGACTTTTTCTCTAAGTAAAAGACAAAAACCTGAAAAATTAATTTAGTGCCCAATACCCAGCCCATAACAACGCCACAATGCTGGCCCCATGCCCTCTCTCTCAAGATACCCCTTGGGGAAGTGTGGTGTTCTGCATTGTCATTGATTTCTCACAGTGTGATATATAGAAGAACACAGGCCCTGGGGGAAGATGAACAGCCTTTGAGATCTTTGAGTTCTAAAGCCTTTGACTTCCTAGATTCCTCATCTGTAAGTGGAGATAAGGCTGAAACCTGTCTTATCTAGTTATGTTGAGAATCAATGAAATCATGTATATGTAAGCTTTTTTTTTTTTTTTTTTTTTTTGACAGGCAGAGTGGACAGTGAGAGAGAGAGAGCGACAGAGAGAAAGGTCTTCCTTTGCCGTTGGTTCACCCTCCAATGGCCGCTGTGGCCAGCGCGCTGCAGCCGGTGCACCGCGCTGATCCGATGGCAGGAGCCAGGTGCTTCTCCTGGTCTCCCATGGGGTGCAGGGCCCAAGTACTTGGGCCATCCTCCACTGCACTCCCTGGCCACAGCAGAGAGCTGGCCTGGAAGAGGGGCAACCGGGACAGAATCCGGCGCCCCGACCGGGACTAGAACCCAGTGTGCCCGTGCCACTAGGTGGAGGATTAGCCTATTGAGCCGCGGTGCTGGCCTTTATGAGTTTTCTAGAAGTCTTTAGAAATCTTAGCAATGAATGTATGGAGATCTCTTTGCAGTTCTTGATAAGATAAAGATGAGATAGGGAAAATACAAGAGAATATGCATTCCATAGATTACAAATGGAAACAATTTTTTCTAGAAATATCATTTAATCGAACATAGTTTTTTATATAGCATTTGAGACTTCTTAAATGTTAAGAAAATCAGACTAATATGTGTTATATACATCTATATACATCTAGTTCTTTTACCAGGTTTTTAGATTTTTCTTTTTTAAAAGATTTATTTGAAGGCAGAGTTACAGAGAGGCAGAGGCAGAGAGAGAAGTCTTCTCACTGGTTCACTGCCCAGATGGCCGCAATGGCCATAGCTGTGCTGATCTGAAGCTAGGAGCCAGGAGCTTCTTCCAGGTCTCCACGTGGGTGCAGGAGCTCAAAGACTTGGGCCATCTTTCACCTCTTTTCAGGCCATAACAGAGAGCTGGATCGAAAGTGGAGAAGCTGGGACTCAAAACAGTGCCCATAAGGGATGCTGGCACTGCAGGCAGCGGCTTTACCTGCTACATCACAGCACTGGCCCCACTTGGGCCATCTTTTACTGCTTTCCCAGGCCATCAGCAGAGAGCTGGATTGGAAGTGGAGCAGCTGGGACTCAAACCAGGATCCCTCAGCGCTGGCCCCTCTTTATCATGGTTTTAAACTTTGTGGTGACTTAGTGACAAAGTAGAAAGAAAAGAATGACCCTCTAGGGCCATGTTGTCCAGTGTAGCAACTTCTAGTCAGTTGTGGAAATTTAACTTTAATCGCAAACAACTGAAATTTCAGTCCCTCTGACAGTCAGCTTTCAAGGGCTCAATCATCCATGTGTTATTGGTTAACAGTAACAGTAGAAAGAGCATTTCAATCATCATAGTATGTTGTGTTGGACAGAGCTGACTTGCAGGCTCCAATGCCCATTTGTTGCTGACACCTGCTCTAGTCTGAGCCATTACCAGGAGGGATTCTTCAGAGAAGGCACTTTTGCCAGCATCCCATCCATCAAGCATCACCTTGGGCCATTGAATTAAACAATTTTGGCTTACTATCATAGCTTCCTGAAATGCTGTGGCTATTTTGGTGGCACTTTTAGTACCATTTGGAAGTGTCTTTGTTACTTGAAGTTCTAATTTAGCATTCAGGTGTGACTTTGGTTCATGATCATGTATAAGCCTATCCCTGGACTTTTGTTTTTTCCTTTTTTTTTTTTTTTAATAAAAAGATTTATTTATTTGAAGTCAGAGTGACAGAGAGAGAAAGACACAGCACAGATAGACACACACACAGAGAGAGAGAGAGAAGGGGAGAGAGATTGATTGATTGATTGATTGATCTTCTACCTCCCGATTCACTTCTCAAATGGCTGCAATGGCCAGATCTGAGCTGGACTGAAGCCAGGAATTCCATCCTAGTGTCCCACATGGATGGCAGAGGCCCAAGTACATGGGCTGCCTTCTGCCTTCCCGACACATTAGCAGGGAGCTGGATCAGAAACAGAGCAGCTGAGACTCAAATGGGCACTCTGATATGGGATGCCAACCACTGGCCCCTTTTTTTTCATTCCTTGAAACTCATGAAAATACTTATTTTTCTGTTTGTTTATTTGAGAGGCAGAGAGACACACACAGAAAGTTCTCATCTGCTGTTTTACTCCCCAAATACTTGCCACTGCTGTGGCCTAAGAACTCAATGCTGATCTCCCACGTGGGTGGCAGGAACTTGACCCCTGATCTCTGCCTCCCAGGGTCTGCATTAGCAGGGAGCTGTAGTCAGGAGCCCCCACTGGGAATCAAACCCAGGCACTCGGATCTTGGCATCTTTTTTTTGACAGGCAGAGTGGACAGAGAGAGAGAGACAGAGAGAAAGGTCTTCCTTTGCCGTTGGTTCACCCTCCAATGGCCGCCGCGGCTGGTGCGCTGCGGTCAGCGCACCGCGCTGATCCAATGGCAGGAGCCAGGTGCTTCTCCTGGTCTCCCATGGGGTGCAGGGCCCAAGCACCTGGGCCATCCTCCACTGCACTCCCTGGCCACAGCAGAGAGCTGGCCTGGAAGAGGGGCAACCGGGACAGAATCCAGCGCCCTGACCGGGACTAGAACCCGGTGTGCCGGCGCCGAAGGCAGAGGATTAGCCTAGTGAGCCACGGCGCCGGCCTGGATCTTGGCATCTTAACTGGTTTTTTTTTTTTTTTTTTTTTTTTTTTTTTTTTTTTTTTTGACAGGCAGAGTGGACAGTGAGAGAGAGAGACAGAGAGAAAGGTCTTCCTTTGCTGTTGGTTCCCCCTCCAATGGCCGCCGCACCGCGCTGATCCGATGGCAGGAGCCAGGAGCCAGGTACTTATCCTGGTCTCCCATGGGGTGCAGGGCCCAAGCACCTGGACCATCCTCCACTGCACTCCCTGGCCACAGCAGAGAGCTGGCCTGGAAGAGGGGCAACTGGGACAGAATCCGGCGCCCCGACCGGGACTAGAACCTGGTGTGCCGGCGCCGCTAGGCGGAGGATTAGCCTAGTGAGCCGCAGCGCCGGCCTTAACTGGTATTTTAACCACTAGGCCAATTGCCTGCTTCAGACGAGTATACTTATTTTTCATGTTATTGACTGTTCTGAGGTGATTTTTTTTTTAATTATATGGACTTTGCAGTTTCCTTTTCCCCTCATGCCTTCAGTTTATATTTGTTACACATTTTTGTTAGGACTTTCTTGGACCATTGCCACAGTGGTGCTTAATCAGAGAAGCTCATGACTGTCGCCTGAGGCACTTAACAAAACTATATGGCTAAGGGGGCAGGCACTGTGATACAGCAAGTTAAGTGCCAATTCAAGTTCTGGCTCCTCCTCCTCAGCTTTCTATCCAGCTTCCTGCTCATTGTGCCTGGGAGGCAGCAGATGATGGCCCAAGTATTTGGGTTTCTGCCACCCACATGGGACACCAGAATGGAGTTTTGAGCTCCTGACTTTGGCCTGGGGCAGCCCTGACTGTGGTAGGCATTGGGGGAGTAAACCAATGGATGGAGTATCTCTGTCTCTCCCTCTCTGTCACACTACCTTTCAAATAAATAAGTAAAATAATTTAAAAAAATGCATTTCGGCAGGCGCTGCGGCTCAATAGGCTAATCCTCCGCCTGTGGCGCTGGCACCCCGGGTTCTAGTCCCAGTTGGGGCGCTGGGTTCTAGTCCCGGTTGCTCCTCTTCCAGTCCAGCTCTCTGCTGTGGCCTGGGAGTGCAGTGGAGGATGGCCCAAGTGCTTGAGTCCTGTGCCTGCATGGGAGACCAGGAGGAGACACCTTGCTCTGGCTTCGCATCAGCACCGTGCGCTGGCCGCAGCAGCCATTGTGGGTGAATCAATGGAAAGGGAAGACCTTTTTCTCTGTCTCTCTCTCTCACTGTCTAACTCTGCCTGTCAAAAACAAAGAAAGAAACAAAAAACAAAAACAAAACCATGCATTTGTTCATCTCAACCTGTGATTTTATAATCAGTAGGTTCCTGATGCACACCTTTGTTTCTAAACCACTATATTTTTGGAAATCCTCCTGGCTCTGTTAGAAATCCATTTGTGGGTTATTTAGTAGGTCAGTCCTTTTAATATTAACAGTCCCACAAAGGGAATACACTAAATGCTTGGAAGTATTTCCCTGCATTCTGGAGTCCCAGCAAGATAATTTGCTTTCCCTCTAAGCTTTCTTGCAGAATTCATAAACACCAGTTCTCACCTAGGCTGATCCTCTTTGATATCCCTACTTAGATATCCCCATGGGCCTGTCAGATTTAATTTGTCTAAAACAAAATCCTTTATTCCCTACCTGCTCCCTGCCAAGAAAAAAACAAAAACAAAACCAAAAACCTCTCAATTGTCTCTGCCTTGGGAGATCCGTTCATTTTGTCTAGCCAAAAACCTATTTACTAAATATGGGAAATGAATTTCAAAAATAGGATTATTTTTGTGCAAAAAAATTTTGCAATCCGTGTATATGTGAGACCTTTAAAAAGTTCATGGTGGGGGCTGGCGTTGTGGTGAAATGGCACCCGTGATGTACACCTGTGACATCAGCATCCCATATTGGATCACTGGTTCAAGTCTCAGCATAGCTTCCTATCCAGCTCCCTGCTAAGCCTGGAAAGGCAGTGAAAGGTGGCCCAAGCACTTGAACACTTACTACCCAAGTAGGGGACCTGGATGGAGTTCCAGACTCCTGGCTTTGGCCTGGCCCAGCCCCAACTGTTGGCTGTCATTTGGGGAGTGATCTCTTTCTATCCTTGTCTGTCCTTCTGTGTCAATCTGATGTTTTTTCCCCCAAGATTTATTTATTTTATTTGAAAAGCAGAGTTACAGGAAGAGAGGGAGGGACAGAGAGAGAGAGAGAGAGATCTTTCATCCACTGGTTCATTCCCCAAATGCCCTGCAATGACCAGGGATGGACCAGGCCAAAGTCAAGAGCCGGGAGCCTCATCTGGGTCTCCCATATAGGTGCAGGAGCCCAAGCATTTGAAACATCCTCCACTGTCTTCCCAGGTGCATCAGTAGGGAGCTGGATCAGAAGTAGAGCTGGGGCCGGAGCCATGGCACAGTAAGTTAATCCTCTGCCTGTGGCTCCGGCATCCCATATGGGCACTGGTTCTAGTCCCGGCTGCTCTTCTTCCAATTCAGCTTTCTACAATGGCCTGGGAAAGCAGTAGAAGATGGACCCAAGTCCTTGGGCCCCTGCACCCATGTGGGAGAGTGGGAAGAAGCACCTGGCTCCTAGCTTCAGATCAGCATAACTCCGTCTGTTGCAGCCATTTGGGGAGTGAACAAACAAAAGGAAGACCTTTTCCTTTCTCTCTCTCTCTCTCTCTCTCTCATTATCTATAACTCTACCTCTCAAATAAATAAATAAAATCTTCAAAAAAATAAAAAAAATGAAAAAGAAGTAGATCAGCTGGGACTCAAAGCAGTACTCAGGTGGGATGCCAATGTTGCAGGCAGTGGCTTAACCCACTGTGCCACAGCATCAACCCCCATCTGCCTTTCAAATAAATAAATCAAATTTTAAAAAAGTTCATGAGGCCATTGCTGTGGTATAGCAGGTAAATACATAGTCCACAATGCCAGGATCCTTATGGGTGCCGGTTTGAGTCCCGGCTGCTCTACTTCTGATCTAGCTCTCTGCTAATGCACTGGGAAGGCAGCAGAGGATGGCCCAAGTGTTTGGTCCCCTGCACCTATGTGGGAGACCCGGATGAGGCTCAAGGCTCCAGGCCCAGCCCTGGCCATTGCAGCTATTTGGAGAATGAACCAGTGAATGGAAGATATTGTTTCTAATTCTGACCTTCAAATAAGTAAATAAATCTTTAATAAAAAAATAAAGTTCATGATTAGGGCTGGCATTGTGGCATAGCGAGTGAAAGCCACCATCTGTGATGCCTGCATCCCATATGGGTTTCAGTTAGCATCCCAGCTGCTCCACTTTCAATCCAGCTACCTGCTGATGGGCCTAGGAAGGCAACGAGGATGACCCAAGTCCTTGGGACCCTTCACCCACACAGGAGACCCAGATGAAGCTCCTGGCTCCTGGCTTCAGCCTGGCCCAGCCCTGTCTGTTGGGGCCATTTAGGGAGTGAATCAGAGTATGGAAGATCTGTCTCTTTCTCTGTGTCTCTTTTTCTCTCTGTAACTTACTTTCTCTCTCTCTCTCTCTCTCACTCTCTCTCTCTATTTATTTAAAAGTAATAGTTACAGAGAGAGAGACAGAGAGGTCTTCCATCTATTGGTTTACTCCCCAATTAGCCACAGTGGTTGGAACTGTGCCAATCTGAAGCCAGGAGCCAGGGGTTTCTTCCTGGTCTCCCACATGGGTGCAGAAACCCAAGCACTTGGGCAATCTTCCACTGCTTTCCCAGGCCACAGCAGTGAGCTGCATCGGACATGGAGCAGCTGGGGCTTGAATTGGGGCCCATATGGGATGCCGGCACTGCAGGAGGTGGCTTCACCTTAGGTACGCCCCAGTGCTGGCCCCATGTAACTTTCAAATAAAATAAATAAAATGGGGCTGGTGCTGTGACATAGTGGGCTAAGCCGCTGCTTGCAGTGCCAGCATCCCAAATGGGTGCCAATTTGGGTCCCGGCTACTCCTCTTACAATCCAGCTCCCTGCTAATGCTCTTGGGAAAGCAGTGGAAGATGGCCCAAGTCCTAGGGCCCCTACACCCACATGGGAGACGTGGAAAAAGCTCCTGGCTCCTGGCTTTGGATTGGCTCAGCTATGACTGTTGTGGTCATTTGGGGAGTGAACCAGGGCATGGAAGACCTCTCTCTGTGTTTCTGCCTCTCTCTGTCTGTAACTTGACCTCTCAGAATACATACATAAGTCTTTAAAAATAAATAAATAAATCTTTGGGAAGAAAAAGACATACCTTTGCCCCTTTTTTATTTTTATTTATTTATTTATTTATTGACAGGCAGAGTGGACAGTGAGTGAGAGAGACAGAGAGAAAGGTCTTCCTTTGCCGTTGGTTCACCCTCCAATGGCTGCCGCGGCTGGCGCGCTGCGGCTGGTGCGCTGTGGCCGGCGTGCTGTGGCCGGCGCACCGCGCTGATCCGATGGCAGGAGCCAGGTACTCATCCTGATCTCCCATGGGGTACAGGGCCCAAGTACTTGGGCCATCCTCCTCTGCACTCCCTGGCCACAGCAGAGAGCTGGCCTGGAAGAGGGGCAACCAGGACAGAATCCGGCGCCCCGACTGGGACTAGAACCCAGTGTGCTGGCGCCGCAAGGTAGAGGATTAGCCTAGTGAGCCGCGGCGCCGGCCCCTGTACCCCTTTTAAAAAAAAGTTGGGGGGTTGCGCCGTGCCTCACTTGGTTAATCCTCCACCTGCGGCGCCAGCATCCCATATGGGCTCAGGTTCTAGTCCCGGCTGCCTCTCTTCCAGTCCAACTCTCTGCCGTGGCCCTGGAGGGCAGTGGAGGATGGCCCAAGTGTTTGGGCCCTGCACCCACATGGGAGACCAGGAGGAAGCACCTGGCTCCTAGCTTCGGATCGGTGCAGCGCCAGCCGCTGTAGCCATTTGGGGAGTGAACCAATGGAAGGAAGACCTTTGTCTCTGTCTCTCTCTCTCTCACTATGACTCTACCTGTCAAATTAAAAAAAAAAAAGAGAGAGATAAAAAAAGTTCATGGTTATTGTATATCCATGTTCCCGTGAATTTTTCAGAGTACCCTTGTGTTTTATTTCATTTCTACCTTTCCCTCAGTTTCCATATCTAACTTATCAGTTGCTTCTATTTGTACTTCTAAATGCTAATTTTTAAAAAAGATTTGTTTATTTGAAAGACAGAATGACAGAGAGGGAGAGAGACAGACCTTCCATTCACTGGTTCACTCCCCAGATTCCTGCAACAGCCAGGACTGAGCCAGACTGAACCCAGGAGCCAGGAACTCCATTCGAGTTTCCCACATGGATGACTAGTGCCCAAACACTTGGGCCCTCTTCCACTGCTTTCTCAGGTGCACTGACAGGAAGCTGGGTCAGAAGTAAAGTAGCCATCACTCAAAGCAGCATTGTGATATAGGATGCTGATGTTGCAAGCTGCTGCACCACAACTGTGGCCCCTTCTAGTTGTACTTCTTCTTCTTCTTCTTCTTCTTTTTTTTTTTTTTTAAAGATTTACTTATTTATTTGAAAGTAAGAGTCACATAGAGAAGGAGAGGCAGAAAGAGAGAGAGGTCTTCCACCCACTGGTTCACTCCCCACTTGGCTGCACCGATCCGAAGCCAAGAGCCAGGAGCTTCCTGAGTCTCCCACGCGGGTACAGGGGCCCAAGGACTTGAGCCTTCCTCCACTGCTTTGCCAGGCCATAGCAGAGAGCTGGATTGGAGGTGGAGCAGCTGGGATTCAAACTGGCACCCATATGGGATGCCAGCACTGCAGGCAGTGGCTTTACCTGCTACACCACAGCTCCCTCCCCAAGTTGTACTTCTAAAATATGTCTTAAATCTGAGGATTTCTTCTTCATCTTCACTGTCATTACTATAAACCATGTCACCAAATTAAAAAAAGGACAATAAAAAAATTAAACATATACAGAGAATAGGGTAAAGAACCTCGTGTATTTGTCAACCAGCTTCAACAATTATCAACTGTCGGCTATTCTGTTTTCATCTCTTGCCCCTCCCAACGGGATCATTTTGAGGCAAACAAACATAGTATGGTATAATATTTCATCATGTGTCTCTCAAAGGTAACAAATCACTACCTTTTAAAAGGTTAATAAGATCATGTCATTTTCTTGCTTCTAACCCTTCAGTGACTAAATTTTTTTTTTAAAGATTTATTTTATTTATTTGAATGACAGAGTTACAGAGAGAGGTAGAGACAGAGAGAGAGGTCTTCCATCCGCTGGTTCACTCCCCAAGTGGCCGCAATGGCCAAAGCTGCGCCAATCCGAAGCCAGGAGCCAGGAGCCTCCTCCGGGTCTCCCACGTGGGTGCAGGGGCCCAAGGACTTGGGCCATCTTCCACTGCTATCCCAGGCCACAGCAGAGAGCTGGATTGGAAGAGGAGCAGCTGAGACCAGAACCGGCACCCATATGGGATTCTGGAGCTTCAGGCCAGGCTTTTACCCGCTGCGCCACAGGGCCAGCCCCATTGACTTCACGTTTTACACTAACAACAGAATTCACGCTCTTTACTACAACTTATATGACCTTGCGTGTCTGGCCTTTGATCATCGCTCCAATCCTGTTTCATACTCTTTCCCTGTGCTCTACACTCTCCAGCCATTCTGGTGTTTCCTGTTCTTTGACCACACCAGGATTTTTCTTCAGTTAGAGACCTCTGTCCCTTCTTCCTGGCCAGCTTTCCCTAGCTGTTCCCATGGCAGATTCCATCCTATACTTCTCTCCTTGGCTCAGATGTCACACTCAGAGAGATTTCCCACTGGTGACTGTATGTAATCAGCTCCCACCTATTACTCTATCTCATGCCCTCCTATTTGCTTCACACCACTTACCAAATTAGAAATTATTTACTTGCTTATTATTCATTTTCCATTTTTCACTATAGAATGGGGAGGAACTATCTTTGTTCTGTGTCTTTTATGCTTGGAAGACTATGTGGCTGATAATAGTTGCTCAGTTAGTAGTTTGAATGAATGAAGGAACCTCCTATCTAGGGGGGTTGGCCTGGCTGTAGTAGGAGGTTTATGTTGGGAAGATTAAATAAAATCTTTTTAGTTAAGATGGGTATAATGTATATTAAAATGCAAACCTAATGTCTTTTGTCTTCCTTGTTACAATGTGCCATATATATTACAGGCTGCCTTTGATCTTGGTTGGGAACAAATCTGATCTGGTGGAATATAGTAGTATGGAGACCATCCTTCCTATTATGAATCAGTACACAGAAATAGAAACCTGTGTGGAGGTAGGCCTCATTATTTGATTTGGAAATTTATTGTTGGTAAAGTCTCACTCAGTTGAAGTTCAGAGCCGGTGGGGGATTATGTGGGATGGAATAATTTTCCTGTTTGTTGTGAAATAATATCATGTACACCAAATAGAGAATTTGGAGTTGGTCTCTGAGCTGTTTATGGACATTTATATTATGATGTCCACAAAGAAAAATACATTTTCATTTTTTTTACAGATTTATTTATTTATTTGAAAGGCAGGGTTACAGAGGGTCAGAGGCAGAGAGAGGTCTTCTATCTGCAGATTCACTCTCCAAATGGCTGCAATGCCGGAGCTGGGCTGATCTGAAGCCAGGAGCCAGAAGCTTCTTCTGAGACTCCCATCCATGTGCATGGGCCCAATGATTTGGGCCATCTTCCACTGCTTTCCCAGGCTATAGCAGAGAGCTGGATGGGAAGTGGAGCAGCCAGGACTTGAACAGGTGCCCATATGGGGATGCTGGCACAGCAGATGGTGGCTTTACCCGCTCTGCCACAGCACCTCCCCCATGTTTTCATTTTTTTCAGGGAATTATATTGTTACCATATGTTTTCATTTGAAAAATTCCTTTTAGCTCTCAAAATTAATCTCAAGAGTTTAAATAGATGAAAAATTTTTTTTCAGTGTTCAGCAAAAAACCTGAAGAACATATCCGAGCTCTTTTATTATGCACAGAAAGCTGTTCTTCATCCAACAGGGCCCTTGTACTGTCCAGAGGAGAAAGAGGTAACCCCCCGCGCTGTGTTTATATGAATGTATAAGAAGCAACTCTTGTTTAGTAGTGAGTTTTAGTGTCTCTTCAGTATTTTTTTTTTTTTTTTAGATTTATTTATTTACTTGAAAGTCAGAGTTACACAGAGAGAGAAGGAGAGGCAGAGAGAGAGAGAGAGATCTTCCATCCACTGGTTCACTCCCCAATAGGCTGCAATGGCCAGAGCTTTGCTGATCCAAAGCCAGGAGCCAGGAGCTTCTTCAGGTCTCCCTATGGGTGCAGGGGCCCAAGAACTTGGGCCATCTTCCACTGCTTTTCCAGGCCACAGTAGAGAGCCAGGTCAGAAATGGAGCAGCCGGGACTTGAACCGGTGCCCAAGGGATGCTGGCACCGCAGGTGGCTTTACCCACTATGCCACTGTGTCAGCCCCATCTAAAGTATTTTTATAAAGATGAAATAGCCAACATGTAGATTTGTTGCTTATTGTACCTTATCTAGGTATTTTTCTTCAGTAATATTTAGATTAAATATTCAGAATATTTTCCAGATCAAATACTATTTCAAGAAGTACCTTTAAACAAATAGAGTAATTGGCAATAACAAACTAAAAAGGTCCAAACACTTGGATAAATGTCTGCTTATGGTGCTGTTGTAAAATCTGTGACCTTAAAAACTTAGGTAGGGTGGAAGATCTCTCCTTTTCTCTCCCCCTTAAGACTAGATAAAATAAGTAAAAAATAAAAGTTGTTTTTAAAAAACACATTTGAACAAAAATTAAGTAATTTTTTAACATGTATGCAACATGTAACAATTTGAATACTCACTGAAATATAAAAAATTAACAGTATTTTGCCATAAACTTTGAAAAAACTAATGAAATTTTTTAAGAAATGCCTCACTTACCATATAACTCACCCATCAATTTTTTGAGTATATTCACTAGGTTATGCAAAATCACTATGTAATTGTAGAACATTTCATTGTCCAAAAAGGAACCCAACACCTATTTGCTGTCACTCCCTGTGCACTTTCTCTTGTGGCAATCACAAATCTACTTTCTTTCTCTATGGCTTTGCCTCTTCTGGACATTTCACAAGAGTAGAGTCATTTGGCATTTTGTTTCTGGTCTTTTTCACGTGACATAATCTTTTCAAGATACATCCATGTTGTAGAATGTGTCAGTATTTTATTTCTGAATAATGCCCCACCCTGGATGTGCCACACTTTTTTTTTATCTCCCCATCAGCTAATGTACATTTGGATTGTTTCCATTCTTTGACTATTAGGAATAGTCTACTTTGTTCACTTGCAGATTTTTTGTTGGAATGCTGGCTTTCAGTTCTTTTCACTGTATATTTTGGAGAACTGCTGAGTCACCTGATAATTCTATCTTTAACTTATTGAGGAACCAGTAAGCTATTTTCCTCAGTTACTGGACCACTTTATGTTTCCACCAGCAATGTATGAGGGTTTCAATTTCTCCATATCTTCACTAATCTTTATTAACTTTTTTTAAAAAAAGGTTTATTTATTTAAAAGGCAGAGTGACAGAGAAAAGGGAGAGGGAGAGAGAGAGATCCTCCATCTGCTTGTTCATCTCCTTAATGCTTTAGTAGCTGGGGTTAGGCCAGGAGTAAGGAGCACCATCAAGGTCTCACACAAGGGTGCCAGGAACCCAAGTACCCATGGTTTGCTACACCCCAGGCACTTGGGTGTCTCGAGTGGCAGTTTAACCCACTGCTCAACAATACCCAACCCTGTTTTACTTAGTTTTTTTTTGTTTGTTGTCGCTATCTCATTGTGGTTTTGATTTGCATTTCCCTTATGGCTATTGATGTTACTTTTTTTCATCTTTTTTTTTTTGGCCATTTGTTTATCTTCTTTTTTTATAATTTGACAGGTAGAGTTATAGACAGTGTGAGAGAGAGACAGAGATAAAGGTCTTCCTTCCGTTGGTTCACTCCCCAAATGGCTGCTACGGCTGGCACTGCACCAGTCCGAAGCCAGGAGCCAGGTGCTTCCTCCTGGTCTCCCATGTGGGTGCAGGAGTCCAAACACTTGGGCCATCCTCCACTGCCTTCCTGGGCCACAGCAGAGAGCTGGACTGGAAGAGGAGCAACCAGGACTAGAACCTGGCGCCCATATGGGATGCCGGCGCCACAGGCAGAGCATTAGCCGGTGAGCCACAGCACCGGCCCCCTTGTTTATCTTCTTTGGAGGAATGTTTATTCAAAATCATTTGCCCATGTTTCACTTCGGTTGTTTATCTTTTTATGATTGAAGTAGTATTTTTTTTAAAAAGATTTATTTATTTACTTGAGAGGCGGTGTTAGAGAGAAAGGGAGAGACAGAGAGAGAGGTCTTCCAACCACTGGTTCACTCCCCAGATGGCTGCAACAGCTGGAACTAAGACGATCTGAAGCCAGGAGCCAAGAACTTCTCTGAGTCTCCCACATGGGTGCAGTGGCCCAAGCACTGGGGCCATTTCTGCTTTCCCAGACCATCAGGAGAGAGCTAGATTAGAAGTAGAACAGCTGGGTCTCAAAGCAGTGCCCACATGGGACAATGGTGTTGCAGGTGGGTGCTTAACCCACTACACCACAGTGCCTGCCCTGAGGCGTTGTTTTTAAGAAATAAGTTGCACATTAATTTCAGGAAAAAATTATGGTTATTGGACAGTGTTTGGAAAATGGTGACCTATGAATTGAATTTGGCCTGTTTTGGTACAGCCTATGAATACCTAAATTACATTTTATATTTTCTGAATGATTGGTAAAAAGTGAATACTATTTTGTGATGTGTGAAAATTGCATTTAAATTTTATAAACATCATCATGCCATAAATAGAATTTTATGATTACATATGCTCATTTGTTTATGTTTTGTCTATGGCTGCTTTCTGCTGCAAAGGCAGACTTGAGTAACTTCAGCAGAGCTCCTGTGTTGTATTCTCATCACTTCTCATTTCTGCTCAGTGTACTTTCTGGTTACACTGACAGCTAGGACTTGATAGCATTCCAGGTACCACGGGTATCCCTGTGCCATTGATGATTTGTTATCAGCACGCACCTTCATGCCAAAATAAGAAAAGAGGGCAGGTGCCGTGGCTCACTTGGTTAATCTTCCCCCTGCAGCACCGGCATCCCATATGGTCGCCGGATTCTAGTCCCGGTTGCTCCTCTTCCAGTCCAGCTCTCTGCTGTGGCCCGGGAGGGCAGTGGAGGATGGCCCAAGTGCCTGGGCGCTTGCACCCACGTGGGAGACCAGGAGGAAGCACCTGGCTCCTGGCTTCGGATCGGCACAGCGCGCCGGCTGCAGCGGCCATTTGGGGGGGTGAACCAACGGAAGGAAGACCTTTCTCTCTCTCTCTCTCTAACTCTGCCTGTCCAAAAAACAAACAAACAAAAAAACCTGATTAATCTGCACTGTAGTGACATGCTAACAAAGAATCTAATGTACTTCTATAAATGCCTTCCAGGTTATGAACTTGCTCAGCTGAAATCACATTTGTGGATGTGTATCAGAATTGAACGTATACACATGTATTTGTGCAAAAAAGACATTTTCAAAACATGTAAAACTTCATTACAGATGAGCATTAATATGTGATCATTTGCAATGACCATTGCAAATATGTGACCATTGTTAGTGAGCACTAATGTTGAATTCCAGTTAAGCAAAATATCACTCCAAAAAGAATTTAATTCTTCCCTTTTATATCTCTGTATAGCAAAATTATCCTGATTTATTGTTATATTTTGAATTTCATTAATAGAATTTTGTGGAAATTTGATTTCACCTTGCTATTTAATACCTACATGATATCCTGAATTTTGCCTGCTAGTCCCAAAGCCTAATATATTTACTATGTGGATCTTTTCAAAAAATAGTGCCAACCCTTGGCATAAGTAAATTATCTGAGTAATTCCTAATTCTGACTCTGGTTTGCTCTTCCTTATTCCTGATTTACTATTCCTTAATTGCGTCCTTGTTTCTAACTTTTAGTATTTCCCAGACTTGTCTAATAATAACAGCCACTTAGTATTTTTAAAATATTTATTTATTTATTTGAAAGTCAGAATTACACAGAGAGAACTGAGGCAGAGAGAGAGAGAGAGAGCACGAGATCTTCCATCTGATGGTTCACTCCCGAATTGGCCGAAACAGCTGGAACTGTGCCAGGAGCCAGGAGTTTCTTCGGGGTCTCCCACAGAGGTGTAGGGACCCAAGGACTTGGGCCATCTTCCACTGCTTTCTCAGGCCATAGCAGAGAGCTGGATGGGAAGTGGAGCAGCCGGTTCTTGAACCAGTGCCCATATGGGATGCCAGCGATTCAGGCCAGGGCGTTAACCCACTGTGCCACAGTGCCTGCCCCTAGTGTATTTGTTAACAAAAAAAAAAAAAATTCTATTCTGATTCTGTCGATAGATTTTATGAAATTTGGATTATAATCTCATGTTACAGAGGTTACCTCTGAGGCATAATTAGTGGCGCACTAAATCCCTCTATTAGTTTGCTCTCAATTCTTTAATTGCTGTTTTGTTCTCAGACCTATTATTAGTTCTGCTAATCTGCTAATCCCCCGGCCCCTCCCCCAGTCCCACAAGAGTAAGACACCTTCTACCATCTGTTGTTCATTTCTTGAGTGGTCCTGCCTGATTGTGATGTTTTCGACTTTCAGACTGTATTTTGTTTTAGACATGTACAAGCTTGGAGTCTAAGCTTATACCAGAGTAGTTGATTTCTACAGCAGTAGAACCTGAGCTGTAAATGTGTTTCCAGTGATGAGTCATTCTGTGTGACCCACATTATTCTCAGTTTGCCAAACAAAGAAAATTCTCAGAATGTTTATGGGAGGGTTTAAATGACTCAAATACAAAATATTTTAATTTAGTAGTATTAAAATTTCCTACTTTGTTGAGATATAATTTTTTTTGACAGGCAGAGTTAGACAGTGAGAGAGCGACAGAGAGAAAGGTCTTCCTTTCGTTGATTCACCCTCCAGATGGGCGCCATGGCCGGTGCACTGCGCTGATCCAAAGCCAGGAGCCAGGTGCTTCCTCCTGGTCTCCCATGCAGGTGTAGGGCCCAAGCACTTGGGCCATCGTCCACTGCCTTCCAGGGCCACAGCAGAGAGCTGGACTGGAAGAGGAGCAACCGGTACAGAATCTGGTGCCCTAACTGGGACTAGAACTTGGGGTGCTGATGCCGCAGGTGGAAGATTAGCCAAGTGAGCCGTGGCACTGGCATAAAATGACTACTTTCCCTGCACCCGCGTGGGAGACCAGGAGGAAGCACCTGGCTCCTCGCTTCGGATTGGTGCAACACGCCGGCTGTGGCGCCCATTTGAGGGGTGAACCAATGGAAGAAGACTTTTCTCTCTGTCTCTCTCTCTATAAAAAAAAAAGAAAGTAGTCATTTTTTGGTGTTGTATGTTAAGGTGATAAGTATTTAAATATTCGGTATTTAACCAAATACCTTAGAGCAATTTAGCTTCTGATGCATTTTCAAATTTAATGAATAATATGTCACCATTTATCTTTATTTTTTTTAAAGATTTATTTTATTTGAAAGAGTTACAGAGGTAGAGAGAGAGAGAGAGGGGTCTTCTATCTGCTGGTTCACTCCCTAGATGGCTGCAACAACCGGAGCTGGGCTGATCTGAAGCCAGGAGCCAGGAGCTTCTTCTGGGTCTCCCACATGTGTGCAGGGGCCCAAGGACTTGAGCCATCTTCCACTGCTTTCCCAGGCTGTAGCAGAGAGCTGGATCAGAAGAGGAGCAGCTGGGACTAGAACCGGCATCCATATCGGATGCTGGTGCTGCAGGCCAGGGTTTTAACCCGCTGCACCACAGCACTGGCTCCATCACCATTTATCTTTATATGATTACTTTAAAATTATTTACTTATTTTAGAGACCAAAAGAGAGAGAGAAAAAAATCTCCCATCTCCCGGTTTATTCCTTGTATGCCTACAACTTTTGTATCTGGGCCAGGCTGAAGCCAGAAGCCAGGAACTCAGTTTGGGTCTTCCACATGGGTGGCAGGGACTCAGCCCCTTGAGCCAGCTTTGCTGCCTCCCAGGGTGCACATTAGCAGGAAGTTGAATCAGGTACAGGGCCAGGGCTGGATCGTCAGCACTGATAGGAGATGCAGGCATCCCAGGCAACATATTAGACTTTGTGCCTAATACCCCTACAAAGTACTATTTTTTCATGTAACGAAAATCACTTACCCCCCAAAAATTTTATTTTTGGGTTCTGTTTAGGATATCATTTTTTTAAAGGTTTATTTATTTACTTGAAAAAGTTACACAGGGAGAGAAGGAGAGGCAGAGAGGAGAGAGAGAGGTCTTCCATCCACTGGTTCACTCCCCAATTGGCTGCAATGGCTGGAGCTGCACCGAACCGAAGCCAGGAGCCAGGAGTTTCTTCTGGGTCTCCCACGTGGGTGCAAGGGCCCAAGGATTTGGCTCATCCTCCACTGCTTTACCAGGCCACATCAGAGAGCTGGATAGGAAGTGGAGCAGCCGGGATGTGAACTGGCGCCCATATGGGATTCTGGCATTTCAGGCCAGGGCGTTAGCCCACTGCACTACAGCACCAGCCCCTAGTGTATCATTCTAACTGCTGTTACTTTTGGAAATATTTAGATGTTCTATAGCATTTTTTAAAACAATTTAATCCTTATTAATCTTGAATCTATAATAGAAGGATCACATTTCTAGAGGCAGTATCTTACCATAGATTATTAAAAAAATAAGTCCTCAGGGGCAGGTGTTGTGGGCAACAGGTTAAGCTACCACTTGTGACACTCACATCCCATATTGGGTACCAGTCTAAGACCTGGCTACTCTGCTTCCAGTCCAGCTTCCTGCTAATGTACACCCTGGGAGAGGGTAGATGATGGCTCAAGTGGTTGGACTCTTTTTTACCATGTGGGAGACATGAACGGAGTTCCTGGCTCCTGGTTTTAGCCCTATCTAGCTCTAGTGTTGCATGCATTTGGGGAGTGAACCAGCATGAAAGATCTCTCTCTCTTGCTCACTCTTTTGCTCTCTTGCTCTTACTCTGCCTTTCAAGTAGATGAAAAACAGCAAACATTTAAAAATAAAGTAAAATAAAAACTAAGTCACTCATGATAGTAACTGTTATAGATTATATAGAGTTGATTAGTACTCTTACAAAGGAAGCCCAACCCAGTGCTTGGCTTACTTTCTCATTTCTCTCTAATATCTTTATATTTTAGGTGTTGTCTTTTTCTCACTACATCAAATTGCTCTTGGAGAGACCCTGTTTAAAATAACAAAAAAGATAGTTATCTGTATATATTTAGATGATAATGCTTTCATAATTTTAAAAAGATTTATTTATTTGAAAGGCAGAATGACAGAGAGGAGAGGTATAGAGATAGCATTCTCCTATCCACTGGCTTACTTTCCAAACGTCCATGACAGCAAAGGCTGTTCCAGGCTGTATCCAGGAGCCAAGAACTCCCATCCTGGTCTCCCACGTGGGTGGTAGGAACTCAAACACATGGGCCATCATCTGCTGCCTGCCATGCAGTTGGATTGGAAACAGAGTAGCCAGGACTTGAAGCAGGCACCCTGACAAGGGACAGGGGTGTCAAAAATGGTAGCTTAACTTGCTGCACTACAGGGTCCACCCCTACTTTCCTCCTTTTTAAGTAATTTATTTTCTGTGTTTGAACTTGATAGCATGATCAATGCTGTCATCCTTACCATTTTGCTTGGGGTAGCTATATGACTCAGGTCATAAGCTAACAAGTGTACATTTCTTCACCTTGCCATCTCATCTCTCTGATTCTGATGGCTTTACAAGAAATACGTTTCTGAGTTTAAACAAAGTTCAAAGGTCTTCCTGAAAGTTTCATTTTCTTCTCAGAGTTATTGACAGTATTTACTGTATGTATACTAATTATACAGACTAGAAGCATGTGGGCCTTATTTTTAAACAGTCAAACAATTATTCTACCCAATCTAAATTCTAGGACAAAAATTAAGGGAACTGTCAAAATATATTTCCAGCAGTATTACTTCCAAAAGTTTTACAGTCACAAAAGTCAGGGTCTTTTTGTTTATTGTAAATAATGCTTAAAATAAGAAGTTAGTAAATGTCCTTTACATCTAATAACCAGTGATATTTTACCATCTGTTTGTGAATTAGCACAGATAAAAACTGTTACCAGAAAGTCTTTGGCCATATTCAGAAGCTGGGGAGGAAAGCTCTTAGTGCTTTAAGTAAGTCAGCTCAAATTCTTTATGGAATGAGGAGGAGGATATAAATAAACAAATAGTTATTTTTTTGTGTAACTGAAAGCATGAATCTCTCCTCGAGATGAAGTTCCTTTTTATCCTAAGAGTCATGAGAAGAGGGTTTGATCACTTTCGGGTATCAGTCCAAATAAATATTGCCTCATTTACTTAAAAAGGCTTTAGTATAAAAGCAAATGGCTTTACTTTAGATCATTTTTCTTGTTGGTTGTATTTGATGTTATGTGAAAACAATCAGAATTATTCCCAGCATTACTTATGAAAATCGTGTTTTAAAATCGTATTTTAATTCAGCCAGTTATTTGTGTGTTTTTTTTTAAATGATTTACAGATGAAACCAGCCTGCATAAAAGCCCTTACTCGTATATTTAAAATATCTGATCAGGATAACGACGGCACTCTGAATGATGCTGAACTCAACTTCTTTCAGGTAGCTGTATTTTGTTTCAGGTGATGGCAGATCTTTGTCTTCCTTTGTTGATAAAAACTATGGAAAGTGTACTAGCTTAAGCAGCACTTTGAGAAACGTGTATCTCTTATCTCTTCATATAAACACTGTCTTTCACATCAAGTGATGTAAGTCTAAGAATTGAGGGAACTCTGATAGCTTCATTTCATGATATACAATGAGTATATTAAGGATGACTTGAAGGCTGAATTAATACAAAGTGCAGACTATCCTAATTTAGATTTTATCTTTTTATTGCAACCTTTCCTTTTTATGTTGCTTTGTACACTGTTTTATATTATCTGGGGTTTTGATGCTAGTGTGTTTTTAAACTTTTTTTTTTTTTTTGTTAGAGAATTTGTTTCAACACTCCATTAGCTCCTCAAGCACTGGAAGATGTCAAGAATGTAGTCAGAAAACATATAAGTGATGGTGTGGCTGACAGTGGATTGACCCTCAAAGGTGAGAGAATGGTGTTTTCCCCCATTTTTGAACTTAGCATTTTCAAAATTTGGCAGCAGCTGAAAGTCTTTATAGAATTATTCATACTTCAGGAAATCCTAGTATTTACTATTACACCTAAAATTTGACTTGGATCTTTAACAGTTGTAGGAAATAAGCCATTGGTGGGGATTATCCTATTACTGTCAGAATTAATTTGAGGTAAGGAAATTGGTTGGATCTCAGAGATGTAGATCCACCTGAGGGAAAGAGATATGTGGAACAAATTTATATTAAAATTCTTCCTGCCCGTAAGCAGCCTTTAAATAAAAATTATGTCTAGGGAATTTTGTCTACAAGTTAAATTTACCAAATATAGAATGTTCTCATTGAATATATAAGGATACTTCAAAAAATTTCTGGCAATAGCATTAAAAAGATAATTTTGGTGCAAAATTCTGGCCTCAGAATTAGCCCTGAAGGCATTTGGATCTGGCTGAAGAGCCCATGAGAGTATTTTAGGCATGAAAAGCCAAGATACTCTGGCAAAAACAAACAAACAAACAAACAAAACCTAAATGAAAGATCTCTGTGAGTGAGATCCCACCGGAAAGAATGGGCCATCAAAGAAGGAGGTACCTTTCTCTGAAGGGAGGAGAGAACTTCCACTCTGACTACGACCTTGTCTAAATAAGATCAGAGTTGGCGAACTCAAAAGGCTTCCATAGCCTTGGCAACTCATGACAAGACCATAAGGTGATTACTGACACCATAAACAAGAGTGTCAATTGTTAAGTCAACAACAGGAGTGACTGTGCACTTACTCCTCATGTAGAATCTCTGTCCTTAATGTGTTGTACAATGTGAATTAATGCTATAACTAGTACTCAAACAGTATTTTACACTTTGTGTTTCTGTGTGGGTGCAAACTGTTGAAATCTTTACTTAATATATACTAAATTGATCTTTTATATATAAAGAGAATTGAAAATGAATATTGATGCGAATGGAATGGGAGAGGGAGCGGGAGATGGGAGGGTTGCAGGTGGGAGGGGAGTTATGGGGAGGAAAAGCCATTGTAATCCATAAACTGTACTTTGGAAATTTATATTTAAAAGTTAGAAAACATTTTTTTTACGATCCACGTGTAGTGTTTGCATATTTTATCATGACCTTTTCGAAATACCCTTATGTAGAGCCATAGTAAAATAAAAAGTGAAATTGAAAAGCAGAATTTTTCCATTATAGAAATAAAAGATCTGTGAAACTTTTTTTTAAGATTTATTTATTTATTTGAAAGGTAGAGTTACAGAGAGAGAGAGAGAAGGAGAGAGGCAGAGAACGAACACAAGATCTTCTAGCTGCTGGCTCACTTCCCAAATGGCCACAACAGCTGGACTGATCTCAAGCCAGCACCAGGAACCAGGAGCCTCCTCCAGGTCTCCCACATGGGTACAGGGGCCCAAGCACTAGGACCATCCTTTACTGCTTTCTCAGACCATTAACAGGGAGCTGGACTGGAAGTAGAGTGGCCAGAACTCGAACCGGCAGCCATATGGGATGTACCCTATGGTGTACCTGGTACACCACAGTGCTGGCCTCTGTAAAACATTTTTCTGTGCTTATCTCAGGCAACTTTGTGAAGGTGATTGTATTCCTTGAGATGTAATTTTGGCCTCATCCACTGCTTTCCCTTGTGGAACATGGTGTGTATGTGAAACTGCTCTAAAATGAGCTGTGTTTCATTGAGACACTTGAGAATTTTATTTTGACCTTAGCTATGCAAAAATAGTATATGTATGTTCACAAATTTGGCTCCTGCCATTGTGTGTTGTATGCTTTTCCCCCATGTGATTCGGTACCCTTCTTCCTATCAGTTGTATTTACCAACTGACTTTATTTCAGGTTTTCTCTTTTTACACACACTTTTTATCCAGAGAGGGAGACATGAAACTACTTGGACTGTGCTTCGACGATTTGGTTATGACGATGATCTGGATTTGACACCTGAGTATTTATTCCCCCTGTATGTACCTTTGGTTTTCTAATTGATTTCCTTGGCAATTCTTTTTAAGTATGATTTAGCTCATAAATAGGTAGGCCTCAAGCTACTCAGGAATAATTTAGAATTAAAACGGGTTTGTAGCAAGATTTCTCAACCTTGGTACTATGGAAATTTTAGATCAGATAATTCTGTGTTGTAGCACCTGTCCTGTGCATTATAGGGTATTTAGACCATCCTTCGATGCCAGTGACACTTCCTCCCCCAGTTTTGACAACCAAAAATGTCTCCGGAAGTTGCCTCATATCCCCTCAGGAGCAAAATTGTCACCAGTTGACAGCCAGTGATTTATAGCATGGCTCAAACTTTCCCTCTTCTCATTGAGATTACGCAGGAATATACTTTCTTATTCGAGGGAGGAGGGAAAAACATGCTAGACGATCTTGGTTTTGTGGTTAGGAGATCAGAGATATGTTGGTAGGCATTTTTCTTTACTCTTATCAGGTCTTCTCTACAAAGCCTCTTATTAGCTCAGGATAAATTGTTTTTCCTAAACAACTGGTCTCTTTTTGGTTATTTTCCTTTGATAATATTTATGTTTAGGTTCTGTTTGTATAAAAATGAACCCAGTGCCACCCCTAAATAGGAGACTGCTTTGTCTCAGGTTTTTTCTTCTGTGGTCGAAGAAAGTTGGCTTTTCAGAGATAACAAGAAACACACACACACACACATACTTTTTATTAACATATAATGCTTGTATATATATATTTTTTTTTGACAGGCAGAGTAGACAGTGAGAGAGAGGAAGACAGAGAGAAAGGTCTTCCTTTTGCTGTTGGTTCACCCTCCAATGGCCACCGCGGCCGGCGCACTGCAGCCGGGGCATTGCGCTGATCTGAAGCCAGGAACCAGGTGCCTCTCCTGGTCTCCCATGTGGGTGCAGGGCCCAAGGACTTGGGCCATTCTCCACTGCCCTCCCGGGACACAGCAGAGAGCTGGTCTGGAAGAGGGGCAACAGGAACAGAATCCGGCACCCCGGCTGGGACTAAAACCCGGTGTGCCGGTGCCGCAGGCGGAGGATTAGCCTATTGAGCCGTGGTGCCAGCCCAATGCTTGTATATTTTTTAAAAATATTTATTTTATTTATTTGAAAAGCAGAGTTACAAAGAGAGAGGAAGAAAGGGAGAGAGAGATCAGTCTTCCATCCACTGGTTCACTCTCCAGATGGCTGCAATGGCCAGGCTGAAGCCAAAAGCTAGGGGCTTTATCCATGTCTCCCACATGAGAGCAGCAGCCCAAGCCCTTGAGCCATCCTCTGCTGCTTTCCCAGGCACATAAGCAGGGAGTTGGATTGGAAGTGGAGCAGCCAAGACTCAAACTGGTGCTCATATGGGATGTTGGCATTGAAGATGGCAGCTTAAGCTGTTGCACCATGACACCAGCCCTGATTGCACTTTAATTTATTTATTTATTTTGTTTAAAGATTTATTTTATTTATTTGAAAGACAGAGTTATAGAGAGAGGTAGAGATAGAAAGAGAGAGATCTTCCATTCACTGGTTCATTCCCCAAATGACTGCAACAGCCAGAGCTGAGTTGATCCAAAGCCAGGAGCCAGGAGCTTCTTCCGGGTCTCCCACATGGGTGCAGGGGCCCAAGCACTTGGGCCATCTTCTACTGCTTTCCCAGGCCATAGCAGAGAGCTGGATCGGAAGAGGAACAGCCGGGACTCAAACTGGCGCCCATATGGGATGCCGGTGCTGCAGGCTGGGGCTTTAATCCGCTGCACCACAGCGCTGGCCCTAGGAAGCGAACTCTTTCTGACTGGATTCCTGGTCCATTCATCAGTTCTGACTTCAAACTTGCCTTATCTAATTACTTCAAGTGAATTTCCCAGAATTTTCCATAAATATATAGTGAATTAATGAATTTGGCCTGAGACCCTTTCATTGAGTGTTCTGTGCCATTTACATGGGCAGTTAAATTCCCTAGGAGGTTGTTTATTGGTTTCTTAAGTGTGAGAGTTAGAAACTCTGTCAGTTACAGCTTTGTGGCTAACATCTCTTTGAGTTTCTTTGTGCTCTCTACCTTTAATTTTCTGAAAAATAGCTCCCTAGAGCCACTTCTTGCATCTCTCTGGCTTTCTTACTAACCTCTCAGCTCCACTGCTGCTCGATTAGTAGGTATGAAATACAAATTTGGCCATGTCACTTGTCTTCAAGACAGAGGATAAAGCCCAGGCTTCTTAGCACGGTATATGTGGTCACTCATGCAGCTGTTGCCCCCCCCCCCTCATTTTAGAAGTAAATACCAAACTATTTATAGCCCAGCAAACATGCGTTTTTCTTTCTTCAGGCTTTCCCCCATGCTGTTCTCATTGTTGCCCCTGGCTTATTAATGCCTCTTGTCCTTCAAGTCTCCCTCAGGCCAGAGGCGTCCTCTTCCCTGCGGGCTCCTCTAGGGTCTTAGCACTTGCCTTCTTCTGTTCAGATCAGTTCGAGGCCCACCACTAGCTTGAATGTGGCTCCTTACAAAGGCTGAAACATGTCTTGTTTTTGTTCCCACAGCACCTAGCTCAATATACTTGATTAATAATTACTGAACTGAATTTAGGGTGGATAAAAAGATCAAATTAGGCAGAAACAGTATCTCTTCACATTGCTTTCAACTCACTATAATATTGCCATTAGATAAAGGCCGTAATTGCGACTTACAATGTGTTTATAGGAAAAACAGACTCATACAGTTTAATAAGTATTATTTATACAATTTTTATTTCAACCTGTCTTTCTGATTTAAGAAAACTTTATGTGTCACTTTGGAATGAGTGTTGTTACGATCTTCTGAGCAGTGCCATAACCACTCCAAAGGCTTGCCTGGGAGTCTCAGTGGCCCCAGTGAAGTCATTTTTGTAAATGATGTCATCCCACAAAGAGGCTTGCGGCAGTTTTATATTCACTTCTTAGATTTTTATATTTGACTAATCATTTATTTTTTTCTTAAACTTTTTCATAAATAGGCTAAAAATACCTCCTGATTGCACTACTGAATTAAATCATCATGCATATTTGTTTCTCCAAAGCACCTTTGACAAGCATGATTTGGTAAGCTTTTAACTGCAGTTTTGCCTGATATGTGATAGAATATTTTTCTATGAGTGACTTAACCTTCTTAGCAATAGAGTGTTTATTTCATATAGCCTAAAACTGCCAAAGTTCTGTAACTTAAGTTAGCAAAAATATTTTTTTACTTTTATTATTTTTTTCAAGATGAAAATAGTCTAGTTTCTGATAGATTTCTTTTTTAGTTTTTCCTACAAATGTGTGAGGAATTTTCTTGCTAAAATGCAAACTTTTATAATTTGTCATTTGTAATTAGGTTTTAGAAGCATGGGTTTGGGGCTTTTGTATTTGGGAGTTATTCTCTTAGATGTAAATATTGTGTTGCATTTTGTTCTTCCTTGTATGTAAGTATTATATGTTCTTCCTTGTGTGTCTTCAGGATAGGGACTGTGCTTTGTCACCCGATGAGCTTAAAGATTTATTTAAAGTTTTCCCTTACATACCGTGGGGGCCAGACGTGAATAACACAGTTTGTACGAATGAAAGAGGCTGGATAACCTACCAGGGATTCCTTTCACAATGGACGTGAGTATGCAGCTCACCTCTTTCTTCTAGAGTTACAATTAGTTTAAAATCATGATGTATTACAATAGATACATTGTAAGCCTTACTGATCTTAAGAAATGCTTCAGTCATAGCTGCCTCTCAGCAGGGTTTATGGAGCTGCTCATATCTCTAAGATGAACTGTTGAGGTTATCAGGAACAGATAATTTTCTTTTGCATGATATACAGGAAAACAGTAATAAGCTGTACATGTGTTTGATTGATAAATGCAATTGGATCTTTCGTGCTTGTTGCATAGTTGTTACTCTTCTTCCACAATATTGTATTTTATGACACTGGAGACTTACTTTGCATTTTTTCATTGTTACTTGTTTTTAAAGAACCTTTAGTAAGATTTAGCACGAATTTGTCTACAACCTAGTTATAGCGTGGTTAACTTTGTAATGAGTGTGTTAAGGGAATCATGTGGTCCTGTATGATGACATAATTGCTTTAGCTGTGGTGAGACTAACTTCTTTAGCATTAGGGACTTTTCTTTTTTTCAAGCATGTAACTAATTTCAGGTGTCTTTCAGTTGTTTTTGTGCTTTGTTAAATCTTTCCAAATTTATTTATTTATCATTATGCCCTCAACTAACCAATATTTGCAGGACACTGTACATTAACTTGGGAAACAGGTAATATAAAATATCCCATTCTCTAGATTTCACTAGCTACCCACTGCTCATCAGTATGTCCTTGTTCTCTCTGGCAGTTGGAGTAGATAGAGGAACTCCCCCCACCTCACCCAACCCCCACCATCTTACATCCCCCTCCCCATCTTCTCTGCCTGAAGAATGCATTTTACAAAAAGCCATGGTTGGCACATAGAAAATTAAAGCAACCTGACAAAAATATATGAGTTGGGTGAATAAAACTTTCTGAGCTGTTGGAATTTTTATTTTCTATTAGTGTTCATTTGGGAAGTTTTTCTAATTTAAACTCTATTTCCTAGGCTCACAACCTATTTAGATGTACAGCGGTGCCTTGAGTATTTGGGCTATTTGGGCTATTCAATATTGACTGAACAAGAGTCTCAAGCTTCAGCCATTACAGGTTAGTATCTGGACACTATTCCATTCATAAGTAGAAACATTTTTAAAAATATGTTTATTTTATTTGAAAGGCAAAGTTACAGAGAGAGGGGAGACAGAAGTCCTCCATCTGCTGGTTCACTCCTAAATGGATGCAGTGGCTGGGTGGGGCTGGGCTGGTCGAAGCCAGGAGCCTTTTTTTTTTTTTTTTTTTTTTTTAATTTTTTAACTTTCTTTTAAAGATTTATTTATTTATTTGAAAGTCAGACTTACACAGAAGGAGAAGGAGAGTCAGAGAGAGAGGTCTTCCATTCACTGTTTAACTCCCCAGTTGGCCGCAGTATCAGGAGCTGCGCATATCTGAAACCAGGAGCCAGGAGCTTCTTCCAGGTCTCCCACGTGGGTGCAGGGGCCCAAGGAGTTGGGCCATTTTCTACTGCTTTTCTAGGCCACAACAGAGAGCTGGATGGGAAGTGGAACAGCTGGGTCTTTAACCAACGCCCATATGGGATGCTGGCACTGCTGGTGGTGTCCCAACCCACTATGCCACTGCACCGGCCCTGAGCCAGGAGCCTCTTCCAGTCTTTCATGTGGGTGTAGGGGCCCAAGCACCTGGACCATCTTCTGATGCTTTCTCAGGTGCTTTAGCAGGGAGCTGGATTGGAAGTGGAGCAGCTAGAACTCAAGTCAGCACCCATAAGGGATGCCAGTGCCATAGGTGGTAGCTTAATCCACTATTCCACAACACCGGTCCCTAGCAACATTTTTTAAGGCTCCAGTTTCAAATATAACAAAGCATAAAAATAAACTCATTTTCAGTCATCTTTCATGTCTATACTATTACTATTTTTTCTTGTGATTTATTAATTTGGGTTTAGAGTCTTGATTCTATTGTTAATCAAAAAGAATCAAGATTTTGATATTGGTTTACGCCGGCGCCGCGGCTCACTAGGCTAATCCTCCGCCTAGCGGCGCCGGCACACCGGGTTCTAGTCCCGGTCGGGGCGCCAGATTCTGTCCCGGTTGCCCCTCTTCCAGGCCAGCCCTCTGCTGTGGCCAGGGAGTGCAGTGGAGGATGGCCCAGGTGCTTGGGCCCTGCACCCCATGGGAGACCAGGAAAAGCACCTGGCTCCTGGCTCCTGCCATCGGATCAGCGCGGTGCGCCGGCCGCAGCGCGCCAGCCGCGGCGGCCATTGGAGGGTGAACCAACGGCAAAGGAAGACCTTTCTCTCTGTCTCTCTCTCTCACTGTCCACTCTGCCTGTCAAAAAAAAAAAAAAAAAAAAAAAAAAAAAAAAAAAGATATTGGTTTACTCCGTGGAGGTGTTGCACTGATGAAAATGAGAGAGAGCTATGGGCATTAGAAGATTTACCAATCTGTCTTGCATTGTAATTTTTTTAAACATCAAAAACAATGCCTATTAACACATGATCTTGGTCCTGAAAACTAATTATACATCTGTCAACTTTGTGACCTTATCCCATATTAATAAATATTGTACAAATCTTGTAGTATAAACCAGACATTCTTGCCAAGCAGTGTACCCCAATTAAAACACATAGTATGGAAATAACAAATTAAGGAACTGATCATTTCAGTTTTTTGTCTTATTTGTTGGAAAATCTGCCATATCATAAAAAACCCATAGCACAAAAAGACAGCTGTTCTTAAATTTACAGAGCAAGTATGCTTTAAAGTATTTAGCCCATTAGCATTTAATTGACCACCAGAGAGTAAGAAATTAATTACTAGCCAGTTGTGAGTTTCTTTCATTCAACAGTATATTATAAATATTTTTATATCCATAGGAATACTTTTATATACCTTAATGTTAAGTAATATGCCTTTATATAGATGTTCTACAAATTAACTATCATAATTTTTATGTATTTTTTGTCTACTATTATCAGTAGTACCTCTGATGAGCTCTATTACAGTGAATTTTTGAGTACAACTTCAGCTTTCTTTACCATAGAGATGCCCTGTTGTCCTAATGATGCACCATTGTTTCCTGGCCTGCTTCATTTACAGATGTACTTGAAAGGCAGCGTTATGAGGGAGAGGCCTCTAGAGGCAGAGAGAGAGAGCTATTTTTTTTTTTTTTTTGGACAGGCAGACTGGACAGTGAAAGAGAGAGACAGAAAGGTCTTCCTTTTTCCGTTGGTTCACCCCCCAATGGCTGCTGTGGCTGGCGCACCGTGCTGATCCGAAGCCAGGAGCCAGGTGCTTCCCCTGGTCTCCCATGCGGGTGCAGGGGCCCAAGCACTTGGGCCATCCTCCACTGTACTCCCGGGCCATAGCAGGAGCTGGACTGGAAGAGGAGCAACCGGTACAGAATCCGGCGCTCCAACTGGGACTAGAACCTGGAACCTGCCCGGCTCCGCAGGCAGAGGATTAGCCTAGTGAGCCATGGCACCAGCCAGAGAGAGAGCTATTTTTTGATTCACTCCCCAAATGGGCACTGTATACAGAGCTGGGCCAATCTGGTGAGGAGCCAGGAGCTTCTTCTGGATCCCCCATGTGGGTGCAGGGGCCCAAGCACTTGGGCCATCTTCCACTGCTTTCCCAGGCACATTTGCAGTTTGCTGGATCAGAAGTGGAGATCAGAAGTGGAACTCAAACCGGTGCCCATGTTAGATGCTTGCACTACAGGTGGCAGCTTAACCCACTGCACCACAGTGCCGACCCCCAGATTTACTTTTGAAAGGCCAGTTGACCCCAGAGTACATGTTCTTTTCCCATATAGACCCAACTTCAGGGAAGTACAGATTTGAGAAGACATCTTTTAGTTTATAATCGAGTATGAAAATAATTTTTTACAGAAAATATTAGCTACAATGTTGGCTGTAGTCATTGTAATTTTCATTTTTTTATATTTTCCTGATGCAGATATATTACTTCTAAGACAAATTAAGCATCATTAGGTTAGGGAAATCCCTTTGACCATCAGATTTCAGAAATACATCTTTCCCACCAAGTGATGCCTTCTACATTGTCTTGAGCACTGTATTTCACAAACAATTTGATATTTTACAGTATGTTCTAGATTAGATATTTGATAAATGTGATACATGGCAATATGCTCTTTACAGAAGGTAGAGTGGAAGCTCATTGAGTGTAAGTGGTACATAATGTTTTTTCTTTCTTTTTAGTAACAAGAGATAAAAAGATCGACCTGCAGAAGAAACAGACTCAAAGAAATGTGTTCAGATGTAATGTAATTGGTATGAAAAACTGTGGGAAAAGTGGAGTTCTTCAGGCTCTTCTTGGAAGAAACTTGATGGTAAGAATTCTCAGAAAAGTAGAACTTCATCCAATATATGTATTTTTAAAGATTTATTTATTTATTAGTCAGAGTGACTGAGAAGGAGAGGCAGAGGGATCTTCTGTCTGTCTGTTCATTCCCCAGATGCCCACAACAGCTGTGCTGGGTAGGGCTGAAGCAGGAAGCTCTGAACTCTAATCTGGATCTTCCACATAAGTGACAGGGACACAAGTAAATAAGCCATCATTTGCTGCTTTCCCAGGTGCATCCAGAAAGCTGGATCGGAAATGAGGTAGCCAGAACTGGAACCAGGCACTCCAATATTGGATGCAAGCTTCCCAAGCGGCAGCTTGACTTTAGACTGTACCACAGTGCCCTCCTTCATCCAGTACATTTTACAGTCCTGCGTTTACGTGATTTTCTCATAGTCATTACCCTTTTCACTCGAGTTCAGTAGCCTGCATACACTGAAGTATAATCTAAAGTGTAGCAAGACTCCTGGTGAGCCATCTTTATCTTTGTTTTGTTGGTGTTGGCTCATTTGCCTTTTTTTCTAACCAGTGTGAGCTAGGGATTAAATAACTATACATGGTAACACCTAACACAGTCATTGGCATGACGTAAATACATATTGAGTATTTCTTTTTTTTTTTTTTTAAGATTTTATGTATATATTTGAGAGGTTGAGTTACTGACAGAGAGGGAGAGACAGAAAGAAAGGTCTTGCATCCACTGGCTCACTCCCCAAGTGGCCACAATAGCCAAAGCTGCGCCAATCTGAAGCCAGGAGCCAGGACTTTCTTCCAGGTCTCCCACACAGGTGCAGGGGCCCAAGCACTTGGGCCATCTTCTACTGGTTTCGCAGGCCATAGCAGAGAGTTGGATTGGAAGTGGAGCAGCTGGGACTTGAACAGGTACCCATATGGGATGCCGGTGTAGCAGGCGGAGGTTTAGCCTTCTATGCCACAGTGCTGCCCTGCCATATTGAATATTTCTTCCTATATACCAATAGATAATTCTGATTACTCTCTTGATTAAGAAGAATGATATGTTCTCAGATAGATGAGTCTCATTCAGATGAAATTATATTATGAAAAGTGCCAGCAGATGGCCCTAGAATATACTTTAAGTTTACTTCCCCATCAGCTGCTACTTTCCCTTTCTAGAATGCATGCATCTTTTGTCTTAGACCCTAAGAAGTACGAATTATAAAGTCAATATCCATTTGTATTGCTAAATAGCACATAGTATAAAGAAGAATGTCCTTTCCTTATAATATGCCCACACATACACACAGAAATGTGTGTTGAATGTGTTGATGAAATCAGTTACTGTAATTTCTTACCGTGAATATTGAAGTTTGCTGTTCTGTTTTCAGAAGCAGAAGAAAATCCGTGATGATCATAAATCCTACTATGCGATTAACACTGTTTATGTATATGGACAAGAAAAGTATTTGTTGGTAAGAAATTATGTGATAAAATATTTTAATTATTAGATATATATTTTTAAAGATTTGTTTGTTTATTTGAGAGGCACAGCTACAGAGAGGCAGAGGCAGAGAGAGAGAGGTCATCCATCTGCTGGTTCACTCCCCAAATGGCTGCAATGGCCAGAGCTGAGGGGATCTGAAGCCAGGAGCAAAGAGCTTCTTCCAGGTCTCCCACACGGGCACAGGGGCTCAAGTACTTGGACCACCTTTTGCTGCTTTCCCAGGCCATCAGCAGAGAGCTGGGTCGGAAGTGGAGCAGCTGGGACTCAAACTGGCACCCATATGGGATGCCAGCACCACAAGCAGAGTCTTAGCCTGCTACGCCATAGCTCTGGCCCCTATTAGATACATTTTTAATAGACACTTTGAGAACACATTGGTTTTAATTTAATGGCTATATGTAGAATTTGTGGGTTTTTTTCAATATGGTTTAATAATGGAATTTAATTTCTTTGTGTGGTGACTACAGGGTATAGATATAAATAAAAAGTTCATCTGTGTGTACACTTAATTGTATGTTTGCTGTAGCACAATAAGATAGTTTAAAAATGCCTCCCTTCTTAATAACTTTCTTCCACTTCTGTTTAAAAAAATTTATTCCTCTCTGTAGACTGGGAATTAATATGAAAACAATGCTTATGTTTGCTGGTTTATCTGTTTAGCAGGGAGAATTATTTTCTTTTCTTTTCTTTTTTTTTTTTTTTTTTTTTTTGACAGAGTGGACAGTGAGAGAGAGAGACAGAGAGAAAGGTCTTCCTTTGCCGTTGGTTCACCCTCCAATGGCCGCTGCGGCTGGCGCACCGCGCTGATCCAAAGGCAGGAGCAAGGTGCTTCTCCTGGTCTCCCATGGGGTGCAGGGCCCAAGCACTTGGACCATCCTCCACTGCACTCCCTGGCCACAGCAGAGAGCTGGCCTGGAAGAGGGGCAACTGGGACAGAATCCGGAGCCCCGACCAGGACTAGAACCCGGTGTGCCGGCGCCACAAGGTGGAGGATTAGCCTATTGAGCCACGGCGCCGGCCATTTTCTTTTTTTTAAAAAAAGATTTTATTTGTTTATTTGAGATGTAGAGTTCAGACAGAGAGAGCAAGAGACAGAAAGGTCTTTCATCCTCTGGTTCATTCCCTGGAACTGATCTGAAGCCAGAAGCCAAGAGTTTCTTCTGGGTTTCCCTTGCAGATTGCAGGGGCCCAATTACTTGGCCATCTTATACTGTGTTCCCAGGCCATAAGCAGAGGGCTGGATCAGGGAAGAGGAGCAGCTGGGACACGAACAGGTGCCCATATGGTATGCTGGTACCTCAGGTGGAGGCTCATCCTACTATGTCACAGCGCCAGCCCCAGTGTGGGTCTTTTTTTTTTTTTTTTTTCTTGGCCAGCGCCGCGGCTCAATAGGCTAATCCTCCACCTAGCGGCGCCGGCACACCGGGTTCTAGTCCCAGTCCGGGTGTCGGATTCTGTCTCAGTTGCCCCTCTTCCAGACCAGCTCTCTGCTGTGGCCCAGGAGTGCAGTGGAGGATGGCTCAAGTGCTAGGGTCCTGCACCCCATGGGAGACCAGGAGAAGCACCTGGCTCCTGCCTTCGGATCAGCGCGGTGCGCCGGCCGCAGCGGCCACTGGAGGGTGAACCAACGGCAAAGGAAGACCTTTCTCTCTGGCTCTCTCTCTCTCTCTCACTGTCCACTCTGCCTGTCAAAAAAAAAAAAAAAAAAAAAAAGATTTATTTATTTAGAAGCAGAATTGCAGAGAGACAGAGATCTTCCACTGGCTCACTTCCCAAATGGCCCACAGAACTGGGCCAATCCGAAGCCAGGAGCTTCTTCTGGGTCTCCCACACGGGTGCAGGGGCCCAAGTACTAGAACCATCTTCTACTGCTTTCCCAGGCACATGAACAGAGAGCTGGGTTCAAAGTGAAGCAACTGGGACTTAACCTTTCTCTCTCTCTCTCTCTTTCTTTTCTTTCTTTTTTTTTTTTTTTTTTTAGTTATTTTATTTTATTTTTTTTCTGCAACATGCCCGGAAGTACTGCAATACCAGGTCAATGCGCAGAGTAGACAGAGCAAGCTCCTATTCCAACTCCCGGCTCCAAAAATCTATTTAATATATTGTCCTCGGATAGAAGATGTATCAAATATTAAACTGATAAGAACAGATACTACACTTGATCTTAGCCAAAAGGCCGAGAAGCGATCTCTCTCTCTCTCTCTGCCTGTCTCTCTCTCCCTCCTCTCCATCTTCCTCTCTGATTCCCTCTCCCTCTACTTCTCCCTCTCCTCTCTCTGTATTTCTGCCTTTCAAATAAATAAACAAATCAATTTTTTTTTTTTTTTTTTGACAGGCAGAGTGGACAGTGAGAGAGAGAGACAGAGAGAAAGGTCTTCCTTTTGCCGTTGGTTCACCCTCCAATGGCCACAACGGCCGGCGCGCTGCGGCCAGCGCACCGCGCTGATCCAAAGGCAGGAGCCAGGTGCTTCTCCTGGTCTCCCATGGGGTGCAGGGCCCAAGCACTTGGGCCATCCTCCCCTGCACTCCCTGGCCACAGCAGAGAGCTGGCCTGGAAGAGGGGCAACCGGGACAGAATCCGGCGCCCCGACCGGGACTAGAACCCGGTGTACCGGTGCCGCTTGTTGGAGGATTAGCCTAGTGAACTGCAGCACCGGCCTAATCAAATCAATTTTAAAAATAGTTCTGCTGATTGGATTGATAGTAAATTTAGAAGCGCCTGGCTCCTGGCTTCAGATCGGCGCAGTGCGCCAGCCACAGCGCACTGGCCGTAGCAGCCATTGGGGGGTGAACCAATGGAAAAGGAAGACCTTTCTCTCTGTCTCTCTCTCACTGTCCACTCTCTGCCTGTCCAAAAAAAAAAAAAAAAAAAGGACAAAGAGTGGCAAAGAGCCAGACATGGGGAGCTTTTCTATCTATTGGTTCATTCTCAAAGGCCCACAACACCCAGGGCTAGGGCAGGCTGAATCCAGGAATTTGAAACTCCACCCAGGTCTCCTTTAGGAGTGGTGGATACTCAAGTTCTTGAGCCATCACCTGCTGTCTTCTAGGGTGCACATTAGCAGGAATCAGGAATTGAGAGTGAGCCAGGACTCAAACCCAGGCCCTCTGATATGGGATACACATGTCCCAGGCAGTCTGAAATAGTTACAGAGAGAGAAGGAGAGACAAATAGAGGGAGGGAGAGATTTTGCATACATTGGTTCACTCCCCAGGTGGCCGCAACGGCCAGGGCTGAGGCAGACTGAAGTCAGGAGGCAGGGGCTTCATCCAGGTATCCCATGTGAATGGCAGGGGCCCAAGTATTTGGGCCATCCTCTACCACCTTTCCCAGGCCATGAGCAGGGAGGTGGATCAGAGGTGAAGTAGCCAGGACTCAAACTGGCACCCAAATGGAATGCCAGCATTGTAGGCAGTGGCTTTACCTGCTGTGCCACAATGCTGCCCCTCTCAGGCAGTCCTAACAGCTACACCAAACACCTGTACCTGTGTTCTTACTCTTCATTCTTTGTAAATTCCTATCTTTCTCTTTTTTTAAAGATTTATTTTATTTGAGAGATACAGAGAGAGGTAGAGACAGAGAAAGAGAGGTCTTCCATCTGCTGGTTCACTCCCCAGGTGGCCACAACAGCTGAAGCTACGTCAATCTGAAGCCAGGAACCAGAAACTTCTGGGTTTCCCACATGGGTACAGGGGCCCTAGGACTTGGGATCTTCTGCTGCTTTCCCAGGCCATAGAAGGAGCTTGATCAGAAGAGGAGCAGCTGGGACTAGAACCAGCACCCATATCGGATGCTGGTGCTTCAGGCCAGGGTTTTAACCTGCTGTGCCACAGCACCGGCCCCAAATTCATCTTTCATTTGAAGTCTCTGACTATGTATGCTATCATAAGTGTTTCATTAGGAATAGAGTGGATTCCTTCTGCCTCTCTACTTCTCCTTTCATCTTCTCAGCAAAGACTATCTTATGCAACACAGTACTAAATTTGACTTGTTAGATTATTGATGTGTCACAAAAAGGATTCTTTTATTAAAAAGATTTCATTTATTTGAAAGGTAGATTTTTAGACAGAGGAAGAGACAGAGAGAGAGAGAGAGAGAGAGAGATTTTCCACCCACTGGTTCAATCCCCGAATGTCTGCAAAGGCTAGGGCTAGGCCAGGTTAAAGCCAGGAGCCTGGAACTCCTTCCAAGTCTTCCACATGGGTGACAGGATCTCAAATACTTGATCCATCTTCTACTGCTTCTCAAGTGTATAAGCAGAGAGTGGAATTGGAAGTGGAGCAGCTGGGACTCAAACTGGACTCATGGAATGCCAGTGTCATAGGTGGCAGCTTAATCCACTGCGCTACAACACTGGCCCCAGGGATTTTTTTAAATTTTATTTTATTTATTTATTTTTTGACAGGCAGAGTTAGACAGTGAGAGAGAGAGAGAGAGAGAGAGAGAGAGAGAGAGAGAGAGAGAAGGTCTTCCTTTTCCGTTGGTTCACCCCCTAAATGGCCGCTACAGCTGGTGTGCTGCGGCTGGCGCACTTTGCCGATCTGAAGCCAGGACCCAGGTGCTTCTCCTGGTCTCCCATGCGGGTGCAGGGCCCAAGTAGTTGGGCCATCCTCCACTGCCTTCCCGGGCCACAGTGGAGAGCTGGACTGGAAGAGGAGCAACCAGGACAGAATCCGGCGCCCCCACCTGGGCTAGAACCCAGGGTGCCGGCGCCGCAGGCGGAGGATTAGCCAAGTGAGCCGTGGCGCCGGCCTATTTAAGAAATTTTATATTGGGACTGGCACTGTGGTGTAGTAGTCAAGCCTTTGCCTGCAGTGCCGGCATCTCATTTGGGTGCCAGTTCAAGTCCTGGCAACTTCACTGGGAAAGCAGTAGAAGATGGCCCAAGTGCTTGAGCTCCTGCATCCACAGGGGAGTCCCAGAAGAAGCTCCTGGCTCCTGGCTTTGGATAGGCCTAGCTCCAGCCATTGTGGCCATTTAGGGAGTAGGCCAGTGGGTGGAAGAGTTCTTTTCTCTTTCACTCTGTCTGTAATTCTGCCTCTCCAATAAATAAATAAATCTTTTTTTTTTTTTTTTTTTTTTTTTTTTTTTGACAGGCAGAGTGGACAGTGAGAGAGAGAGACAGAGAGAAAGGTCTTTGCCGTTGGTTCACCCTCCAATGGCCGCCGCGGCTGGCGCGCTGCGGCCGGCACACTGCGCTGATCCAAAGGCAGGAGCCAGGTACTTATCCTGGTCTCCCATGGGGTGCAGGGCCCAAGCACTTGGACCATCCTCCCCTGCACTGCCTGGCCACAGCAGAGAGCTGGCCTGGAAGAGGGGCAACCGGGACAGAATTCGGTGACCCGACCGGGACTAGAACCCGGTGTGCCAGCGCCGCAAGGCGGAGGATTAGCCTAGTGAGCCGCGGCGCCGGCCTAAATAAATAAATCTTAACAAACAAAAAAAAATTTTTTTTTATAGGCTCTCAGTTCTTTCCTGATATATCTACCTGGTCTGTCAGGTATACTCTCTTCATGGAACTCTGCTACTATGTTTATTGCATAAAAAGAAGCGAGATGAAAAATTTTGTAATAAACATTGAACAGAGTAGACAGTGAAGCAGAACAAAATGACCTTAGTGTCATTTGCCTTTTGCTTTAAAAATTTTTTATTAGAATGGTAGAGACAGAGATCTTCCGTGTGCTGGTTCACTCTCAAAATGCCCACAAGAACCAGGGCCAGGCCATGGCAAATTCAGTCTGTATTTCCCACTTGAATGGCAGGAGCCCAGGTACTGGAGCCATGGTTTGTTACCTCCCAGGGTGTGCATTAGGAAGAAGCTGGATCAGAAGTGGAGAAGCCGGGATTTGAACCAGACTCTGATATTACAAAGTGGTATCCCAAGCAGCAGCTTAACCACTGAGACCAATGCCTGCCCCACTTTGTGCTTTTGATTAGTGGGGAGAAAAGATGGTGTAGTAGGAAGAAAATAGACTTGTCAATCATTTGGGTTAAAATTTGGGTTGATGACTTTTGAGTCACTAAGTGTTGTCTACACTTAGTCTTTCTAGCCTGTTTCATCTTTAGAATGTAGACAGTATGTGCAGAGGATATTCCCAACACGTGTTATTTACTCAGTGTCGCAATCTGTAGAATCTTTTAAGATTTATTTGTTTGAATGATAAAATGGAGAGGTGTTAGGAAAGGAGAGAGAGGGGGAGAGGAGAGAGACTTCCATCTGCTGATTTACTTCCCAAATGCGTGCAACAGCTGGGCTGGGCCAGGCCATAGCCGGGAGCCCAGAAGTTTGAACTTTAACTATACATCATTATTACAGCACTTATGTTTCTCATTTTCTTTGTCTTTTTACAGTTGCATGATATCTCAGAATCAGAATTTCTAACTGAGGCTGAGATAATTTGTGATGTTGTGTGCCTGGTATATGATGTCAGTAATCCCAAATCCTTTGAATACTGTGCCAGGATTTTTAAGGTTTGTTGTTCTTACTGACTATAACTAAATGTAATTTTATATGGAGTTTTGATGGAATTTCAAGGTGTGTTTCATAACCAGAAATCTGTGGCAAAATAACTCTCGGAGCTTTTAAAAAATACTTCTTTACCCTGTCTCTAAATTTTTTTTTTTGTTGTTGTTCTGAAGTGATGGAATATACTTATACGTATTAATTTCCCATACATGATTCTGATGTACATTCCTGGTTAAGAACCTTTGCATTAATAAAAGATCTTTCTGGCAGTTAGGAATGTATATGGATTATATATTACCAGTTACACCAAGAATAATAGTTTGGGCAAAGGGGTAGATCAGAGGATTAGGAAGTTTATCAGTCACTTGGAGGTTAGCAGCAGGATTGAATAGAAGTAAAAAGCTGTATGTACAAAGATTTATTCCAGCATTGTTTTTAGCATGAAAAAAATGAAAGTAATCCAGATGTCTAGCAGTAGGATACCAAATTAAGATAAAATCTAGTGGAATATGAAGCAACCATTAAAAATAAAGGTGAATTCTGAAGAACTGGGAAGATAAAGTATTATTTTTTTAATATTTACTTATGTATTTGAAAGAGCGACAGTGGCGGGGGTTGGGGGGACAGGAAGGGAAATCTTCCATCCAATGTTTCACTCCCCAGATAGCTGCAGTAACCAGGTTTGGGTCAGCCAAAACCAGGAATCAGGAATTCCATCCACATCTCCCACAGTGGTGGCACGGATCCAAGTCCTTGGGCCATCTTCCACTGCTTTCCCGGTGCATTAGTAGGGAGCTGAATTAGAAGCAGAGCAATCCAAACTTGAACCTGATATGGGATGCCAGCATCACAAGTGGCCGCCTAACCCCCTGTGCCACAACACCAGCCTCACTATTTTAAAATGGTTGTGTTGACCATGACTGCAACTATATAAAAACATATGTAAATACATGTGCTGCAGGACACAGATAATATGCAAATAAAGATAGTCTTCTGTAGGACAAAATAATTAGGGTAGATCTCTTTATTTTGAAGTGTTTATTTTGTCTTTTTGATTTAAAGATATTTTTAAAGAACTGTAGTGAATCTAAAGAATCAATGTAGGTTTGTTTTCACCTGCATGAAAAAAGTGGTCCTGGTCTGACTTATTATATGAGACTCACCTAGACCGCTGTCAGTCTTTGTCTCTTGGTTTCTTTTCTGTCTTTGGAATTGTAGTTGCATAAGCAAATAGAGAAGAAGCGCTCCAAAGCTCCATTTGTAAAGTAATGACAGAGAGGGAAACGTTAATTACCCTTATTTGATTGGTACACATTTCATACACGCATTGAAGTATCATACTGCCCCATGAAAATGTGTACAGTTATTGTTAATGCAAAGTTTTCATGTTTCCACAAAAATATGATAAATAAAAAATATTTGAAAATTGAAAAAAAAAGAATTTATTATTGCTTTACCTATTCAGAAAAATTTTTAGCTCACATTTCACATTTTGTAACTGCTCATCAGATTTTTATTTCTTTTTTTATTCCATAGCAACACTTTATGGACAGCAGAATACCTTGCTTAATTGTAGCTGCAAAGTCAGACCTGCATGAAGTTAAACAAGAATATAGTATTTCACCTACTGATTTCTGCAGGAAACACAAAATGCCTCCACCACAAGCCTTCACTTGCAATACTGCTGATGCACCCAGTAAGGATATCTTTGTTAAATTGACAACAATGGCCATGTACCCGTAAGTACTTACTCTGTCTTCATTTTCATGTTGCATGGTTCATAACATTGCATGCCATTATTAGCCATGGTGGGGTGGGCTCTTTGTCACATAGAAGTTGTTCAGCAACAGAAAGAGATTTTGTAATGAGAAGATATAAATTAGAGTAAATGCAAGTGTGGTTTGGGTGTCCTAATAAAATGATGTGAACAGCACTTCTGACAATATTTGTATATTTTTTGATGTGGCTGTAACTATCTTAATAGGATAATGCAAAAGCACAGCCCCATCCAACATAAAGAATAGGGCTGCATCATGCTGCAGTAAAATATAGAGTTGGCATCATGTTGATTTATGATAATGAGCTATTTCTGTATGAAAGAAAAGTTCCTTTTCATATTTTTCTGTTGATTGATCTTGGGGAATATGAAAGTCTAAAATCTCTTATGAACTTACATTGAAGTTATTGGTATGCTTGAGTTCAGGATATAAAATCTTTTTAAATGCTGTAAAAATAGTTGTAATTGGAATTGCCACTGTATAAATATTTTTCATTAAATGGTATGAGCCACAAATTTCATGTACATTTATTATATATGTATACATGCATATGCACAAGCACGTAACTGTGGTCATCTGCGAAGTTTACTAACTGCCTTACAATTGCATGATTCTTAATGGCATTCTTTTCAAGTAGTGTGTTTGTATAAATTCTGTTTTGTAACAAAATAGTTTTTCAGGCAGTGCGTTTCTTTGGATTTCATAGCTTATTTATTATTATGTTAGTCTCTAAATTACTTTTCCTTATGAAAACTACAGTATAAAATACTTGTGGAGTAATAAACATTGCTATAAACCAAGATTGAGGTTTTTTAGA
This sequence comes from Oryctolagus cuniculus, assembly GCF_964237555.1. Classification (NCBI taxonomy): domain Eukaryota; kingdom Metazoa; phylum Chordata; class Mammalia; order Lagomorpha; family Leporidae; genus Oryctolagus; species Oryctolagus cuniculus. The sequence continues at coordinate 41,839,761 of NC_091448.1, read as the reverse complement.
AAGGTGTTAATTTGTATAGATTTTTAAAATCAGTTAACTTTACTGCTATTTGTTAAGTAATACTTTTTTAAAAATGGAGCAAACCCTTGAGTTTCTATTTGTATTGAAAGACAAATCATTCCTATAGCTATAAGATAAGCAAAATCTTACTTATGTGTTACCTTTGCTTTAAAACTCTCATGTATGTTATCTACAGAGAGGATCATTACAGAGACAGAATCTCCCGAGACATGGGCAACACTGATAGAATAGAGAATTTGAGAAAAATCTGGGTCTTTCTAAAAACTGCTTTGTAAGTTACTTTTTCTTTATGACTTCTGTGGGATTTTGTTGACTTTTTCTTATAGGCTGACGAAATCTCCTTTCTTGCCATAATTAGCATTTAGTAATTATATAGAAACGCACTGCTTGGTCAAGCTTACTGCGTAACTGCATATCATGGTGTCTTCTTTTCTATGTGAATGTATCTTTTTAGTCTTGTAAATAATTGCAACTGTGATTTTAGACCTGCCTCTTTAAAACACTTAACTGTGCTTCCTGTGTGTGTGTGTGTGTGTGTGTATATGATAAATGTACATACATAGACACTTGTTTATATGGTAAATCCCAAACTACTTCTCATGAAACATCTCCCTGTTGCTAAGCATACTTTGCATTTCTCCTTTTTGGTGGGTGGAGCCTTGTGTATATTAAGAGTCAGACTGAATTTATAAAATAACAGATGGATTCCAGTATGACAGCTGGCAGTGACTTAGTAGCAGTGATATGTTCATTATCACGAGTGAAATTTTAAAAAGGAATGTCTTGAGCATTAATTCTCAAAATTAATTCTTGTTTTTCTCCATGTTGGGAATTAGGCATTATTGGGATGCTGCTAATCTCCACAACCATGCCACCGTGTGCTGTGGTCTCATCAGCTCTCACAAGCTAAGCCAAGTCAGATTGGGCCAGTCCTTTGACTGAGAAGCCTCTAAAAATGTTCAGGTGTTACAGGAAGTGATGGCATTGATTCATCATATGGCGCTCTTCTGAGTGGGTTCTGTGCCAGTACCTCTTCATGGGCTGTGTGATGGCTTTGTATGTCTGAGTGGCTCTGACCACCGAACAGTCATTGGAAACTCTCTACCTTGGTAGTTAGGGCTGAGGTGAAATGGGTTGTGCCATGGCCTGCACCAACTAGTGCAACTCCACTCAACCAGAAAGGAGTCAGAAAGCCTCCCTAAATTTCCTATCTAATTTCAATTGGATCCATTGTTGATTTTTCATCCTTACCAAGAGTTTCATACTGTCATTTAGCTGCTGTGTTTGGGTAGCAGATGAAATTAACCCCATATCTTGTTTGAGTGGAAATTTATGAAGCACTTTGATTTCCCTTGGGAGTCAGGGTGCTTGATGAATTAAAGACGATGTTGTTCATATCTTCTCAGGGTTGAATATACTCGTCTTTTGAGTCTTGTGTATTTGTCACTCTTCTCCTTCCTGGTTTTTCAGGCATATATGTATGCTGAGCGAGGAGGAGGAGGAGGGTTTGGATATTTAAATGCTAGCAAACCTTGTCCTTTTGGTGGGTGCTATGGCTTACTCAGTTTTTCATTTTATTAATTTAGACGAGGGTGTCATCTATTGCTGTGCATATTTATTCCACTAAAATGTATGGAATAATAATTCCATTGCCCCCCTCCAAAAAGAGCAAAAGTGTTAGTTAATTTTCCCCAGATTTTCTATAGGGAGGGAGGGAGGAAGAAACTATTACTGTTTATTGTGCTTTTGGTAAATGTGGAATTCTGCACAACTTTAGCATGCCCCACACTGTCCTTTTCCTTTCTACAGCGAGTGTTGCTTATGCCTAAATTTTTTTTTTGAAGTTGGCACATCCTGACTTGTGCCATATTTGTAAGTAAGAACTCAACTCCTGTCCTTCTGTGTGTTTTCGCAGCCATGCCCGGTTACGCTGTATGTGCACCTGCAACAGGTGTACATTTTGCATCTGTCAGAACTTCCTCAACTCAGACTTGCTGCAATCTGTAAAGAACAAAATCTTCACTGCAGTTCTTAACAGGTTCTCAACTTTATTTACTGGGTACCAGGCATTCTGTTAAAATACAAAAGAAAAAATGGATAACTACTTATTACACAGATAATCACTACAAAGACAACAAGCCAACTGATGCCCAACTAACTTCCACTAAAATTCTCACTGTGGTGACAAATGTTTAGTTTTGGAAGCTTCCTTAATGTTTTTAAATTAATAGGTATATGTAGAGACCTGTAAAATAAGATTTTGGATTGTTATTTTCATAAAGGAAGTTAGAGTAGCTTTCATATTAGAAGAGAATATGTATAGAGAGATCAGAAATTTTGGCTGTGAGTTATAGAAATAGATTAGGACTTTTGTAGTAAGGAAAAGATACCATGAGCCCAAATAAAAAATACATTATACTGTATTCAGCTTTCATTCAAATGACATATCTTATTAAAACCATAATAATGTGAGCAGATTTTAGGTTTGAAAAAATTCTCTATTCTTGAAACCATTTATAATGACAGTCTTACTTTTTTAAGTGCCTTGAATGTTTATTTGAAAGAACAGGGTTTCTGGAAATGAGGCTCATAGTCAACTTTAAGGATTCAGTGGAGTATGGGAAAAAATATCTGTAATATTCATAGTTGAACCAAAACATGAAGTATTCTTTTGAAGGAATATGCTTTTTAAAAAGAAAGGGAAAAAAGATCTATACATTCCCTCAACCCAGTAAACTTCGAAAGTTTCATTCTTATTCTGATCATGCTACCTTTTGTTCAAATTCATTTTATATTTTTTGAGCATTTAAGAACCTATGTAATATTAATTTGTATCTGTTCACAAGTTTGTATTTGTCTAAGGATGAATTAGGTTTTTGAAATCCTCTAGATGTCTTTGGGAGCTGGGCTTGATTAAGACTGGTGATCAAGCTTCATGATAGCTTTTGGTTAGAAACAGGTCAGGTATTTGGTTCACTACTGAACACTGGCTGAGGGCTAGACTCCAGTTATATTAAATTGATGATAGTTTGTGTCCATCAGCAACATGGTGGTTGTGTCATTAGATGGTTTCTTACCTGAGTCAGAACTGATTTTGAAGGCATTCTAAGAGTGTTTCGTTTCACTGATCCTTTGAGCACTAGCAGCTCTGGGATAAGAATGTAGCCATCTCAGTTGACCGCTTTGGAAGAATCAGCACACTCCTTAGATAAAGTTGAGTGGCATCTTGTAAAGTAGGAACCCAGACAGATTGTCTCATGATGACTGACTGAGAAAACAAAAGGCTAGTTCAAACCAAACAATGTCCAGGAGCTCCATTATGGGAATCGTAGAATTCATCTGGCCTGACCTCCTGTTAGAGTGCCTTCCTGCAAGCCTGCCTTAGAGAGTGCTGTTTACCAGCTGCTGGCTTCCTTCATCAAAGAGAGGGTTTTTACTTTTTTTTTCTTTAAACTAAAATGTTTCACTATAACTTTTTCTCCTTTAGTTTTAGTTCTGCCCTTTAGATCAACACACGACTATTCTACTCCCTCTTCAACATAGCAATTCTTCAGACATTTGAAGATGGCCATCATGTCTTCCCTAATTTTCTCTTCTCCAGGTAGAACATCCCCATTTCTTTCAGCTTTTCTTAAATTAGTCGGTCTGATGACCCATCGTTCTCAATTAGCCTCATCTGAAAGCCCTTTTGGTTTTCGGAGGACCTCTTAGTGGTGGTAGTGCCCTAAATGTGGCCTAGCTAGTCCAGGACAGTGGCAGTCATGTTCCACAGTTAGGACAGCACCTGTCCAGTGCATGAGTTAACTCTTAGCAGCCCTGTCCCACTGTTGGCATCCACTCTTGGGTTAATTAAAACCACTTTTCTTATATGAAGTGCTATGAAGGTGGATGTCCTCTCCTCCCTAATTGTGTTTGACATTTTTAGTTGATTCTTTGAATCTAAATGCAGATGTATATCTCTATTAAATGTCACATTCTTCTTTTTGATTCATTTGTTCTAGCTCAGTCATTTCAAACATTATTTTTGTCACTTGTTCCATTATATATCTCTCTCAACATTGTGTTATTTGCAATTTTGTAAATATGTCTTATCTTTCAAACTACTCATAAAGCCAGAGATTGGAGAGAGAGCTAAAGTGATAAAGTCCCATATCACCCCACTAAAGGACTATTTCTCTGATAATAGGTTCAATAATTTTATTCCTAGGTTGGTTAAATCAGCTTCCAAATAAAATAAGTTGGATATGCATTAAATGGTTGTACTAGCTCATAGTAAATTATTCTCTACAGCCATCCTCAAAAATCAGTATATTTTTGTCATATCTGCTTATTAACTGGAAGTAATTTGGTAATAATGTCAGCATCAACATGCATCGCTGACATCTGGTAACCAAGAGGAGGGAGAATGAAAAAGATGAATAGGGAAACCAGTGTACCTCAAAGAACTCCTATACCCTTGCTAATATCTCATTCATTTGATAGAAGCAGAATTTCAGGGACTCTATATTGAAGTTTCTTTACCAAAAATTTATAGGTAAGCAAGGTAGGAGCATGAGGACCGAAAGCTCGGTGTCTAGGGTCTAGATAGATAATGTAAATGAGGCCGGCGCCGCGGCTCACTAGGCTAATCCTCCGCCTAGCGGCGCCGGCACACCGGGTTCTAGTCCCGGTTGGGGCGCCGGATTCTGTCCCGGTTGCCCCTCTTCCAGGCCAGCTCTCTGCTGTGGCCAGGGAGTGTAGTGGAGGATGGCCCAGGTGCTTGGGCCCTGCACCCCATGGGAGACCAGGAAAAGCACCTGGCTCCTGGCTCCTGCCATCGGATCAGCGCGGTGCGCCGGCCGCAGCGCGCCGGCCGCGGCGGCCATTGGAGGGTGAACCAACGGCAAAAGGAAGACCTTTCTCTCTGTCTCTCTCTCTCACTGTCCACTCTGCCTGTCAAAAAAAAAATAAAAAATAAATAAAAAAAATTGTAAATGAATGACGGTGGCCAAGAATAAGAAACACGGGGGAAGTAGGGACTGTGGCAGGCCCTGTCTAATAGAGGCAGCCACCCCTTAGCTCTGCCCATTTGTTGCTGTGCATGCCTGGTGTTGCCAGGTTTTCTGATTCTATAATAGACTGGAAATTAAGATATTTATGTGAAATTTTCTGATATTTAAAGAATAGCAATTTTAAAAATCTAGAAGTACTACTCAGTGTATCTGCAAACATTAGACATTGACATGCCCCCAGTTTGCAGCCTCAGTCTTAGGATATGGCCGAAAGTTGTGAAAATGGAGGCCACAAAATAAAGAGGACATTTAAGGAATGATAATGCCTCCATTCCAGCCCCACTCCCAACATTTTACCTTCCTCGTGAGAAGTTTGGAAAAGTTACTGCCAGTGGGGTAAGGGTGGGACCACCCTTTCCTGTGCCCTCTCAGCAGCCCTTGGGGATTGGTCCCTGTTGGTTTGCTGTGTAAGACGTATCTTAATATTATATAAGCAGAGAAATGGTTGAGTAAAGTTTTTCACTGTGCTTCATTCAGTAGGGAGCTCTCCCACTTGAGTTTTGTTTTTAGCAATTAGAACTGCCATGCTTAGTGTTTCATTCAGGACTGTAGAACAGTTGCTCTAAATGGTTTGCTCTTTTTATTTAAGCAAAAAGTTCTGTTATGTGCTTGCAAAGAATTAAATTGGGCAAATATTGATATATACATGCTAGTCTCAAATTAGCATGTTATGTTATTGTGGCTGTAGAAATTTCAGTCATTGAAATAGAAGTTATTACCAGACATGATAACATGTTTGAGGTGCCTTTTTCTGGCTCTGCCACCACCCTCTTCCCACTTTGAGTTATTCATTCAAAGTTCTGAATTTAAGTACCTGCATTGGGTAGAGACTCCTATGACATGGGGCAGAATATCAATATGAATAAAACATTATACCTGCCTGTTAACTACCTTTCTAAATATTATGCATTTTATTTAAAAAAAAAAAAAAGGTTTTTTAAAACTTTGGTATACTTCCAGTGACCATAGTCCTTTGTGCTAGAAAAAGAAAGTGCTATAAATTGATTGTGAGTTTAGGTATTTTCAATAGGTTAATTTCTGAAGCTCACTTTTTCTTTTTCCTGTCACCAGGAAAATTAAGTCTTTTTTATTGAGCTTATTTACTAATACTACATATTTTAACAAAGTGCTGATAAAAAATTTTTATTTCAAATTTAGTTGAATATGTATTGAATTCAACTTGTGAGAATAGGGTTAAATTACACATACATTTAACTCATATATAACTTTGTTCTTTCGTAGTTATATCTCTTTGGATAGGTTTAGTTTTTCTTTGGAATAATTTATGAATAACTGGAATTATTTGAGTTTAAGTACACTTGGAGGATGAGTAACATATGGTCAGATGATTTTAATCCTTGGAAATGTTTCCATTTCCAATGTTGTAAATGTAATTGGGGCAAAACACCCTTAGAATACATCTTAATGTTTAAATATCTTCTGAATCTGAAAGTGATAAAATGATTATGTAGGAATGAGCTTGATTGTTGGTTTGAACTACCCAGGATTTTTATTTAGGAAATATTTATTATCCTGACTTAAGAACTCTCCAACTTTTCATGAGGACATTACTGTGTTGTGTTGTGCTGTGAACTTTAATTTTCTCATTTCCTTTAGGTGTTCATTTCCATCTGTCTGCTGCTTCGTCATTTCTTAATCCTCTTGATCTCTTTCCCAGTTAGGTTTCTATGTGTAGTCCTTGCACTTTCCTAACCTATAATTTAACCAAAATTGTTTATGTTGCACTTTATTATTTGGGTATCATTTACTTTGATGGCATCTTTTAGTTTTAGGATTTCTTTCATTCCATTTTATTATTTGTGTTGGCCAAATCAGTTATTTGTTCATGTCACTTCTTAAGTTCAGTAGCAGCATTTTAGTGTGACAACAGATTATATAATTCACACTGAGTATTTATAGAGACCCAAAGGAATGAGAGACCACTGTGTTTTCACCCTATTGTTTAGTGCATTTTAATGGAATATATGTGACATTTATTTTAAACCACTCATTAATGACTCACTTCATTTACCCATATTGCTTTAATAATTACCCACGTTCCTCCTTTATGTAGTTTAAACTTATGTAACATAGGAGCCCTTTGATAAAGAAAGGATTTTACTATCATCAGATCTAAATGCACTACTTTTTATAGGATGATTGCTTTATGAAGAGGATAAGTTCCCAGAAAGCTTAAGGTTGTTTGGTGTTGAAAATCTAAGAGTTCCTAGGAAATTATGTTATAGTAAAATAATTGTCTCCAAGTAAGTCCAGTATTTTAGTTTCTTATGAAAGGTTTATATTTCCTTGTACAAAGGTCCTTTCAAGGTTGTTGTTTGAATATGTATATGCTGTCGTATGTTTATTTATTTATTTTTAAAAATTGATTTATTTAGAAGAGTTACAGAGAGAGAGAAGTCTTCCATCCACTGGTTCACTCCCTAGATGGCCACAATGGCCAGGGTTGGGCCAGGCCAAAACCAGGAGCCAGGAGCTTAATGCAGGTCTCCCATGTCAGTGATAGGGGCGCAAACACTTGGACCATTTTCCACTACTTTTCCCAGGCCATTAGCAGGGAGCTGGGTCGGAAACAGCAGCTGAGACACAAACCAGCTCCTGTATGAGATGCCGGCATTCCTGGCGGTGGCTTTACCTACCATGCCACAATGCTGGCCCCATAAATTTAAAATTGTACAAGAGTATATGTTATAAATTCTCAGTAAAAAAAGCTACTGCTGATGCTCATGATTTAAAACATTTTGCTGTTTACTGTTTTAAAGGACGTGACAAGGTGGAGTTTCTCCCATCTGATCTTCAAGTGTCACTAATTAATATAGAGGTATTGCAGTGTTTCCTGTGTGTTTCTGATTATCTGTAAATCCAGATTCTTTAATGCTTGGCGGAGCTTTTCTTTTTTTAAGATTTATTTATTTATTTGAAAGTCAGAGTTACACAGAGAGAGGAGAGGCAGAGAAGGAGAGGTCTTCCGTTCGCTGGTTCACTCCCCAGTTGGTCACACGGCCAGAGCTGCACCAATCCAAAGCCAGGAGCCAGGAGCTTCTTCCAGATCTCAACATGTTAGTGCAGGGGCCCAAGGAGCTGGGCCATCTTCCACTGCTTTCCCAGGCCATAGCAGAGAACTGGATTAGAAGTGGAGCAGCCGGGACTTGAGCTGGCACCCATATGGGATGCCGGTACTGCAGGCGGCGGCCCCAACAAAGCATTTCTTGACATTGCTGCACACTCATGTCCTCTCCAAAGTATACTACTCTTTAGGCATGCTCAGTTAACAGCTTGCTTATGATTTTCATTCAAATTCATCTTTGCTATACATGTATGGGTTTTTTAACCTATTTTGAGAAACATCTTGTTAAAATATTTCATGCCTACTAGTTCAGTCAGAAGAATTGTCATTATTAAAATATTACTAATGGGGCCAGCGTTGTGGCATAGCAGGTAAAGCTACCGCCTGCAGTACCGGCATCCCATATGGGCACCAGTTCCAGTCCTGGCTGCTGCACATCCGATCCAGCTCTCTGCTATGGCCTAGGAAACAGTAGAAGATGGCCCAAGTCCATGGGCCCCTGCACCTGCGTGGGAGACCTGAGAAAAGCTCCAGTCTCCTGGCAAAAATATTACTAACTACAGTGGCACTATTATTGGAAGTAAATATAGAAAATACTTTACCAGATAGAAACATTGAGGAGTAAAAGCAGAGAGATCCAGAAGACTTAAAAAAAAAAAAAGTATAATATTTAAAAACAGAAAACTTGACTATAGTGACCTCAGTACAGTTTTCAACTAGAGATATGTAATTGCAAATTTTAAGAAGTTGTGTATAATAACTCTACCCTAGTAACTTTAGGTGAACATGTATTACAGTTGGTTGGCTGTTTTAAAGTATGACCTTAAAAATTCATACCTGAGATGTACATTTGGATAGAGTCATAAAAATAGAAGACCGTTCATATTAGTACATTTGTATACCTCTGATTTATGTGGGGAAAGGACAAAAAGGACTAGATAAGAAGAATGAAAAATAGAAAAGTCTAAGTGGTTTCTGAGATGCTATGTAGGTAATTTGATTAAATTAGCTCTCTGGGTGGAGCTGCTCTGAGTGAAGTCTCTTAGCTTTGTTGCTTTTCAATATGTTCTGTTGAACTTAACCTTTCCTCTGCATAATACCCTGCAGTTTAAGAGAAGGCTAATGGATTATCTAGCTGAATTCATCCTCTTCCTCAAATTCTGATTTTTGTAGATGTAGGTCTCTATAATATAGTTTTAAAAATACATCTGACATTTTATTTATTTGGGAGACTAAGAAGGACAGACAGACAGAGGTGCTATCCACTTAATCATTCCCCAAAGGGCTACAACAGCCAGAACTGGGCCAGTACAAAGCTGGAAGCCAAGACCTTAATCTAGGGCAGGAACCCAACAACTAGAGCTATCAATGCTGCCTCCAAGTGTCTGGTTAGTTGAAAGCTGGAGTCAGGAGCCTGAGCTGGAACTTCAAACCCAGGCCCTCTGATGCAGAATGCAGACATCTCGACCAGCATCTTCACTGTTAGACCAAGCTCCTTCCCTGCAGTGTAGTTCTAATACCCAGGACATGAAGTCTTGTCACAGATTATAAAAAATAATTTCAACCAGAGTGTTAAAAATACCCTATTCTGAAATAGCTAGAATGGATTTAATTCCCTTTGGCCCTTTAGAATTTGATATTTTATGTTTCTAAATATTATGATTGATAGCATTCCCTTAATTTACTATTGATTAAAAACATTGAGCTGATAATTCATGTTTTTATATTCACCATAAATTGCAGAATGAATCAAGAGCAGGTTTTTGTTTTTTTGTTTTTTGTTTTTGTTTTTGTTTTTTGCCTTCTTTAAGGTATTCAGTGCAAGGATATATGGGAATCTTGGTCACCTTTATATGCTGTGTGATTGTTCACACAAACAGTTCTTCATTTCACTCTTTATTGCGTGAATTTTGACATTTTCTTCTCCCTGCATTAAGTAGCTGTTTAACATGAGGGAGTCTTCAAAAAGTTGATGGAAAATGCATGTTATGAATAAACTGTGCATGGATTTCAAAAATGTTTTGTTTTGAACCAAAACAAGCCTATCTTTTAATTCCATCTTTTGAGTACCCTCATAATACCCAAGTGCAGATACATTGGGTGGCCCCACACATGTGTCAGCGCTTGACAGCAGATATCCATAAGTGCCTTCGGTACTTCTAAGCCAGAAAGCCAGTAACCCAGACTCAGGAGTTTTCACACAAGAACTGGAAAGCTCTGACAAGCTGCAAAGGATTAATTAGGGTTATCTTCCAACACTTAGTCATTATTTCTTATGTTCTAAAAAAAGACACTGCTAAACAAAATGATATTTCACACAGAATAGGAAAATTTGGTGATTCTGATGTATTTGTAAAAAAAAAAAAAATTAACCCTGTAATATTCATTTCCAGGAAGCCTACCGTAAGGAATATATACTACATGTAGAGAAAAATCTATTTTTTTATTTGAAAGGCAGTATTATGCAGAAACAGAGAGAGAGGACTGCTGGTTCACTCCCCAATAGCGGCAGCTGAACCGATTTGAAGCCAGGAGCTTCTTCCAGATCTCCCACGTGGGTGCAGGGGCCCAAGGGCTTGGGCCATCTTCTGGTTTCCCAGGCCATAGCAGAGAGCTAGATTGGAAGTGGAGCATCCTCAACTTGAACTGGTGCCCGTATGGGATGCCAGCACTGCAGGCATCGGCTTTACCCGATTGGCCAAGGCGCTAGCCCCTAAGCTGCCTCTTAAGATCCTACATCCCATATCAGAGATCCTGGGATGAAGTCCCACAACTACTTTCAATCTAGCTTCCTGCTAATGTGCTTGGGAGGCAGCATGTGATCCTGACCATGTGGGAGACCTGAATGCAGTTCTTGATTTCTGACATTGAGCTGGCCCAGCTTTACCTACTGTTGAAAGCATTTGGGGGGCCAGCGCCGTGGCTCACTAGGCTAATCCTCCGCCTGCAGCGCTGGCACCCCGGGTTCTAGTCCTGGTCGGGGCACCGGATTCTGTCCTGGTTGCTCCTCTTGCACCCGCATGGGAGACCAGGAGGAGGCACCTGGCTCCTGGCTTCGGATCAGCACAGTGCACGGCCATAGCAGCCATTTGGGGGGTGAACCAATGGAAGGAAGACCTTTCTCTCTCTCTCTCACTGTCTAACTCTGCCTGTCAAAAAAAAAAAAAAAAAAAAGCATTTGGGGAGTGAACTAGCAGATGGAATAGTTCCCTTGCTCTCTTTCCCTTTCTCCCCTTTTCTGTCACTCTGCCTTTGAAAAAAAAGTGGGGGAGGTGGGGGAAGGGACATAGAGGAAGTCTAAAAGGAAATACCTGAATTTCAATTCATTACCTTCGAAGACAGGATTCAGTGAATTTTTCTTCCTGCTTTGCTTTATTTTCTATATATTTTCTCTTTAAAAAAGATTTATTTATTTGAAAAGCAGAGTTACAGAGAGAGGGAGGAAGAGATGGGGGTGGGGTGGGGAGAGAGATTGATTGATCTTCCACCTGCTGGTTGAATCCTCAGGGGGTTGCAATGGCTGGTGCTGAACCAGGTAGAAACCAGGAGTCTGGAACCTCCAATGTGTGTGGCAAGGCCCCAAACACATGAGCCATTCTTTACTGCTTTCCCAGGCACATTAGTAGGAAACTAGATTAGAAGTGGAGCAACTGGGACTTGAATGAATGTTCATTTGAAATGCCAGTGTTGGAGGGAGCAGCTTAATATGTACCACGATGCCAACCCCAATTTTCTATATATTTTATTTTTTTAAATACTTGTTTTTGTAATTTGAAAAGCAGAGTGACAGAGCCGAGGCAGAGTCAGGGAGGAGAGACAGAGAGATCTTCAATCTACTGGCTCACTCCCCAGATGGCTGCAAAGGTCAGGGCTGGCCAGACCAAGCCAAAGTCAGGAACCAGGAGCTTCATCCAGTTCTTCCCTATCTGCAGGGACCCAAACACTTTGGCCGTCCTTTGCTGCTTTCCAAGGCTAATTAGGAAGGAGCTGGATCAGAAGTAAAGCAGCTGAGATAGGAAGTGGCACCCGTGTATTTTCTAATGAACATATACGCCTATTGCTTCCTCTTTTCCTTTTCTTTTTTCCTCCCTCCTTCCCTTCCTCCCTCCCACTCTTCCACCCTTCCTTCCTTCTGTAGGACACAGATATATACACAGAGAATGCTCCCAACCACTGGGCTGTTTTCCAGATGCCTGGTACTGGGCTGGGTCAAAGCCAGGAACAGGCAACTCAGTCCAGGTCTGCCATGTAGTTGTAGTTGGCAGGAACTCTTTTTTTTTTTTTTTTAAAGAAAGATTTTATTTAATAAATATAAATTTCATAGGTACAGTTTTAGGAATATAGTGGTTCTTCCCCCCATACCCGCCCTCCCACTCCTACTCCATCTGCCATCCCATTCTTCATCAAGATTCATTTTTAATTATCTTTATATATGGAAGACCAACTCTATACTGAGTAAAGATTTCAACAGTTTGCACCCACACAGACACACAAAGTATAAAATACTGTTTGAAGACTAGTTTTACCGTTAATTCTCACAGTACAACACATTAAGGACAGAGGTCCTACATGGGGAGCAAGTGCACAGTGATGGCAGGAACCCTTTTATTTCAATCGGGACTGCTGCCTCCCAGGGCCTGTGTTACTAAGAAGTTGGAGTCAGGAGCCAGAGCTGGGAATCACACCCAGGCATTCAGATGTGAGATGCTGATAGCTTGAGCACTAAGCTTAGTACCTGCCCTGAGTAGTTCCTTTTTTATAGGCAAAAGGAAAACTTTTAAAATAAATAGAAACTATGCTGTGAGCTATTATAATTTATTCTAAGATGATATTTCATATGAGTCATTTAGAAAGATTTATGCTTTTGAATTGTGGAGGAATTATTTCTGCTTGAGTTTAGAAATAAGCTAGGAAGCAGCTTTATGGGTCTATTACTCCGCCTCTGAGGCCTGAAATGACAAACATGAATCAGTTTTTGGTACTTAGAGAACACAAATCAGATCACACTGTTCTCTGTTCAGGTGGTGTCAGTGAGCTAAGCAATGGCAAGGGTGCCATCCATTATAAATACTTTCCTGTCTTATAATAGAGCCTGGTCGTGCAGTTTTTAAATGCACATGGTAAAGACATAAAATAATTTTCTAAGTAGCTTTTCATGTCTGAAAGTGTCTTAAATAACTACTGTAACATTGATATAGCCATTCAAAGATATTTTATGAGTTAGTAGTTGCCTTGAGTTTTAAACTAGCAAAATGTTGAGCATGTATGTATTTTTATTGTTTCTTTTATGTTAATAGGTAGTTGTATTTTATCTGTTGAAGCTATGCTATTGCTTGGGGAAAATAATAATTACTGCCTTGAAATGCCAAAGAAAACTAAGCAATAAAGTCAGAATATATTATTTCATGAACAGTAATTCTTACAATACAACGGAGTGAGCTATGTGGAACTTCCATAGTTAAAGAATACTTATGAGAAATTGTTTTGAGTGATTTTCACGTGATCATGGCTAGCCTTAATCCTAATTCCTTTCTCCCCGTAAGTTAAAGAACAAATGTAAAATTGACAAAACGAAACTGAACCCTTCATCAAGCTGCGTGAAACTCACAGGGAGACTAGAGCTGAGGCAGAAGCTCTGATGCTCTGTCGGCCCAGGCTCTCACTTTGACTTGCAGTTGTACTGTTAACTCTCACCACAGGCCCGTGCAGTTTTGGTTTTCCATAGGTGTATATGTGGAGTTTTTGACAGTCTGAAGTTAATAATTAGCATCTAGAAATTTCATGACCAGTAGTTGTTAATCTCATTTCAAATGAAAATGTATGGCTACCACATGTTGTTAGGAGCTGGCTTGTGGTGTTTGTCTCGCAGGACTTTGAGTGTGCAAGATGTCCCACGACCAGCCTCAAAGGGGTTCATAGAGAACATATGCCATAGTTTTAGGTCTCCTTGTCCAGTGTGTGACTGTTTTAAAAGAGCCCTGTAGTTTTTTTTTTAAGTTTGGCAATTTGCTATAGAATATGTTTATTTTAAATATGGAAAGCATGAGATATATCATATAGGGTGGCAACTGAATTTATATGTGGGATGTTTAATGGATAGATGTTATTTTGTGAGTTCTGCTGTGAACTGCAAACTGTGCATGTGTATAAAAGGTTAAGAGCCCGGGTAGCTGAGTGGGGTGCCATGCTGTTAGCAGACGACGAAAGCAGTATTACTCACCAGGTGCACGCCGTCAGCTCTGTAGAAGATTCCATCTTCATGGAGTCATCTCATGGCCCACTTTTTCTTGAAGCCAGGTAACATTTCCCACAACCAATGAGTTGTCCTTGTTGGAATTTTTCCAACCAGAGAAACTGAAGCATTTTCTTCCCTAACCTTTTTGTTTGTTTGTTTAAATAAAACATTGCCTGTTGGAATAACTAACTTGCAAGGTGGAAAGAACTGATATTATCACTTTGGTTTGTAAAATATACTTATGTGAAGAGTGATTTTTTTTTTTAAATAGAAACTGGTGAGGATGAGAGATTTGAGTGCTGTGTGTAGCTTTGCCGTGGTAATAAGCATGGAGCACTCTGGCTTGTGTTCTGGCTTTTGATTCTGGACATTTACAGGTTGCATTTGGTGATAATATATGATCTGCTGGAACTTGTCCGGAGGCAAAGTAGTTTTGTACAATCTGAGTTCTTGGCTCTTAATTCTTTTGCATATGCCAATGTGTTGGTCTTTTAATGGCATGTGACTTTTCTTCAAATCTGTTTAACCTAGTTGTAAAATAACCTAATAAACTAGACAGTTTCTCTAAGCTCTTAATTCTGTTAAGTTTTCTACATCATGTCAGTTGTGTTTACTTAACTGAGACTTCAGTGGCACTTGAATAAAATGTTGCAACCTTTTCTTCAAGGCTTTATCCTCTTCCTGGTAAGCTGTCATACTTGAGACTCAAGGGCGCTTGGCAGTGTTATTAACTGAGCATGCTCACAGACTCAGTCTGTGGTCCAGGCTGGCCCTGTTCTTGTCATGCATATTCTGATTTCTTTTATGTCTTTACCTTTCATTCCATCATGTTACATTGTGTCCTTTGGTTGGTACTATTTTCACTGCCTGTCTCACTAACACCAAGGGCTTTGGTGTTTTTTTTTTTTTTTTTTTTTTTTTTCTCTT
Organism: Oryctolagus cuniculus; assembly: GCF_964237555.1. Taxonomy (NCBI): domain Eukaryota; kingdom Metazoa; phylum Chordata; class Mammalia; order Lagomorpha; family Leporidae; genus Oryctolagus; species Oryctolagus cuniculus. The sequence continues at coordinate 41,824,442 of NC_091448.1, read as the reverse complement.
TAATTAGCAGTAACCAAATTAATGCACACTGACAAATCTTCCTATCCCCTTTGGGATTTTTTTGGTAAATTTTGTGGGGGTTCAATGTTTCCAAAGTTGACTTTAATTATTGCTCTTAGAAAAGTATTGTCACTTGTCGCTGAACTGCTTACAAGATAGCTTCTTGTTCCTGGGGACAGGAGATTGCACATTATGTTAAGTTCCACGGATGTGACCCTCACAAATGTGAGATTTCAGCCCCGATTCTCATTTTGAAGGACAGTAGTGGTATTAAAAGTAATGGGTTGATTTGTCTTCTTTATTTCCCATACAAAGAAAATGTATAAAATTTTACATGTCTATTCCCAAGTAATAGCTAATTGCAAAGACATTTGTCTGTATTAATGTCTGCTTTATGTCATTTTCCTAAGGTAATGGTTTAGCAATGTACACATGGCTATACTGATAAATGTTTTTGGTAAGCATTACTGTATGCAATTAGCCTGACAAGTGTGCTAATACTTCCCTAAAAGTAGACTGTTATGACTAGTGAAAAGTTTTCATTCTAATCATGTTTTAAATATTAATTATATTTTCTGACTACAGGCACGTGACACAAGCTGACCTCAAGAGCTCCACGTTTTGGCTTCGAGCAAGTTTTGGTGCTACTGTTTTTGCAGTTTTGGGCTTTGCTATGTACAAAGCATTATTGAAACAGCGATGATTAAAAAATTACTGGCCCTACCAAAAACAAATACTTTTATGTACATTCTGAATGCTTTAAATTCTGCTAGAAATATTGAGATATTTATACATGCAGAGTTACTTTATTAATATTTGTAATTCATGCATAAGAGTATTTTAATGATAGTTATAACTGCAGTATTAGCTAGTATATGGGAAGAAAATAGCTTAGCAGTCAGACTAAAATGGCTGTATTTCAGAGGCCAAAAGGGAATATTTTGTAAATAATGTACATATTCAGGCAAGATATGGTCTCCCAAACTGAGATCTAGAAACGATGTTTCTAGACATTTCTCCAAGGTATTACTAGTGCCCACTTGGCTCACTCTCCTAGGTTTAAGTCAGCCCAGAGATTGATTTACTGATGGATCACTTATTTATTTTACATTTACACAGAGTCAGAATGATTCTTTGGTTCTATAAGTACATTGGGCACAATTTGCCATTTTTCTCTCCATTTTTAAAAACACGCAAGTCAGTGTCAGCTTACCAACACAGCTTTCCTTCATCCACTTGTGGCGGGCCAGCCGTGAAGCCATCGCGCAGTCTAGAGCATTGTATAGCTGAGTACGTGGCTCTCCTTTAAGGAAGAAGTAAGGTAAAAGCAGTTAGCAGAGACGTTAACTATGTGATTATGTTGCTTTGTCTGTCAGTACGTTGAAATTTTATAGCCCTTTCAATCAAATGAGAAAAACAATTTGTATATTATCAATGTTTTTAGTTTAAATAAACAGTTGCCCTTACTACTGTTGAATTTCCTCCCAAAGTGTAAATCATTCTGTGATGGCTGTGTCTATTATAGTATATTACAGTAGCTGCATGTGTCATCAAGTGTTCTATATCTGGCTAGGATAACCAAGAGACAGCACTTTTTTAAATGATAAATCTAATGAATATAAACTCTCACGATAAACCTATTTTTTCCATCATTGACCTTTTCAAGTATTTAAATAAATAACTGCTGTGTACTGTGATCTTGAGTTTTTTGTCTTATAAAGTAAATATTTCAGTGCAGATGTGAATCAAGTCCTGTGAAAATTATTTTTTCAACATATTAGTAATACTCATTAGGAAAGAAGTCCAGTGTGATTTAAGTGTATAAAAGAAGAGCTATTTTAAAACTGTAGGGGAATCTATTTTTAGAAAAGGCCAAGTGTTGACTCCTACACGGACCTCAGGAGTGTGGTTTCTCCTGTGTTCATTTGCTTTTTTTTCTCCTTTAACGTGTTGTTTTCCTTTGTGGTTTTGAGGGACATTTTTTTCCCCAAGGTCACACTTTTTGAGCAACTAGTAACAGACTTACTTACTCTAAAATCCTGTAAAACAGTAAGTACCATATTTATTTACATACTTCTCAGTTCCCATCCAGCAACCTCCCCTCCCCCCAATTTTCTCCCTAAATTTGAGGGAAATTAAGCAAAAATCTGGTGACTCCTTATTTTTATTAGTTTTTGAGAATTTCCCATTTATTCAACAAATTTCTATCAGTTACTTGGCTTTGAATAACAGTTGATTGTCTGTCCAAGTTCTCTTTTGTTTTGACTGAAATACTGCTTTAACTAATATGCCTCATAAATTGCTGTGCTTGTGAGAAACAGAGGGTAAAAGGCCGTTTGCTGTGAGGGGAAAGTGGTGTGTCTTGGCCTTTTCATTGGAAATTTAATTGTCTTTAATTCACATGAAGGCAGACTGGGCTGCGCTGTCTTAGACCTACTCTCAAGGAGTCCCCCGGCAGCTGCCTTCCTCTCTGGAAGATCAGTCCCGGGGAGACAGGTGCTCAGAGGCAGGCTTGCTGCTTTCTGCTCCGCAACATGTAAGCTCATGTGGATATTTTTGTTTATTTCACATCCACTTAAGAGACTAGTTAATCTGGGAATATATAGTAATAAGCTTGTTCTGGCTTTAACAATTTGCTCGGAAGATGCAAGCTGTAAGAATACTAAGAAAAAAATTAGGAAAATAGGAACCTGAGAATCAAAAGGAAATCTTCGCTTTATACCAATTGTATTATCTTTTTATATCAATTTTTTTTTTTAATTTAAAGGCAGAGAGACAAAGAAGGATAGCTCTCTCTTCCCTAGCTCACTTCCCAAATACCCACGTAGCCTGGAACTGGAGGCCAAAGGCAGGGGTTGGGAGCTCAATCTGGGTCTCCTGTGTCAGTGACAGGGACCCAGTTACTTGGACTGTCACCACTGCCTCTCATATTCTGCATTAATAGGAAGCTGGGGGCTGGTGCTAGGGGTAGCAGGTAAAGCCACCACCTGTGGTGCTGGGATCCCATTTGGGCACCAGTTCAAGTCCTGGCTGCTCCACTTGGGGAGCATGTAATCAACCATTCTGAACGAGCCTATGAAAAAAAATGGGACTGAGGCTATCTAACATCAACCAGTTAGAGAGAGACACCAAAGAAGAAATACACCGATGAGCCGGTTGTGAGAGAAATGAAGACTTTCCGAAGGGAAGGCAGTGAATAATAAATAGCAGAGAAAAAACACAAGAAATGGTTCGGGTTCTTTGGTAGAGCATAAATCTTCCCTCACTGGGCCCTCAGAGTGCAGCTGAGGTTAGCTTTGATGCCCTTTTGTCTGAACTCAGCAGTAAAAAGTCAGTATGGGGGTCAGCATCGTGGCTCAGTGAGTTAAGCCACTGCCTGCAACACCAATATCCCATTTGAGCTCTGGCTTCAGTCCTTGCTGCTCCAGTTCAGTCCAGCTCCTGCTAACGTGCCTGGAGAAGCTGTGGAAGATGGCCAAAATACTTGGGACCCTGCACCTACATGGGAGATCTGGATTAAGCTCCTAGCTTCTGGCCTGGGCCTGGCCCAGCCCTGGTCATTGTGGCCATTTAGGGAGTGAACCAGGGAGTGGGAGAGCTTATCTCTCTCTCTCTCTCTCCTCTCTGTAACTCTGCCTTTCAAATAAATAAATCTTTTTAAAAAAAAGTAATTATAAAGGTGCCTTTTTTCAAAATTTGAGATGCAGAGAGAGAACTCCCATTTGCTAGTTCGCTCCCCAGATGTCCACGACAGCTAAAGCTAGACTGGTCCAAAGCCAAGAGCTGGGAATTCGGTTCAGGTCTCCCTCGTGGGTGTTGGGGCCCAAGGACTTGGGTCATCTTATACTACTTTCCCAGGCCATAGCAGAGAGCTGGATTGGAAAAGGAGCAGCTGGGACTAGAACCGGTGCCCATGTGGGATGCCGGCGCTGCGGTCTGGGGCTTTAATCCACTGTGCCACAGCACCGGCCCCCTGGCGTCGTATTTTTAACAGTCTGTGTTTTCAGGAAGGTGATTTGGGAGTAAGTGCTTTTTGAGAAGCACCACACTTCAAGACGCTGAATTTAGTGTTCACAGTACGATCATGTTCCCCACAGGAAGCCCGACCTTTCAAATGCCTTGATCCCCAGATTCCCAGTCCAGTAACCCACTTTTTAAACCCCTAAGGTTGTAAGTACTTCTTGTCTCTCTAACTCTCAGTGAGAGTTAATGTCTGTTTCCTGTTTGGCCTTTAGCTCTGTGATGTCTCTGACCTGTGAGTATCACAGTTTGGTATCTCAGATTTCTGAAGTGTGTCCCAATTTCAAAAACTGTTTCCTCACTCCCATGACACACTCAGACTTGTCTGTCTTAGTTATTTTGGGTTCAGAAAGTCTGGACACCTTACTAGAGGGAGAGCTTTTTTACATCAGTAGGAAACACTTCCTGACTTCACAGTGCCATTCTGGTTCCTAGCTGTGTTTTCCAGTAACAGTATTTTGCTCTGTAGGTTTCATTAAAAAAATTTTTTTTTTATTTGAGAAGCAGAGAGACAAACAGAGCATGCTGTTATCTGCTGGTTCACTTCCCAAATTCCATAACTGCCAAGGCAGGGCTGAGGCCAGACTGACAAACTGGAAACTCAGACTGGCAGCTGGAAACTCCATTTAGGTCTCCCCTGTGGGTGACAAGAGCCCAGTTACTTGAACCATCCCTGCTGTCTCCCCGGGTCTGCATTGGTAGGAAGCTGGAGGCAGAAGTCGGAGCTGGGAAATCAAACCCACACACTCTGACGGGGACACGGGCATCTTCACTACCAGCCTGAACTCCCCTTCCTTCTCTGCCTTTAGCACAGACAGTTGCAGAAGTCCTACAGGGAAACTGGGAAATTGCCATTGCGTAGGGATTTGGAAGCAGAATGTCAGCTTCATATACAAAAGGGGGCTTTGCCAATATGACCTTCATGTGTTGAAGAAATTTCATGTAAGAACATCATTTTTGTCTTTGAGCATTTTTTTTTTTAAGATTTATTTATTTGAAAGACAGAGTTACAGAGAGAATGAGAGAGATCTTCCATCTGTTGGTTCACTCTTCAGATGGCCTCAATGGCCAGGGCTGGGCCAAACCAAAGCCAGGAGCTTCATTTGGGTCTCCCACATGGGTTCAGGGGCCCAAGGACTTGGGCCATCCTCTGTTGCTTTCCTAGGCAGGAGCTGGACTGGAAGTAGAACAGTAAGCACTCCAACTAATGCCCATATGGGATGTTAGCATTGTAGGCAGCGGCTTGACCTGCTATACTACAGCGTGAGCCCCCAGCCTTTTTTTTAAAGGTTTATTTAATTGAAAGAGGTACAGAAAGGGAGAGAGATCTTCCATCCACTGGTTCACTCCCTAAATGACCACAACATATAATATACATACATATATATATTACAGAATTATATGGGTATATATGCTGTGGTTGAACTCACAGATTGAAAACTTTAAAGGTCAAGATAGTGAATATTTGAGACTTTCACAACTACTCAACTCTGTCATAATATGAAAGCAGCCATAGATGATATGTAAACATAGAATATGAAAACATTCTAGTAAAGCTTTATTTAGGAACCCTGAAATTTGAATTTCACATCATTATGTACCACAAAATATTTTTATTTTTAAATTTTGTTTATGGCTTATTTACTTGAGTTACAGAGAGGGAGAGGCAGAGAGAGAGAGAGATCTTCCACCCTCTGGTTCACTCCCCAAATGACCACAAAACCAGGGCTGGGCAAGGCCAAAGCCAGGAGCCAGGAGCCTCCCCTGGGTCTCTTATGTGGGTGAAGGGGCCCAAGCAGTTGGGCCATCTGCTGCTCTCCCAGGTGTGTTTTCAGAGAGCTGGATCAGAAGTGGATCAGCCAGGACTCGAACCGGTGCCCAAATGGGATGCCAACCCTACTGATGGTGGCTCAATGCATTAGGCCATAGTGCCAGCTCCTTGATTTTTCTTTTTTAAGATTGATTTATTTATTTGAAAGGCAGAGAGGCAAAGGCAGAGTGTGAGACAGAGGTCTTCCATTTGCTGGTTCATTCCCCATGTGGCCACAATGGAGCTGAGCTGATCCAAATCCAGGAGCCAGGAGCTTCTTCCAATCTCTCATGTTGGTACAGGGACCCAAGGACTTGGACCATCTTCTACTGCTTTCCCAGGCCGTAGCAGAGAGCTGGAGTGGAAGAGGAGCAGCCGGGACCCAAACCCGGGCGCATATGGGATGCTGGTGCTGCAGGTAGCAGCTTTACCTGCTACACCCCAGCGCCGGCCCCTTGGTTTTTCTTACCCATTTAAAATATAGAAGTCCTTCTTGGCTCAGTGGCTGTACAGAAATTGACACAGCAGTGTTTACTAGTCATTAAAAATGTTACCTGATTATTTTGGCATTTGGAAAGCTACAGTTCCAGGAAGAATTTAAAAATCTCGTAGAAATGGTTTGTGCATATGTAAACATTCTGGCCATGCAGCTGGTGTTTGGGTTTTCATGTTTTCTGACCCAGTGGTTCACAGCGGCTCGGTGGTCTGGTAAGCTGGCGCTAAACCTGGAGGGCAGTCTAGTGCTCAGAAGATAAAAGGAGCCTTGGTTCTACTTCTGAGTCTGCCTGGAGCTTGTCTTTGGGTGCTTTATCCATGTTATTTATTATTTTTTAAAGATTTATTTACTTGAAAGAGTTACGCAGATAGAGGAGAGGCAGAGAGAGAGAATCTTCCATCTGCTAGTTCACTCCACAATTGGCCACAATGGCCAGAGCTGTGCCGATCCAAAGCCAGGAGCCACGCTTCTTCTGGTCTCCCATGCAGGTGCAGGGGCCCAAGGACTTGGGCCACTTTCCACTACTTTCCCAGGCCACAGCAGAGCTGGATCAGAAGCGGAGCAGCCGGGACTCAAACCGGCACCCATATGGGATGCTGGTACTTCAGGTTGTGGCTTTACCCGCTACACCACAGTGCCGGCCTCTTTTTTTTTTTTTTTTTTTTTTGACAGGCAGAGTGGACAGTGAGAGAGAAAGGTCTTCCTTTGCCGTTGGTTCACCCTCCAATGGCCGCCGCGGCTGGCGCGTTGCGGCCGGCGCACCGCACTGATCTGATGGCAGGAGCCAGGTATTTATCCTGGTCTCCCATGGGGTGCAGGGCCCAAGGACTTGGGCCATCCTCCACTGCACTCTCTGGCCACAGCAGAGAGCTGGCCTGGAAGAGGGGCAACCGGGACAGAATCCGGCACCCCGACCGGGACTAGAACCTGGTGTGCCAGTGCCGCAAGGTGGAGGATTAGCCTAGTGAGCCGCGGCGCCGGCCAAGTGCCGGCCTCTTTATCCATGTTTGTTTTCATCTTGTCCAGACTCTCTTTACAACACATGAAAAGCAAAAGAACGCCAGAGAGATGTTTACTTTGAATTCTGGTTAGCAAGGGAATTTACCTCCTTGTGTGCGTGACCATATGATAATGCTTCTCACTTTGTTAGATTTCAGAGTCAGCATTTGAGAGCTTGTGGACCAAAAAGGCTGTCTGTCTAACCCCATGCTGTTAAAGCATACACTGAGCACAATAAGTGGAAGTGACTTCCGGAACCACACTCCACGCCAGTAGCAGAGTTGGGCCTGGGATCCACGGTGTCCTGATTCCCAGGTCAGTGGTCCCGGCCACTGGGGAGCCAGCCTTCTGTGACTGGCTTCACTTTTGCCATTTGGTAGGGTTGCAGTATATTCCTTTCTAAAAGCCAAGTCTCAGGAGGACGAAAAAAAAGTCCCACAAAAGACTTATCATATTTTTGTTTCTAAAAAGGGTTAGAGTCAGTGAAGCAAATTTTCTGGAAGCCACGTGGTCCCCCCATGGGATTTTTGCCTTCGTTTCTGGTAGCCTCACTGGGTGGTTGCTGGTGTCTGGAGTGGAGTGCAGGCATGGGGGTTTGGTTTATTCCAGGTAGAGGTCACTGAGGGAAGTTGGTCGATAATTACTCTTTTTAAAGTGTTCTTTATGATTTTTGCTTAATTGTTAAATTGTTGATTTTGAGAAAAAACATAGTTTTACTTTTTATTCACATCTTATAAAGGAAAAGCACCTTGGAACAGGATATTCAGTAGGGAAGAACTAGAAAAAAGTGTTGTCACTAACTTAACCGCCTTTGCCTGTCTTCTGCTACACCCTGCCTCTGGAGCTTCTCTGCATCGTTACTCTGTCTGGAGCAGGGGTGGCTGAATGTGTCTTCACACATCCACTGCTCTTCCCTGGCCCCCTCTCAGATCCTTTCCTGTCTCCCCAGATTCTCAGAGTGTGGTCACAGCTCCTGGGAACTTGTGAGAAATACAACTCTGAACACTCTCACCACCCCCCACCTGCACCTGCCAACACACACACACCCTGGCCTACTGAATCAGAAACTCGGAGGCTGAGATCCAGCAAAGACTACGTTGGACACCCCCACCACCCGCACCCTACCTCCTGCCTCAGCCCTACCTGCCACCCCGTGATCCACTGCACTAGATCTTGAAGAAGTCAGGGTGATTTGTTCCACAGGTTTTGCCCTCAAAGAGGTTATAGTCTTTCTGTTTGGGCATTTAAGTTGTAAATTTGCTAGCAGTACAGCGCTTCATTTTTTTAAAAGACATTACATTATGCATATGTATAATTTTTATTTAAAAATAGAACAAGTCCTTCAATGTCTTCCCCTTCCCCTTAGGATAAAATTCAGATCCTACAGTGGTTCACAAAGCTCTGTAGGCCTGGCCCCACACCTCTTCAGCCACATCTGCATTCTCTGGCCACATTTCTGGGAATGCACCTTGCTCATTCCCTCTTGCGCTAAATGCCCCCTCTGTCTGAGACCCTGTCGTCCCATCTCTTAATCCTTTGCTGTTCTCCACTTGGAATGCTTGTCTCTCTGATTTTTGCAAAGCAGTGTCATGCATGTCACTCAGCTCAGTTTAAATGTCACCTCCCCAGAGCGGAGCCTTTCCAGATCACCTCTTCTAAGGAAGCTGCGCGGAAACCCAGTCTGCCATCTCGCTGGATTGTCAGCATCTCTGCCTGCCTGCCCTGTCCACCTCTCCTGCCTCCTTCCCGCCCCTCCCTCCTTCCTTTTTCATGTCTGTTTCTCCATTTGTTAGGTGTACTTCCTACATGAAGGATGGGGCTTCTTCTATCTTAAACATCCCTGTATGCTCAGATCCTAGAACGGTACTTGGCACATAGTTGGTGCTCAGTAAATTTTGTTTTAAAATCAATACATGAACTGACAAATAAGTGAACTTCAGGCTATTTGCCTTAAAACTCTGGAAGTTAGTGCAGCTTATTGGGTTGAGTGAGGAAATCAAACTAAAGAAAACCAAAATATTTCCTGCAGAGATGTCTAACACCTGGGTGGGGGGCAAAGGCAGGGGAGCTCAGCAAATTGGTGGAGGGTAATCCGATCCACTAGCCACAGCCCTCAGGATCTGAACCTTTCTTCTAGCCACCTGGTTTGCCGGACTCCTTGGCCAGAGCTCTACAGTCTCCTACTCCTACACTTAGTTTTTATCAGGGGAGGATTCCATACTGCTCGGTCCTCCATTTCTTCAAGAAATACATATTTGGAGCCTCCTTCGTATAAGGTGCTGGGTAGCGTGTTGTGAACAGTAAAGAGGAAATAGTTACAGTGGAGGTGCCTTATTCAGAGACCTTCCCGTGACAGGAGGTAGTGTGTAAATAAATATTAACCGCATGTGGAGAAGTGATAAGAACCCTAGGGAAGAAAACCAATAAAAGTGGTGGGAATTCAAGCAAAGAGATTTGTCTCCAACCGGGGAGCTTCTAGAGAGCTTGCTGGAGGAGGAAGTGTTCAGCTGGCACCTTGAGCAGGACAACAGGGTATCAAGTTTGTTTGCATTGAAAGAGTTGAGGTGACCGTGTGCCTCGTGCTTCTGGGGTGGGAGATCAGCAGCCACCTCACTGAAGGAATTGCCTCCCGCCTGCTGTGAATCAGCCGAGCTGCATGCTTCTTTAAACTTTGTCAAAGGAGCAGCTGAATTTGCAGACTGTGCTGTGTCATGATGTGCTTGGAGCAGAATAGGTGTTTTCTCAAGCAGCATGAAAGCCCCGTGGAGCAGTTCCATGTCAACAGGCATCAGATTATAACTGTGTTGCTAGCCAGCTGCAGATGTAGCATCTTGTACCCCAGTCAGGATTCTGCCACATTTTAGGAGTCACGTGGGGAGCCAGAGGTACTCTTTGCCAGAAAGGACCTTCCCAGCCCAAATGACTGTCCAGCAGTCAGTGAGAAAGAATTCAAGAGATGTCTGTCACCTGCCGAGAGAGCCTTCCTGTGTGGCCAGGACCACAGAGCTCCCACAGTTAGGGCCCTGGGAAGTGGGCCAAGGGAGCTTGCTGTGGGTGTCTCCTGGCTGGCTTCTCTGGGCCAGTGGAGCTACCTATCTTTAGAAGTCCCTGCTGCACTCTCTCTCTGCCAAGCTGTATTTATGCTCCGTCAGATTTCTCAGTGTATCCTCTCTGTGGATGGTGCCTTTTAGAACAGGAAACGTGGGGTTCTGGAGGGACGACTTGTCTATGTTGCTTCACTAGGTGCTTGTTGAGAGAAGGAAGACAGGCCGCTGGTTGCTTACTCAACTCAGTACAGCATCTGGTTCTTAAACTGTGTTCCTGTTGTAGGGGTTAACTTTCAACGCTGCCTCCACGGAACAGTCTGTGTGCTGCTTACACTGTATTTTAACTAAAAATCTAAAGAACACAAAAGAAATCCCTGGATCCTGACACTCCACGTGAAAGGTTTAGGGCAGGTGGAGGGGTGGGAAAATGACAGGTAAGGATGTAGGTGAGCAGGCAGTTTTCACCTTAGGTCGATTCACGGTGTGCAGGAATGCTTGGTGGGGGGATAGCCTGTTGTTTTCTTCTTGTGTGATATTAGGGGTGCTTATAAAAAGGGGCTTGCCAATCTGCCTATCTTAATCCCCCCTCGTCGAGATGACTTCTCATTCTTAGCTTGTGGGTTGGAGTCCCATTCATCTTATAGCAGGATACCTCTCTTAAGGTGTCTCCTCTCAAAAAAATAGAAGCAACAAAGCAACAGCTCCTTCTGAGAGAGGGATGGGGGTTATGGCAGACAAGGGTAAAACTCCTGTTGCAGAAGAGGAGTTTTGTTTTTGTTTTTTTTTTTTTTTTTTTTTTTCTCTCATCATGTGTCCTTTGAATTCTCAGAGTCCCAGAGAAAGGAACTCAGTTAGCATTGCCCTGGGGGACCCTCTACAGTGCTCCAAATGATGGGTGGAGGGCAAGGCGCCTTCTTGCTTAAGAAATTATTCTTGAGCCCTTGCAGAGAGCAGGACAGCATACATGGGAACTTCCAAGGTTGCAAAATGAAAATGGTTTACTTTCAGGGTGCAGCGTGAAGCCCCGGGGATGGACAGATTCTCAAGTACTTTGACCCCTTGCCAGGACAAGAAAGTGCTACTTAGAAACATTGGGAAAAAGTATTTGGAAGCATCTGGATTTGTTGGTTCTCTAGTTTTCCTCCCCCCTCCTACCTCCCCTCAAGTTCCAGGAAGAGAGTCCAATTTAGCCCCCTTCCAAGCAGTACAAGGCCAGAATCATCCTGGACCTCCCTCCAGACCGCCCGTCCATCTCCATGCCATGTGGAAGCCCTGGCCCCGGGAGGGAAACTGCTGACCTAGAAACTCCCCCCGTTCTAGCATGCAGCTGAGCTAAGCCTTTCTTTGGGGCCTGTTCTTCCAGCTTTCACTTTCCTTCCTTGTTTCTTTTATTTCTAGAATTCTGAAAGCTATACTGTTCATTGTCTCTACCCATCATTATTAAGGGAGAGAGAGGCAAACATTCCCATGGTAACAGTTTCATCTCAAAATATCTGAATGTTATTAGCTGCCTTCCCACTCCAGGGAAAAGATGAGATTCTTTTTTTAAAAAAACCTTCATCCTCAGAATAAGGTTGACAGATCCTCTCCACACTGCAGGGAGCCCTGCCCAGATCAGGGGCAGAGACAGGAAAGACTCAGGGAGCCAGCCTTGTTTCTTAGCCAGCTGCACTCCTGAGCAGAACCCAGTGCTTCAGAAACCTAATGCTGCATGGTTCTGACACTGACCAAGGGAACTGCTGGCCCCAGGACCCCTGGGGGGGATAGCAACAGTGAGCTCGAGAGAGCTTCCATCCTCTGGTTCACTTCCCAAATGCCCACAAAAACCAGGTTAGGCCAGGCTGAAGCCAGAAACCTGGAGCTCAGTTCAGGTCTCCCACATGGGTGACAGACCCCAGTACTTGAACCATCATCTCTTGCTTCTCAGGCTGCTCATTAGCAGGAAGCTGGAATTGGAAAAGGAGCTGGGACCCCAAACCCAGACATGCCCCATATGAGATGTGGGTATTCTAGGCAGCATCTTAACTACACTGCACCAAACGCCTGCCCAAGCTCCACCCTTTGAAAGCAAGGGTGTCAAAGACTTTGGCCACCAAGATACATATTCAGTGAAAACAGCAGAAGCAGAGTAGTCGGTAAGTCTGAATACCTTTCATGGCTTATAAAAGGAAGAAAGATAAATACACAGATAAGTACACCTTTATACGCATGAGCATATGGTGTAGGAGTACCTCTCAGAGGGTATTACAGTCAGCTGGTCTTAGGAGAAGGCCTGAGGGCAGGCAGGAGAGAGAGCTGCTTTCTGTAGCTTTCAAAATTTATTTGTACAAATGCTCCTTAATTATAAAGTCTACTTTTTAAAGACAGGTAAGAATAACATAAATCACGTTGATGAAAGAATTTGAAATGACCAGTTTGGGGTGGAATCCGTTTGTAAAAGCTATTGAGGTAAATGATGTGGGGAGACTGGTTTGCTTGCTTGCTCGTTGTCTCTGGAGCAGGTTTGCTTTCTCTGAAAGCGTATGTTGAGACAAGAGGCTTATAAACAAGATGTTCAAGGAAAATAAATTGAGCTCTCTGAAGGAGGGAGGTTGGAAGCAAACTTCCTCAAGCTCATGTCATATACACCCACCTACCTGCATTTGCACTTATCTCTTGTACTTTCTTTTTCCTGCAGAGAAACTGTCCCTAAGCAACCTCTTTACTTAAGCACTAGATTCCACCCTTCTGATCTGTATGCTCCAGCGATTCTCCCTCTTTCCTGCAGCACGGATTTTTTTTTTCCCCTCTCCCTCCTGGATGTTTGTATTAACAACCAAACACACTGTTATTTCTCCCAACTGAAAAAAAATCTTCTTGTCCTCATTTCTCTGTTCCCTTTACAACAACATTGCTTGAAAGAATTTTTTCAATGTCTCCTCCTTTTTTTTTTCCTCTCTCTTTTAATTAAGTAATTTATTTGAAAAGCAGAGCCACAGAGAGGGAGAGGTCTTCCTTCTGCTGGTTCATTTCCTAGATAGCCACAATGGCCAGGACTGGGCCAGGCTGAAGCCAGGAGCCAGGAGATTCTTCCAGGTCTCCCACTATTCTCTTTTTAAAACTTGAGATATAACTCACATAGCATAAAATTTGTCCTTTTGAAGTGTGGTTTAAGATATAGTAGTTTTTAGTATATTCACAAAATTGTGTAACCACCACCAATTCCAAATACATTTCATCACTCATAAAAGAAATCTGTACCTATTAACAGTCACTTTCTTTATTAAATTTTCATTACTGTAGCGAGAAACCCAAGGCAAGCCAACTTTATAAGGAAAAGAGGTTTGTGTGGGATCATGGTTCAGGAGGTTCACAGTCCAAGATCAGGAGGGCCCCGTTGGTTCAGCATCTGTTCATGATGGCAGAGTCCTGAGGTGGCATCATAGTCATTGCATGGCAGGAGACCAGGAGCATGGGTGTCTGTGTCTGTGTCTGCGCAGCGTCTCTCCTTGCAAAGCCACTAAGGTTCAATCATGGACTCTCCCCCACCCTAATGACCTAATTCAATCTAATCACTTCTCCAAACATCAAAATTGGATTAAGTTCACCCTTTAGAACCATGAACATGAGGCTTTGGGGTCTGCATTCCTACATGAGCTGGGGGACAGATATTCAGACCATATCCCTTCTGGTTCCCACCCTACTCCAAATCCCTACAACTGCTAATCTACTTTCTGTCTCTGTGCACCTGCCTCTTCTGGACGTCTCATCCAAATGGAATATCATGGTCTTTTCTGTCTGGCTTCTTCCACACAGCATATGATTTTCAAGGTTCATCCTTGTTATAGCACACACAGATCAGTACTTCCCTCCTTTATAAAGCTGAATAAATATTCTGTTTTATAGATATTCCACTTTTTTTATCCATTCATCACTTTATGTGTATTTGAGTTGTTTCCAGCATTTGGTTATTATCATTAATACTGCTTTGAATATTAGAAGAACAATTTTCAGATTGATTTATTTATTTGAAAGGCAGAATGACAGGGAGAGATGGAGAAACATATCTTTCATCTGCTGTCACCCCCCAAGTGGCTATGGCAGCCAGATTTGGGCCGGGCCAAAGCCAGGAGCCAGGAACTCTATCCAGGTCTTCTTCAAGGACTTGAGCCATTTTGTGCTACCTTCCCAGGCACATTAACAGGAAACTAGATTGGAGGTGTGGCAGCTAAAACGTGAACGAGGACTCTGATTGGGGATAATGCCATCACAGGCTGTTCTTAACCCACTGAGCTATTATGCCACATCGCTGGCTCCTAAAAAAAAAAAAAAAAAAAAAAATTTATTTGAAAGGCAGAGTGACACAGAGAGAGGGCCCTCGCCCTCTTATCTGTTGCCTCACTCCCCAAATGCCTGCAAACAGCTGGGGCTGGATCATGTCAGGAGCTCAGAACTCAATCTGGGTCTCCCACATGGGTGACAGGGACCCAAGTCCTTGAGCCATCACCTGCTGCCTCTCAGGTTGTGCATTAGCAAGAAGCTGGAATCAGGAGCAGAGCTAGGAATGAAGCCCAGGCGGTCTATGTGGCATGTGGGTGCTCCAGTTGGCATCTTTTTTTTTTTTAATTTTTAAGGTTTATGTTACACAGAGAGAAAAGGAGAAGCAGAGAGAGAAAAAGGTCTTCTATCCGCTAATTCACTCCCAGTTGGCTGCAACAGCCAATCTGAAGCCAGGAGCCAGGAGGTTCTTCCGGGTCTCCCTTGCGGGTACAGGGGCTCAAGGACTTGGACCAGTACTGCTTTCCCAGGCCATAGCAGAGAGCTGGATCGGAAGTGGAGCAGCCGGGACTCAAACCAGTACCCATATGGGATGCCAGCACTGCAGGCAGCAGCTTTACCTGCCACGCCACAGTGCTGGCCCCTGTATGGCATCTTAACCACTGCTACAGGTGCCTGCCCCTGCTGTGAACAATTGCATCTAAGTTTTTGTGTGGAGAGATGTTTATAGTTTCCTTGGGTATATACTAGAAGTGGAATTGCTGGGTCACATAGTAACTCATGTTGAACATTTTGAGTAACTGTCAAACTGTTTTCCAAAGTGACTGCAACCTTTATGTTCTCATCATTTTTTCCCACTGTCAACACTTGTTATTGTCCATCTTTTTGTATTATAGCCATCCCAGCTGGTGTGAAATCGTAAGCCACTGTGGTTTTGATTTGCAGTTTAATAACTGGTGTTCAGCATGTTTTCATGTGCTTCTTGGCCATTTTTGTGTCCTCTTTAGAGAAATATCTATTCAAACCATTTGTCCATTTAAAAAAATATTTTATTCTCATTTTTTATTTGAAAGGCAGAAAGTCAGAGACCAACAGAGAAACAGAGATCTTCTGTCTGCTAGTTCATTTCCTTAATTGTTGTTTTATTGTTGAGTTGTAAGAGTTTTTGATAGATTCTGAATACGAGTCCCTTAGCAGATACATGTTTTGTAGATATTCTCTCTCATTTGTGAGTTTTCTTTTCATTTTCTTGGTGGTGACCTTTGGATCATATAATTACTCATTCTGATAAAGTGCATGTTATCTGGGCCTTTTTCTTCTGGCTGTTTTTGCTTTATTTGTTTTTTTGTAACATAGCTAAGAAAGCATTGCCTAATCCAGAGTCACAAAGATTTATACCTGTATTTTCTCCCAGGAGGTTTAGCTCTTATGTTTAGATCTGTGATTCATTTTGACTTAATGTTCTGTATTATGTGAGCTGGGAAGCCAAATATGTTCTTTTGCATGTGAACATCCAGTTGAGTTGTTCCAGCATCATGTGTTGATAAGACCATTATTTTCCTATCGAATGTTCTTGGCACACTTGTAAGAACTTAGTTGGCCATGTTGTAAGGGTTTATTTCCCAATTTCATTCTATTGATCCATATGTCTGACCTTATATTTATTAGCAAGACTTTGTAGGAAGGTTTGAAATATGGAAGTATGGGTTCTTTAACTTCATTCTTTTTTTAAGATTTATTTGTTTGAGAGGTAGGGTTATAGACAGAGAGGGAGAAACAGAAAGAAATGTCTTCCACCCGCTGGTTCACTCCCAAATGGCCACATCTGGAACTGGGTCAATCTGAAGCCAGGAGACAGGAGGTTCCTCTGAGTCTCCCATGCCGATGCAGGGGCTGAAGCACTCAGGCCATCTTCCACTGCTTTTACAGGCCATTGCAGAGAGCTGGATGGGAAGAGGAGCAGCTGGGAGGCTTACTCCACAACACTGGCCTCCCGTTCTTTTCAAGATTGTTTTAGCTATTCTGACTTTTTTACATTTTTGTGTGAATTTTAGGATCGTATCATTTTCTTAAAAAAAAAAAAAAAAAACCTGATTTTTGAAGGGATTGATTTGCTTCTACAGATCAATTGGGGAAGTACTGCCATCTTACCAATAATGTCTTCCAGCCTATTAACCTGGGATATTGTGGTGGAATGAGAAGGTGAAAAGGTCATGCCAAGATGGCCACTGAGGTGGGAAGGTCATGCCAAGATGGCCGCTGACAACAGAAACTGCCTGGTAACAAGCCGTGATTGGATGGCTTCAGAAACCACATGACAACAGAGCCTGCCTGGCAACAGGCTGTGATTGGTTAGGGCATAGAACGCCCCTTGACCAGATTGGCTGCCTTGACTATATAAGCAGCTGTAGCAAAAAGGAGTCTGCTGGCTGCTTGCCTCAGGACTGCTTTCATCTGACTCCCCGGGTCTGTGTGGTGACTCTGCGCCTCTTGCCCCCACCACGCTCCTCCTCTCAGAAAGAAATCAACCGCAACAGGATATCATTGCGTTTATTTCTTTAATGATGTTTGTAGTGGGTGGGCAGTCAGGGCAGTGGTTGAGAAGCTGCATGGGATACCTGCATCCCTTATTGGAGGGCTTAGATTTGAGTACTGCCTCCACTTCCAGTTCTAGTTTCTGTAATGCACACCCTGGGATGCAGCACTGTGGCTCACATTGGGCCTTTGCCACCCATGTGGGAGACCTCGATTGAGTCCCTGGCTTCGGATTTTAGCCTGGCCCAGTCCTAGCTCTTGGATGCACCTGGGCTTTGAACGAGCAGATGGAAGTTTTTTGTTAGTTTGTTTTTGGTGATTTTTTTTTTTTTTTTTTTTTTTAGATTTATTTGTTTGAAAGGCAGAGTGACAGATGGGGAGGGAGATACACAGAAAGCGATGTCTTTGATCCACCGGTTAACTCCTCAAATGTCCGCAACAAGCATCCAGGCCAAAGCCAGGAGCCCAGAATTCCATCTGGATCTCCCATATGAGTGACAAGGATCCAGGCACCTGGGCCATATTTCACTGCTTTCCCAGGCACGTTAGCAGGGAGCTGGAATGGAAGCAGAGCAACCAGAACTAGAATTGGCACTCCAATATGGGATGCTGGTATGGCAAGCTTTGGCTTAACCTGCTGCTCCACCCCAAGATGGAAAACTTCTGTCTTTCCACTTTCCAAATAAATTTTTTAAAAATTTGAATGATGTTTATAGCATTTAGTGTATAACTCTTTTTTCTGCTTAATTAACTTTATTCCAAAATATTTTATTCCTCTCAATGTTATTATAAATGGAATTGTTTTAATCTTATTTTCAGAATATTCATTACTTGGGGCTGGTGCTGTGATGCAATGGGTTAAAGCTCTGGCCTGCAGTGCCAGCATCCCAAATGGGTGCCAGTTTGAGTCCTGGCTGCTCCACTTCTGATCGAACTCCGTGCTAATGCACCTGGGAAAGCAGGAGAGGATGGCTCAAGTCCTTAGGCACCAGCACCCACATGGGAAACATGGAAGAAGCTCTTGGCTTCGCAAATGGAAAACCTCTCTCTTTGTCTCTACCTCTCTCTCTAACTCTGTCTTTCAAATAAATAAATCTTTAAAAAATATTAATTGCTTATATATAGAAATGCCATTGATTTTTTTAAAAGATTTATTTATTTTGAAAGAGCACCGGAGGGAGAAGGAGAAACACACACAGAGAGAGATATCTTCCATCTGCTGGTTTATTCCCCAGATGACCACCATGGCCAACACTGGGCCAGGCCAAAGCCAGGAGCTTCATCTGTGTTTCCCATGTGGGTGGCAGAGGCCCAAGCACTTGGGCCATCTTCTGCTGCTTTTCTCAGGCCATTAGCAGGGAGCTGGATCGGAAGTGGAGCAGCCAGGACATGAACTGGCATCCATATGAAATTCTGGCATTGCAGGTGGTGGCCTTACCCACTATGCAATAATGGTGGCCCTCATTGATTTTTTTTATATATTAATCATGTAGCCTGCAAATATTAGCTCTAATAATTTTCTGTACATAAGATCATGTCATCTGTGAATAGTTGTATTTCTTCAGTTCTAAATTTCCTTTTGTCTGTTTTTCTTGATTCCCCTGCCCAGAACCCCAGTTGTACAAAGTTGAGTGTAAGCAACAGAAACAGACATCTTTGTTGAATTCCTGCCCTGAAGGGGAAAGCAATCAATCATTTCAGCATCAAGAATGATGTTAGCTGTGGGTTCTCCATTGGTATTCCTTGTCAGATTAAGTAAATTTTCTTCTATTCTTAGCTTATTAAGTGTTGTTGTCATGAAAAGATGTTGGGGTTTCTCAGGAGCTTTGTCTGTGTCTGTAGAAATGGCCATTTAGTTTCGTCCTTCATGCCATTAGTCCGGTGTGTTACGCTGATTTTTCTGTGGTGAAGCAGCTTTCAGTTTGCTAATACTTGGTTGAGAACGTTCACGTCTACAGCTCAGGGGATGTTGTTCTGTTGTGGTGTCATCATATGGTGCATGGCATCAGAGTAATACAGGCCTCATATAATAAATGGGAAAGTGCGCCTACTATTTTTTGAAAGAGTTTGTGAAGGGTCAGTGTTCTGCCTTGCTGGCCCCTCTGTCCAGGCCTCCTTTGCTGGCTTCTGCTCCTGCACTGGATCTCGTAGTGATCGAGGCCCTGGAGGCTGAACCCGGGACACCATTTTTATCTCTTTCCAGACCTGTGAGATTTCACTGCTCTCCTGAGCTTAAACACCAGCTATATGCCGAAGTCTCTCCGATTTGAAGTGTGACTGTGATCTCTCTCTTCATCTCTGGATAAATGCCTACTGGACATTCACACGTGGATGTGGACTGTGTGTCTCAGACTTAGCATGTCCAAAATCACACTTTGATCTGTTTCACCGAAACCCGCTGCGCCCACCTGTCTTCCCGATTGTTGTTAATCACTTTGCCTTTCCAGCTTCTCAGGCCAAAAACGCCAGAGTCATCCTCGTTCCCTCCTGTCTTCTTGCTCTCCACGTTCCTTTGATTAGTAAATTCCCTTGGGCCCGCCTTCAGAATAACCAGTGCAGGGGCAGGCACTGTGCTGCGGAGGGTGAAGCCGCTGTTTGGGACACACGTCTCACTCAGTGCCTGGTTCAAGTAGCTGCTCCTCCACACTTCTGACCTGACTTCCTGCTAATGCGCCTCAGAGGCGTGGATGGCAGATGAAGTGCTCGGATTTCTGCCACCGTTGTGAGAGGCCCTGATATAATTCCTGGCTTTGGCCGGGCCCAACCCTGGCTGTTGTGGGCATTTGAGGAGTGAACCAGTGAGTAAATAGAAGGTCTCTCTCTCTCTCTCTCTCTCTCTCTCTGCTTTTCAAAGTAATGAATTAATGAAATCTTCAAACAAAAAACCACTCATCGCTTCCTGCATGGTTTGGTTACCACACTGGTCTTTCTGTGACTGGGGTTGTAGTGGATGCCCCCCTGCGCACCTCTGCTTCCCTGTAGCCCATCTTCATGTTCTCAAGGCAGTCACCACCCGAGAGAGTTTCCATCATTAGCCGGTGTTGATTTTTGTCAGTTGATTCTCCACATCTATCGAACCAGTCACACAGCTTTCCTTTTTCAGTCTGTTAATATAGTAAATTGCATTGATTTTCAAATGTTAAACCAACTTCGTATTCTTGGAATTCTATTGGTTGTGATGTATTACCCTTTTCATATGTGTTGGAGTTGATTTGCCAAAATTTTAAGAATGCTTGAGTCTTTTTTTATTTATTTATTTTATTTATTTGAAAGACAGAGTTACAGAGAGAGGCGGAGACAGAGAGAGAGGTCTTCCATCAGCCGGCTCACTCCGCAGATGGCTGCAACAGTCAGAGCTGCGCTGATCCAAAGGCAGGAGCCAGGAGCCTCCTCCAGTCTCCCACGTAGGTGTGGGAGCCCAAGGACCTGGGCCATCTTCCATTTTCTTCCCAGGCCACAGCAGAGAGCTGGATTGGAAGAGGAACAGCCGGGACTCAAACCAGCACCCATATGGGATGCCAGTGCTTCAGACCAGGGCTTTAACCCACTGTGCCACAGCCCCACCCCGAATGCTTAAGTCTTTATCCATGAAGGATATTAGGCTATCATATTCTTTTTTTTTTTTTTTTTTTTTTTTGACAGGTAGAGTCATAGACAGTGAGAGAGAGAGACAGAGAGAAAGGTCTTCCTTCCGTTGGTTTACCCCCCAAATGGCTGCTATGGCCAGAGCTATGCCGATCTGAAGCCAGGAGCCAGGTGCTTCCTCCTGGTCTCCCATGGGGGTGCAGGGGCCCAAGTACCTGGGCCATCCTCCACTGCCTTCCCGGGCCACAGCAGAGAGCTGGACTGGAAGAGGAGCAACTGAGACTAGAACCTGGCGCTGGCCCCTCTTTTTTTTTTTTTTTTTTTTTTAAGTTTTATTTATTTATTTGAAAGAGTTACACAGAGAGAGCAGGAGAGGTAGAGAGGTAGAGAGAGAGAGAGAGAGAGAGAGAGATCTTCCATCCACTGGTTCACTCCCGAATTGGCTGCAACAGCCGGAGCTGGACCTATCAAAAGCCAGGAGCCAGGAGCCTCTTACAGGTCTCCCACCTGGGTGCAGGGGCCCAAGCACTTGAGCCACCTTCTATTGCTTTCCCAGGCCATAGCAGAGAGCTGGATAGGAAGTGGAGCATCTGGGACTCGAACCAGTGCCCATATGGGATGCTGGCACTGCAGGCAGCAGCTTTAGCTGCTACACCACAGCGCCGGCCCCTGTCATGTTCTTTTTTTATATATGTCTGTTTACCTTGCTATTAGAGTAATGCTGACTCATAAAATTAGTTAAGAAGAGTTCTCTGCTTTTCATTTATCTGGAAAAAATTATGTGGAATATATATTTACTTTTTTTTTAAAGTTTTTTTTTTTTTTTCTTGAAAGGCAGAGCAACAGAGAGAGAGAGAGAATCAAATCTTCCATCTACTGATCCACTCCCCAGATGCTCACAACAGCCAGGGTCTACTCCTGGTTGACCTCCTGGTCCAGCTCCAGGCTAAAGCCAAGAGCCTAGACTTCGTGTAGGTCTCCAGTGTGGGTGGCAGGGACGCAAGTCCTTGAGCAGCAGGTGGTAGGTGCACATGATCAGGGAGCTGGATTGGAAGCAGAGCTGGAACTCAAACCCAGGTCCTCTGATAAGGGGTGCAGGCACCCACCACATCTACCTCATTTACTTTAATTCACCTTTATGTTCAAAGTAAGTTTCTTGTAGTTGGGTATTGGTAGGCTTTTGGATTTATTTTTGTTTTAAATTTACTTATGTTCTTGAAAGGCAGACTGACACACAGAGACAGATCCCTTCCATCTGATGGTTCACTCCCCAAATGGCTGCAATGTCCAGTGCTGGTCCAGGCTCAAGCCTGAAGCCCAAAACTCCATCTGATTCCTCTTTGTGGGTGGCAGGGGCCCAAGTACTTGGGCCATCTTCCACTGACTTCCCAGGTGTGTTAGCAAGGAGCTGGATCAGAAACAGAGGTGCTGGAACTCCAACTAGTGCTCTGATATGGATGGTGGCATCATCACAAGCAACGAAGACCCTCTGTGACATGAAGCTGACCCCTGGTTTGGGCTTTTTGATCATAATGTTTTTATTTATTTGAAAGAGAGACAGAGGTAGAGAGAGGAATCTCTTCTGTCCACTCTTCAAATGCCCACGACAGCCGGAGCTGGGTCAGGCTAAAGCCAGGAGCCTGGAGCTTCATTTTCATCTCCCACGTGGGTGGCAGGGACCCAAGTACTTGAGGCTTCACCTGCTGCCTCCTAGGGTGTGCATTAACAAGAAGCTGAATTTAGAAGCGGAGCCGGAACTCAGACCTGGGCATGTGACATCCCAAGCAGCATATATTTTTTTTTTTTTTTTGACAGGCAGAGTGGACAGTGAGAGAGAGAGACAGAGAGAAAGGTCTTCCTTTGCCGTTGGTTCACCCTCCAATGGCCGCCACGGCCGGCGCCCTGCCGCCGGCGCACCACGCTGATCCAAAGGCAGGAGCCAGGAACTTATCCTGGTCTCCCATGGGGTGCAGGACTCTAGCACTTGGGCCATCCTCCACTGCACTCCCTGGCCACAGCAGAGAGCTGGCCTGGAAGAGGGGCAACCAGGACAGAATCCGGCACCCCGACCAGGACTAGAACCTGGTGTGCCGGCACCGCAAGGCAGAGGATTAGCCAAGTGAGCCGCGGCACCGGCCCCAAGCAGCATCTTAACCACTGCACCATATACTCACCCAGGGTCTTAGGTTTTTCATGCAGTCTAATGATAACTGTGCTTTATTCTAGTGGTTGTTCTAGTATTTATAGTATATATCTTAAGCTTATCATCATCTGCCTTCAAATGTTATCATACCCTTTCACCTATGGTAAATGACCCTTATACCTGTGTGCCACCCTCTCTCCTGGCCTTTGGGCTACAGTGATACATTTTACTTTTACATCTGTTGTAGACCCCATGCTGCTGCTGATTTCCCCCTTTAAACAGTTAATTGTCTTCCAGAGGCACCCAAATAAAGAGAAAAGGTGGCCAACATCTAAATGCGCACCTGTTATTCCTGATATTCTTTATTCCTTTCTCTGGAACCTGATGTCTCTTCGGTGTCGCTCGCCTTTCCTCTGAGGGACTTGTTTTTGCTTTTCCTGTAGTGCAGCTTTGCTGGTGATGAATATGTTCAGCTTTTATGTGTATGAAAAAGTCTTCGTTCACTTTTATTTTTAAAATATATACTTACTTGTTTAAGAGGCATCTGCTGGCTGACTCCTCAAATGCCCACAGTAGCCAGGGCTGCAGCTGGCCAAAGCCATGAGCCAAAAACTCAGTCTGAATCTCCTACATGAGTGTCAGGAACCCAAGTACTCCAGCCATCACCTCTGCCCAGGGTTTACATTAACGCGAAGGTGGAATCAGGGGCCACATATGCAGGCCACCCAACCAGTGCTTAACCCACCGACTGCACAGCTTCACCCTCATTTCTCAGAGTTATTTTCACTGGATAAGGAATTTGAGAGTCACAGTTCCTTTCAGTGTTGATATCTATCTATTTACCTATCTATCTATCTATCTCTGGATATATGTAAACAAACATGTCACTCCACTGTCTTCTGGCTTGCATTGTTAATGAGGATACATCTGCTGTCTTCTTTGTTTCTCTGGATGCAGTGTCTCTTCTCTTAGGCTGTATTTGTGATTTTCTCTTTTTCACTGGTTTTAATCTATTTGAAGATGAAATACCTAACTTCCTATGCAGGACCTCTGTACTTAATGAGTTGTATTATGAAAGTTAAATGTGATACTTGGTTGCAAATAGCTGTTGCCTGTGTGTGCACAAATTGTTGAAATCTTTACTTAGCTTAGAGTTAGTCTTCTGTGTACAAAGTTAATTGAAAATGAATCTTAATGGAGAAGGGGACTGGGAAGGGGAGAGGGGGGAAGAGAAGAGGGGTAGGAGTGTGGGTGAAAGGGCAGGTATGGTGGGAAGAATAACTATATTCTTAATGTTGTACTTATGAAATTTATAATCATTAAATAAAACATTTCTTTGGAGAAAAAAAGAGGATGGATATTGGGTTAAGCAACTAGCACTCTGAGTGTGCAGATTATGAAAATAGATAAATAAATAACAAAGAGAGCAAAAAAAAAGAAAAAGATGAAATGCATTGTGCTTAGTATTTATTGAGCTTTTTTTTTTTTTTTTTTTTTTTAAGGATTTATTTATTGACTTGAGAGGCAGAGTTACAGAGAAAAAGAGAGAGACAGAGAGAGAGGTCTTCCAACCACTGGTTCACTCCCCAAATGGCTGCAACTGCCAGAGCTGGGCTGATCTGAAGCCAGGAGCCAGGAGCTTCTTCCAGGTCTCCCACACAGGTGCAGGGGTCCAAGGACTTGGACCATCTTCTAGCGCTTTCCCAGGACATCAGCAGGGAGCTGGATCAGAAGTAGAGCAGTGAGGACTTGAACCAGCACCCATATGAGAAGCTGACATCGCAGAAAGCTTAATCTACTATGCCACAGCACCAGCCCCTCATTGAACTTTTTTTTTTTTTTTTTTTTTTTTTTTTGACAGGCAGAGTGGACAGTGAGAGAGAGAGAGAAAGGTCTTCCTTCCGTTGGTTCATCCCCCAAGCCAGGAGCCAGGTGCTTCTCCTGGTCTCCCATGGGGTGCAGGGCCCAAGCACTTGGGCCATCCTCCACTGCCTTCCCGTGCCACAGCAGAGAGCTGGCCTGGAAGAGGGGCAACCGGGACAGAATCCGGCGCCCCAACCGGGACTAGAACCCGGGGTGCCAGCGCTGCAGGCAGAGGATTAGCCTAGTGAACTGCAGCGCCAGCCATCATTGAACTTCTTATACCTGAGCATTTACAGTTTGTAGCAAATATAGAAAAAATTTTGACCATTATTTCAAACACACACGCGTGCGTGTACACACACACACACACACACATGATGTTGTCCCTCTATTAATATTTTGGGTTTTTTCTATTAATTTTAAAGATCTTTTTTTCTCTTTGTACTTCATTTTAGATAGTTCCTATGACTGTGTCTTCAAGTTCACTGATCTTTTCCTCTTAATCCTGTCTGTGTATGTCTCATCTAGACATTATATTTTTCATCTCTAGAAATTCGATTTGGGTAATTTTTTGTCTCCCTAGCCTCTCTACTTCCGCTTTTGCCTACGTTCAGGCTTTTCCCAACACAACAACCAGAGAGACTGCTGAGATGTAGCATGCTGTGTTTTGGCTCAGAACCTCCCAGTGGCTTCTCAAAGCCAGAGTCTTCAGTGAGTGATAGACGCCACATGGTTTCAGCTGACATCATCTGTACTACTCTGATTTCTTTTTCCCTTTTTTCTAAATATTTATTTATCTGAAAGGCAGACTGACAGAGAGAAGAGAAAGAGATAGACTTTTTTATCCGCTGGTTTACTCCCCAAATGGCTGCAACGGCTGGTCCAGTATGAATTCGGGAAACTAGAACTCCATTCAGATCTCCGAAGTTGGGTGGCAGGGGCCCAAGCCCTTGGGCCATCTTCCACTGCTTTCCCAGGTGCATTAGCAGGAGCTGGATTGGAAGTGGGGCATTCAGGACTCTGATACGGGATGTGGACGTTGCTAGCAGCAGCGTAACCCGCTGAGGCACACAGCCAGCCCCAACCACTCTGAGTTCTCTTACCTTCAGCCCTCTCCAGTCAGTCAGGTGTCCTCCCACGCAGAGTGCCCAGGAAGTGCCTCCATTCCTTCAGAGTATGCCCGAATGCTCATCTCCCAGAGAGCCACACGCCACGGTGGCACATCCCATGTCACCCCTCACTTCAGGGGCCTCTTCAAATGTCACTTCTCCAAGGTCTTTCCTGTCCACCCTGCTTAAAACTTTGGCCCTGGGGGCCGGTGCTGTGGTGTAGCAGGTAAAGCCACCACCTATAGTGCCAGAATCCCATATGGGTGCTGGTTCAAGTCCTGGCTGCTCCACCTCCCATCCAGCTCTCTGCCATGGCCTGGGAAAGCAGTACAAAGTGTTCCAAGTCCTTGTGCCCCTGCACTCATGTGGGAGACCCTGAAGAAGCTCCTGGCTTCAGATAGGTGCAGCTCCAGCCATTGTGGCCATCTGGGGAGTGAACCAGCAGTTGGAAGACCTCTCTATCTGCCTCTCTGTAACTCTACTTTTCAAATAAAACAAATAAATCTTTAAAAAAAAAAAAAAAAAAAAAAAAAAAACAAAAACTTTCCCCCTGCACATACAGGGCTTCCTATCCTGAATCCTTACTCTGTGCTCTGTAGCTCCTACCACCGCCTTCCATGCCACAGCCCTCTGTGTATTCAGTTCTGTTAGATGTGTGCCTCCTGGCACTGTAAGCTCTGGGAGGACATCATTTTTGTCTGTTTTGTTCACTGCTTTACTTCCGGCTGCTGGAACAGTACCTGGGTCATAGCAGACAATTACATATTTGTTGAGTGGATATGTAAATGGGAGGCTATTAGTACAGAGGAATGGATGGGGGTGGGGGGTGCACAGTTAATAGAGCTGTTCCCAAAGCCCTTTTCACATACCACGGACTTCATAACCAAGAGGTACAGATACTACCATCATCCCTTTTATGAGTGTAGCAGTTCTGAGGCTAAAGGAATTAGTTGTTTTTGTTTTAAAGATTTATTTATTTATTTTAAAGGCAGAGTTACAGAGAGGCAGAGAGAGAGAAATCTTCCATCCACTGGTTCACTGTCCAGATGGCCTAAATGGCCAGAGCTTGACCAAACCAAAGCCAGGAGCCAGGAGTGTCTTCCGGGTCTCCCACGTGGGTGCAGGGACCCAAGCACTTGGGCCATGTTTGGCTGCTCTCTCAGGCCACAGCAGAGAGCTGGATGGAAAGTGGAGCAGCTGGGACTCAAACCTGCGCCCATATGGGATGCCGGCATTACAGGCAGCCACTTTACCCACTATGCCATAGTGCTGGTCCCTGATGCTAAAGGAATTTGAAGAACTAGTCACAGACCCAGCTAAGCAGTGCATCTCAGCCTTGAGCCCGTGCCCTCCGACTGCAGATGCTGTGTTTGAGGTTAGTGCCCAGATAGCAAAGGCCTTTAGGGACCTGGCGAAGGGGCTCCTCTCAGCTTTGTTTCCTGAGGGAAAGGGAAGCTCCATGGACTTGTTACAAGCAAATCCACCTTTCGGAATTACAGCATCCTTAAAAAACCCCAGCGTGGCAGAGCGAGCACACCACCTGCAGATGCCCAGGAGAACCTGGGGCTTATTTTTAGCCAGATAGGAAAAGTGCTGGATCTCTTCTAGGTGAGCTGGCAGCTGGCAGGCTGCTGATACAGCTGTGTTTATGTAAGCTGGTGGCAGAGGGCAGTGCATGGGTGACAGCGGAGCCACCTCCACAGCTGCTGGGGCTCTGACACCCAGCTCGTTCTGGTGGGAAGTCCTGGGTCAGGAGTTCTTGCCGAAGAGAGGGGTGCATGCAGAATATTTGGAGGTTGCAAAGAGCATGAAGGCTGCTGGCTCCCCTGAGTCAGATCCTTTATCAAAGCAGTCCCTTAGAAGGCCTGTGCACTAGTTCCTGTCCTCTCCCCCCCCCCCCCCCCCCCCGTTTTCCAGGGGCTGTTTCAGATGGTGCGGTTGTAAAGCGTGGCTGCGCTCCTACTTGTGACCTACCTCTCAGGCGTGCACGTGGAAGCAGTGTGTAACTCCGCATTTGCACAGGCTGTGAGATACTGGGCTCCTCTCTTCTCATGGAAGTCACACAGCAAAGCTTTTTTTTTTTTTTAAGATTTATTTTATTTATTTACTTGAAAGTCAGAGTTACACAGAGGGAGAAGGAGAGGCAGAGAGAGAGAGGTCTTCCATCCGCTGGTTCACTCCCCGATTGGCTGCAACAGCTGGAGCTGCGCTGATCTGAAGCCTGGAGCCAGGAGCTTCTTCTGGGTCTCCCACATGGGTGCAGGGGCCCAAGGACTTTGGCCATCCTCTATTGCTTTCCCAGGCCATAGCAGGGAGCTGGATCGGAAGTTGGGCAGCTGGGACTCGAATCAGTGCCCATATGGGATGGCGGCACTGCAGGCAGTGGCTTTACCCATTACACCACAGCGCCAGCCCCCAGCAAGTCTTTTAAAGGAGTTACCCATGGGCTCTCTCAAGGAGAACCAAGGTAGAATGTTTCTTCGTGGGGAGTTTGTTTTGTTTTTACCTTGAGTTCTG
Source organism: Oryctolagus cuniculus (assembly GCF_964237555.1). NCBI lineage: Eukaryota > Metazoa > Chordata > Mammalia > Lagomorpha > Leporidae > Oryctolagus > Oryctolagus cuniculus. Next base: position 41,796,061 of record NC_091448.1, on the reverse strand, counting down.
AAAATGTTCAAAGAGGAACAGAAGTAGAGCGAACAGCATGGCCAGTCTTGTCCCGCCTGTCCCGCCACTCACCCTACGATTATTTTGTAAAGTCACACACAGCACGTTATACCATCTGGAAATATTTCTGTGTGTGCCTCTCATGTACAGGGAGTCTTTTAAAAACAAAACAGTCAAAATACCATCTTCACACTTCAGTGAACTCTTTCTTAAGATCAAATATTGTAGTGTTCAAATTCTCTCAAGATTTTTTAAGATTTTTATTTATTTACTTGAGTAGAGATAGAGCTACAGCGAGAGGGAGAGACAGAGAGAGACAGGTCTTCCATCCACTGCCCAAATGGCCGCAATGGCCAGAGCTGGGCTGATCTGAAGCCAGGAGCCAGTAGCTTCATCTGGGTTTCCCATGTGGGTGCAGGGGCCCAAGCACTTGGGCCATCTTCTGCTGCTTTCCCAGGCCATAGCAGAGAGCTGGATCAGAAGAGGGGCAGCTGGGACAGGAACTGGTGTCCATATGGGATGCTGGTGCTGCAGGCGAAGGCTTAGCCTACTACGCCACAGTGCCAGCCCCAAGTTTAGGTCTTTTTTTTTTTTAACTCAGTTTGTTTAAATCAGCATCCCAGGATTCCCCATCCCTCCCCCTCCCCCCCCAAATGGTGGCAGGAGGAGAAAGGCAGATTCATCTTTTTCCTTCCTCTTTTGCAATTTATGCTGCAGAAACCAGGTCATTTGCCCGATGGAGGTTTCCACGTCTGGATGTTCCTGACCGTATCGTTCAGCTTCCTCTGTAAGTGCAGTTCACTGCCCAGTTAGTTCCTGCAGATTGGTGGTTAGAGCCAGAGATTTGATCAGTTCAGGTTCAATCCTAGAGTGAAAACACGCCATAGGTGGTGCTGTGCGCTTCCACTGGACCCAAGGGGAATCTGGTTTCTTGTACTGAGTAGCCTAGAACTACTGTCTCCACGCACTCATTGACTGCCACCTAATGAATTTTAAAGGACAAATGTGGCTGCTGTGGCTGTCTCTGAGTTGTTCACAGAAAAACACTTTCTGGAAAGTGCAGTATTGTCTGTTTAAAATTCTCCAGTCATGGCAACAGCCCTGGAAGTCAGCCCTGCCGGCTGCACCATAAAGCTAACCCAGGTCACCTTGGGGAACCAGCCCTGCCATGGCCACTGTGTCTGGGTCACCTGTGTGCAGTGGCGGATCTTCCCCACTAGAGGACACTGTGGCTCCAGGACTTCACGTGGCTCTTAGCCAATCTTGCTACTCTAACACCTCTCAGAAGACAGTCTGTAGTGTGCATTTATTGGGCACCATGTGTTTCTTGTGTCAAGGAGAACGCCAAGGTTCTCTTGGCGCTGTTTCCTGGGGTGGTTTCTCTGTGTTTCCCTTTATAAAAAGAGGGGCTGCCTCTCTTGGAAAACCATTCTAGCCCCTACAGGAAGACCACCTCCGTTTATCCAGTTGGGGTCTTTAAACTGCAGTATGTGGGTTTTTGGGGGATGTGAATATATCCAAGAAGGATGCCAAAGCGTACTTATCTCTGAAATAATTTATTCATTTATTTTACACCGTGCGTTGAGAATCCAGGAGGGAGAAGGTGGGCACCTGAGTGACAGCTCCCTTACCAGGCACTGTCCCATTCCTAGCATGATGGGCACTGTCAGCCTCATTCGTGGCCCGCGGAGGCTGACTTGCTGAAGGTGCAGGTGGAGGGCTCTGGCCATGAATCTGTGCACTTCCACTCACCTCTCGGTGCTGGGCTGACCACGGCATCCTGGCCTCCGGGAGCTCGTGATGTAGCTCAACAGTCACAACAGACAGACATGAGCAGACACCCTCTTGACACACAGCCGTACACGCAGGACGTCCCCTGCTGCTGTGCCACCAGCCGCTGGAAACAGGGCGTCCCCGGGGCTCCGCTTGTCCTGACGTCCCTGTGTTGATGGCCCTCTCAGCCTCACTCCTTCTCCCCCATGACCAAGGCCTTTTTGGGGGCAGGAGGAGATAATCGCTCGATTCAGGCTATGTATGGCCACCGAGGCGCCAGAAACATGCAGCAGAGCCAAGGCCAAGAGGGCTCCTCCTGCCCCACATGTGTGGTTTCACGGAGAAAGGCAAAGGCAGCCGGGACAAAAGCACTGAGTTCTGAAAAATCCTGTGCTAGTACAGCACATGATTCCAGATGCCCTTCCAGAAATTCATACTCTCAAACCCGTGCACCTGCCCCCCGCCTCAGCCCTGCTGCCTGGATTCAGCCCCGGCGGCACCAGTGACCCCACAGCATCAGAGCCCAAGCTGTGCTCTTTACTGAAGCTGGTGGGCTCCACTGAGGGGAGAGATGACAGCTGGCAGTTGGGTGTGAACTGGCTGGGTCACGTTGGGAAAGAAGATACAGGTGGCAGGTGTTTAAAGAAGCGGAGCCGGGAGTGTTTGGAGAGGCCCAATCCCAAAGCCGCTTCAGCTTCAGGCGATCACAGCAGCGAGGTTCTGTTCCGGGAGGACAGGCGTGGGTGTGCTGCAAGCCACCAGCCTCCTCCAGACGAGCCGGGGATAATGAATGAGCCGTCAGCCAGCGCCTTTGCTCGCCCATGAAAAGACCTCCCTCCAGACGGTCCCTCTGCAAACATTTGTGCCCCGGGAGCCATCTGGCAAATGTGCCCATTCCCTCAGCGTTTCTGGTATTTCCCTGACTTTCGGCCCCTGTTTCCCTGAATATAAATTGTTGCAGCAAACCAATCCAGCAGAAGGCTTACCAGCACTTCACGAGCTGTCCTTGAGCCGGGGTCAGCCCATGGCTTGCAGCCTCTGAGGCTGCACACAGCTAACGATGTCTCAGATGCGTGCGTCTCCCCTCTCCGCCATCCCTGTGTATTTCGGAGCAGGCAGAGCCAAGCGTGTAAGCTACAGACCGGAGCTGCAGCAAGTAGATGGAAAAGCCGGGGCACAGGCGCATTCCCGTGGCAGGACGTCCTTCACGGGCAAGGGGCAGGTTAACGCCATCCCACTGCAGAGGCGCCACAGCTGGAGGATGGGTCACGTGCTCCGGCTACCCAGCAAGCTCTGGCTGCCCACGCCGGCTGCTGGGCCCTCGCACAGAGGTGCGTTTTTCCTCCGACCTGGCCTGCCAGTGGGCCAGGCTGGAGAGTGCTAGGTCACCTGGGAGCCATTGGAGCCAGCTCCCTAATTCCAGCTTTCTTCCATGACTCCAACTCAGAGAACAGATAAAGCCAGGAGATGGGAGGGGAGACTTATTCTTCAAGTCATTCATCTCCTTGGTGATACGCTTCATGGACAAGAGAGGCCAAACGGCCATTAGCCGCCAACCCCCTGACCCCAGCCCGGGGAGCCCTGGATTGTTCTAATGTGGGTGGGAGAGGAAGCTGTTACTGCAGAGACTCCCTGAAAGGCGCCATCACCTTAACAACCATGGGCAGGCAGCTCCCCTGCAGATCCACAGCTCCCTGCCTTGGTACACGCAGCTTTCCCACAGAGCCATCCTGCCTTATTCGCCTGGATGAGAGCCGCTTGCTCTTCTGCAACTTAGCTTCAGCCTCGCCACCCAGCTCTCTCACAAAAGACAAAACTGGTATCAGGAAACTGTGCTGTCCTCAGGGTCACACGGCTACAACCTGGAAGAGCTTGGACAACCCCAGGTCTGCTGACCGCCGGCCCTGCTCCCAGGTACCACGAAATCACATCCGGAGCTGTACTGCACCTGTCTAGTCTGGGCAGAAGACTGGGTACTGAACAGGGAGAAGAAGGGTTAGAGGGAACCGACTGAATTTCAGCCAGAGGGATGGCTGAAATCATCTAGCCCAAGCTCTGCATTTACAGAGGAGAAAATGGAGGTGCAGTGAGGTGAGGCGGCTGCTCACAGTCATACGGCCAGCTGGTAACGGAACTGAGACTACGGTCTCCCAGTTCCTAGGGCCTTGCTCTTGCCTGACTGCCACGCTCGGGAGAGCTGAGAGTTAACCCCCACCCCGGGGAGGGGAAAGATGGATGGCCAAGGCTTCCAACCAGCTGCTGCCCGAGGGGCAGATCCCTGGGGCCCTCCATGCTTCTGGGCTTTTCTTTCCCTGTCCTGGTGGCAGTACACTTAAGTGGGGTGCATTCTGCATGAATAATACAGAGCGCATCCCTTCCAGGGGGGGAAGGCCGTGTCTGGGCAGGCAGCGTGACAGATGGTATTTACAATGTGCACTGAGAAGTGTGCCCACAGCCTCACTGGGGCTGTGTGGCTGAGAGATGGAGGAGACAGACCCGAGTGCCCACTGTCTCACTCCTCTGCCCGGCACTCCCAGGCAGCGGCGGCTGCTGCAGCTCTCACTGCCGCCGCCTTTCTGTCGAGGGCTGGCGCCAGTGGACCTGGCTTCCTCCCTCACGTTCACGGTCGCCCCTCGTGGAGGAGTTGCTGGGCTGAACCAGCATTCTTCCCCAGAGGAGGCCGAGGACCCCTGGGCAGACCTCCCGAGGGGTTGCGGGCCTGGAGGTGTGTACACACACACACACACACACACACGGGACAGGCCCGTTCACTGAGCACGTACTTCTGGTGAGCCTGCCGTGGGCCAGGAGCTGTCCTGGGAGTCAAAGATACTGCAGACAAGACCAGGCCTTTCCCTTGTGGACTGCACAGTACACTTATTTATTTTAATCATTTGAGAGGCAGAGAGACAGACAGGGTGAGCGCCCACCCCTAGTTCACTCCCCAGATGCTCACAACAGCTAGGGCTGAGCCAGGCTGAATTCAGGAATTCAGGCCAGGCCTTCCACCCAGCCACGTGAGCCATCATCACCACCTTCCAAGGATCTGCACTAGCAGGACGCTCAAGTCAGGAGCCGGAGCTGGGACCCAAACCCAGGAACCCTGATGTGGGACGCAGGTGTCCCCCCAGTCTTAAATCGAGGCCAAATGCCTGTTCCAACAGTACATCTTACTGTGAAGCTTTCCCGTGGACTTGGTAGCCAACTGCCCTTGGCCTGCCCAGGCTCTCACTGGGTCTCTCTCTCTCCAGAGTGTGCTGGGCACGCTGGTGCCTGGCTCTCTGCAGTGCTGAATGAAAGCAAGCCTGACCCTCTTCCTCAGGGGACAGACTGCACACAGCCCTTAAGAGAAACAAAGCAGAGAAAGAGACCAGCAAAGCCGGGGGCAGCCCCTGAAGCTTCTGACTCCTGCAAGCCCCCAGCTGGATGGCCTCTGCGGGGTGTGTGTGTGTGTGTGTGTGTGTGTTCTGACCTGGCCCGGGCTAGAAGCCTTGGAGAGAACAGTCTGTGCAGGTCAAGGCCAAGGGCACTTGCCACCACTGAGGGCTTTTGCATTTCACTCTCAAAATAGGAACTTGGTGAGAACAATGGAGAACAAACCTCTGGGCCCAGAGACTTTAATGCCCCGTTTGTAAAATGGAGGCAGTTTTATCTGCTCTGCTTACCTCAAAAAGGCCAGCTTCCCGAGGATATAATGAAATGACAAAACGGGGAAGTATTCTTGAAGTAAAGACAGGAGGGCATACAAGTTTATTATTATTATGCAGAAGAATCTTTTCTCTGTAACACGCAGCATGCCTGTTGTTGGGGGCCGAGAGTAACAGCTGTGTAATTAGACTTCATGTTAGATCGGGAGAGGCACTCTCTGGCTTTCATTACGCAGACACTTGTACGGCTCCTAGGGCGCATGGCGTCGGGTACTCCGATGGATACAAAATTGAATGAGCCACAGTCCTCCCCTGCAAGGAATGTGCATTCTGTTCTCTGGAGAATGAAACTTAGATAACATACACAAGGTCAAGAGGAAAAAGGGGCTGCGAGGAAGGAGACACACCCAAGACCTGCAGCACTACTCGAGGTCGCGCCAAAGTGCCTGGCCCCACGGAGGATCCAGAAATGGGACCCCCAGAACCAGGCAAGCCCACGGAGATGGCCAGGACCCAGGGGGAGGGAGGCCCTGGCGAGCAGCCGAGGTTTCCCGGGATGTGTGACTGGCCACATTGGGACCAGGAAAGTTTCCCCTGCACTTCTCTGAGCACAACGTCTGGGTGCCCACGCCTCGCTTTGAAAGGGGTTGGTGTCTGTGAACCTACACAGCTTTCCGTAATGATTTAAGTGACTCAGAAGCCCAGGAGCCCTGGAGTGAAAGGATGAGACGAAAGGAGAGGGGAACGGCTTCGGCGGGTGGCAGCCAGGTTCCATTTGATCTTGCAGACAGCGGGCCACAGCGGGTGAAGGCCAGAGCCGGGGATGGCGGGCGGCTGGCTTCCCAGCCGCTGCCTCCTCCCCGATCCCGCAGCCGCTGTTTGGACTTGCAGGCTTCAAACATGACTTGGGGATTCCTGGAAGACAAAAGGATTGAGGGCCGCAGCTCGAATCTCAGGCACAAACAACTCAGGGGCTCATCTCAGGCAGGTGAGGAGCCACCGCTAGGCACCCTTCTGCCACCAGTTTCTCAGATGACTGGGGCTCCCGGTGGGGAGGGGGCCAGGGCCTTGGCGGGGAAGGGCCTGGTGGAGCGAAGCCTCAGAGTGGAAAACCTGCCCAAGAGAACCAAGCAGAAGAGGTGCTGGAGAAAGAGCTACCCGTCTTTCCCTGCCTCTGGGCACTGCCATTTGCTTTGAGCTATAATTACAGCTCTTAGTGTTCCTTCCCCAGCTTCTCATTAGCTCAAGGTGTCCACAAACAAACAGCTCGCTCCCCTCACCCCTGCCCTTCCTCCCCCAGCAGCGCCTCCCCGCCCTTCAGTGGCAGAAGTTCGATCCTTACTAAACCCCCCAGCCCACCCACGCCCCTCCCTGGAGGGCGCACTGGAGGGACTCCCCCCCACCCCACCCCCGCGCTCTGTCTCCCTGATTTTCTCCCAGGAGGCCAGGACCTGGGTCTTAACCTCTTTGTATTCTCAGCACCTCGGCCAGGGTCTGGCAAATCACGAGCACTCACTCCCTGTTCTCCGAACGGTGCTGTTGAGCTGCTGCCAACTTAATCTTCCCAAAACACTGCTCCAGGTGAAGCCATCCCTGCTTCTCCATCACCCTCAGGCCTCAGGCTGGCCCCTGAGGCCCTCAGGATGTGGTCCCCCTCACCTGCTTGGCCATCCTTCCTTTGTGATCGCCCTCAGGACGTGGTCCCCCTCACCTGCTTGGCCATCCTTCCTTTGTGATCGGCTGCTCAGCAGCTTGCCTGCCTTTGTGCGCTTGCTGCACCCACACATCTCCACCTCTACCCCTTAAAGGGCCCCACCTTTGTGGTTTGTTTTTTTTTTTTAAGATTTATTATTTACTTGAAAGGTAGAGTTACAGAGAGGCAGAGGCAGAGAGACAGAGAGAGAGAGAAATCTTCCATCTGCTGGCTCACTCCCCAAATGGCTGCAATGGCCGGAGCTTCCTCCAGGTCTCCCACGTGGGTGCAGGGGCCCAAGGACTTGGGCCATCTGCTACTGCTTTCCCAGGCCATAGCAGAGAGCTGGATCAGAAGTGGAGCAGCCGAGACTCGAACCAACACCCATATGGGATGCCAGCACTGCAGGCAGCAGCTTTACCGGCTACACCACAGCACTAGTCCTGGACCCCACCACCGCCCCTGCCGCCTTTCAAGGCTCACCTCCACAGCGAGCTCCTACCCCTTAGAACTCAGTTTGGCCCTTTGGAGTCTGAACCGCCCTGCCCCAAGCCCTAACCCTGTTCTGCTGTGACTTAGCATGACACAGGTGGGGAGGGCTTACAAAATGAAGGGCAGGCCGGGAATGCCACTCAGCCTTGCTGTCACCCCATGCTGGACCCCAGGGCTTCTCCCAGGGCAGGAGTAGGGCCCATGTGCAGCACACCCCCAGGCACCTGTGACTGCCTGGCCCACAGCAGCCATTCAGGGACAGTGAGCAGACTCCACACCCCTCGCTCCTGCTCCTCTTCCCCCAACTGGCAACAGAAGGTGCCAGTCCCTAGGCTGTCTTAGATGGAGAGGACCAAAAGCCATTAGCTGTCCCAGCACCCCCCCCCATTCCTCAGAGGCTCCAGGCTTGGTTCCCAGCCCCAAGTCCCACTGTCTGCTGGCTGTAGGGTGTACCTAATTGCAGATTCCCTGGGGCCAAGGGATGGGGCGGGCTGGCTGGGAGGCTCGACAGTATTGAGGACCCCAGGTGGACAGGGTGGCCTCTGGTCTGCAGAGGACGTCAGATGGCCGTCCTCCCAGCAGCGGCCAGGGAGAGGGAAGCAGTCTCCTGCAGGGGGATTCTGGGAATGCTGGCTGTCGAGGAGGGGCAAACTGCTCTGGGGCAGAGGAGGAACGAGTCGCCCTCCTGGGCACTTCTCAGGTCCTGCTCTCCCCTCATTCCAACTGCTGCTGCAGTCCTGCCCTTTGCCTTGGAAGGCACCCACCTCCCATGTCCCTGTGCTCAGGCCATGATTCTTCCTGTCCAGCCTCTGAACGACAGCCACAGGGACCTTTTCTTTTTTAAGATTTATTTATTTATTTGAAAGACAGAGTTAGAGAGAGACAGAGAGACAGGTCTTCCACCCGCTGGTTCACTCCTCAATTGGCTGCAATGGCCAGAGCTGCGCTGATCCAAAGCCAGGAGACAGCAGCTTCTTCTGGGTCTCTGACGTGGGTGCAGGGGCCCAAGGACTTGGGTCATCTTCTACTGCTTTCCCAGGCCATAGCAGAGAGCTGGATCAGAAGTGGAGCAGCCGGGACTAGAACCGGTGTCCATATGGGATGCTAGCACTGCAGGTGGCTTCTGTCTTTATTCACTAAACCACAGCGCTGGCCCCCCAGGGATCTTTTCAAATGCTGCTCTCTGCTCACCGTCCTTCAGTGGCTCCCAAATGCCCTCAGGATAAAGTCCAAGCTCTTCTCCACGCCCCTTCCAGGCGAGGCTCCCTACACTGAGCACCTTGCTCTGGTTTCCAGCCAGGACAGGTTGCTGGCGGTTTGCCTCCCATGTGCAGGCCTGGCCATACCCCATACTGTCCTCTCTGTTTGGAACGTTTCCCCTGTACCTGTCCCCAATGCCTGCTTCTGGGGCATATCCCTTGGGACGCCTTCCTGGACCTGGGAGGACTCCATCCACCCCCTGGACCTTCTCTTGAATCCAGCACTTATCCTTGTGCTGGCCATCTTGCCACCCCCAATTAAGCTGTTTCTGGAGGGCAAGCTCTGGGTCTTATCCATCTCTGCATTCCCAGTGTGGCAGCACTGGCCTGTCCCAGGAGCCTGCTGAGGCCCTTCCCCTGCAGGCAGACGCCAGAGTCGGACATGTGGCTAAGCGCTGCTCCTGGGCTGGGGAAAGGGCAGAGCCCAAATGGCACCTGGGCAGAAGGCTGCAGCAAAGCCAGCGCCTCTTGTGTTTTCAGAATCACACCCCGTGCAGACAGTTTTATTTACAAGGAGATCTTGGCAGGATCTTGACTTGTTAGTAGAGTAGGGGTGGGGGTTGGGTGGTGGAAAACAAAAATAGTTGAGCCCGATCACACTTTCTGAATCCGCGATGAAAATCGGTGTCTGCAGCGAGCTCCCCTAATGAGAGTGGAGTGAACGTCCTTTCTTCTTGCTGGGTGGGCCGGCCACAGGTCGGATGCCGCCGCTGGGGTCCTGTTCGTTCTGGGAACAGGAATTGCAACGTTCACTCGGGCAAACAGCCTCAGTTTTCGAGAGGCAAAGGCGAGCGTGTGGGTGTGTGGTGGGAAGACTACGGGCGCAGCCTCGGCACGGGCTGGGAACCGCAGGGAGACAGCCTCTGGCCCCGGAGGCGGCTCCTCCCAGGGGCTCTGGCCTGTAGGAAATGCAGCTCCCCTAATCTTGCGCTGACTTCCCTCCAGCGGGCTTTAGTGCCTTCACCGCCTCTCCCAGCGCGGGCTCTTCCCTGGGCTAACCTCTGTCCACGTGGCAAGGTGCAGCCTGGGCAGTCCTGCGGCTCCGGGTGCGGGGAAGACAAGACGCGGGGTTTGGGACCCGGGATCCCCCAGCTGACGTCTCCCGTCCCTAGCTAGGCCTCCCGGAAGCTCCCGGGACCTGAGACGGCGGCGCACGGGGATCTCGGGGTGGGGGTGAGGGGTCCCGGGCCCGCAGCACCCCCCCCCCCCGTTAACCTCGACCTTGCCAACGCGATGAAAACCTCGCTTCTGCCTCCTTTTCACACTTGCCGCTTCCAAGTGCTCATCAGGCAGATGGGAGACAAACCCAGGCCCGGAGTGGACGCCGCTGGTTCTGGGTGGGGGGTGGGCGACGCAGCGCAGTCCCCGAATCCGCCGCTCCAGGGACCGCGCGGCTCGGACCGCTGCGGCCCCGGCGGGGGCGTGCGGAGTGGCGGTGGGGGCGGGGGCGTGCGGTCCCGGCGAGCAGCCCCGCCCCCGCCCGCGCACCGCCCCGAGGAGTCCGCGGGGAGGAGGAGACTCCGGCGCAGAGCGGGGGCCGCGGGAAGCGGGAAGGGAGCGCGGGGACCAGCCGGGCCGGGGCCGGCCCAAGGGCGCTCTCGCCTCGGAGCTGGGCGCGGGGGCCGGGGTGGGGGGCAGGCGGAGGCCGAGGCCGGCGAGAGCGGAGAAGTTTGGCGGCGCTGAGGCCGGGCGTCCCGGGGCTGCAAGCAGGCGGCTGCGGCGGCGCGGGGGCCGGGGCCATGGGGGCAGGCGCCGGTGGCCGGGCTGGCGCGGAGGCGGCACGGCGTGCACCGAGCCCTGCGAGCGGAGCGGTCGCCGAGGCGCAAAGTTAGCCCGGCGCCCCGGGACCCTCCTCGGCCATGGGCGAGCACCCCAGCCCGGGCCCTGCAGTGGCCGCCTGCGCCGAAGCGGAGCGCATCGAGGAGCTGGAGCCGGGGCCGGAGGAGCGGCCGCCTGCCGCGCCAGAGGACGTGAGTGCCCCTCCCCAGCCCGGGCAAACTTTCTAGGGGGCGCCGAGGGTAGGGCCGCCCCCGCGGGGCAACTTGGAGGCGTCAAGGTGACGCGGAAGCGCCCGGGATTGGACGGGTCCCCACGGGAGGGAGGGGCTGCGGGCCCCGGGTCCCCGGAGCGCACGCGTCACCCCGGCTCGGGCGCCCACGGCTTCCCTGCGGGACACAGGCGCGCCGCTGCGCCGGGGACTCGCCGGCCGCGAGAGCCCTCGCCCCGTGGCTGGTGCAGTGCCCGGGACACGGCGTTTTCCCGCAGAGGCAGCCGCGTCACAGCCGTGACTCCCCCCCTCCCCCCGCGACCTGCAGGCGCCGCAGAGTCCCCGGGACCCGGCCCCGCAGATTGCACTGGCGACCCTCTGCTCCGCCCCGCGCCAGCCTTGTCGCGACGTTGGCTGCAATGCAAGCTGGCCTCTGTCGCCGAGCCGGAGCAGGGAGAGGAGTGCGGGCAGCAGGGTTTGCGCCTCGCGAGGGGCCCAGCCCGTGTCAGTGTGGGCGACGGTTCCCGGCGCGGGGGGGGGGTGTCAGGAGGGCTTCCCCGCGGGCTTCCCCGCCATCAGCCGCTTGGGTCCCCGTCGCGCCCGCCGTGGGAGCCGGCCCTGAGCACTGGGGTGTCTCAGCTGCTCCCTCCTGGAGTTACATGCACACCGCAGTGAAAGGCGGGCAGACCCCCCATCCTGCCCATCTCTCCCCCAGCGTCGTGGGGCGAAAGCGAGGCCACATCCCGCAAGCTACGACCTAGCCCAAGTCAGGGCTACACAGTGGGGCCGGCGGTTTATGATTTTCTCTGTTTTCTGCGGGTAAACCTGTCCCTGCCTGCCTGCCCTGGGCCCCTGGTAGAATCACCTGTTCTCAGCACCTCGACTCAGACTCGGAGAACTGCCTGGTGTCAGTAGGGAACCTCCATCCCCCATCTCCCACCCCAAGCCCTGAACAGCCGTGCGGGCTGAACGTCCCGAGGAGGGGTCTCTGCTGCCCACACCTGGGGCGGACCTCAGCTGTCGGTAGCACAAGTTACTCCAGGCACCTGGCCGGAGGTGGGCGCCTGGAACTGGCGGTTTCACCGCGGGTCTGCTCGTCCCTCGGCCTGCGGGTCCGGTCTGCGCCCCCAGCCCGCACCTGCGGTGCGTTCCCTCCTCTCTCGCCTCGGGCACTCATTTGCCCAGCTCTTCCCGGGTTCTCCCTGGGCTCTGCGGGGCAACAGCTGGGGGGCTAGGTCAGAAGCCTCAGGGGGCTGCCGAGACCTTGGTGACCACTGTGTCTCTCTTTCTCTCCTCTTCCTCCTCTCCTGCATGGCTCGCTCTACCAGCACTGGAAAGTCCTGTTTGATCAGGTACGTGAGCGGTTAAATCCCCCCGCCCCCCCCGCCTGCCTTCCGGCCCTGCCTGCCTGCGTGGGCTTCCCCAGCTCTGCGCTCCTGGGGCCGTGTGGCGAGCCGGGGGCGTGGCCTAGTGCGTCTTGGGCGGAGCCACGCCCCTCTCCAGGTGTCTGGCGGAGGCGCCTGGCTACCCTAGAGGGTCTTTCTCTCTGCAGCAGAGCGGGAGGAACGGCACCGTGTGTGTTGAATGCCTGGGAAGCGCGCTGAGTGCCAGGCGATTGCAGAGGCGCGGGGCAGGGCTTGGGTCCGCCATGCGTCTCCTTTCCCCCTCCGTCACGGGTCCCTAGCCGTGCTGGAGTCAAATCCCGCCATCCTTGGGGGTGACTCACAGTATGGGCTCCCTTGAAGGCTGACTCCATTTTTTAAAATTCTCTCATGGGGTAGGGCAGTGCTGAGAGGTTGCACGTGGGAAATGGTTTATGGTTATTTGCAGTGTCTGAGAACCCGAGGGGTGGGGAGTGGGGGCGGGGTTCCAGGTGTGGCCTTTTGAGCCTGGAGATGGTCATTTGACCTTCAGATGCTTCTCTGCTCTGCACTCCTGTGGGGCGCCGTTGGCATTTTCTTCTTCCTGTCTGTCCGCTGGCGCGGAAGGAGAGGAGGCGGGCCAGGTCCCAGTGTGGGGTGGCAAGCACCGCCTCCCCGGTCCAGGGCGCGGTAGATGGTGCCCTGAAGTTAGTGCGGCTGGAAGAGAACTGGCATGAGTCGGGCTGGAGAGGGAAGTAGAGCTGAAGAAGTGGCTCGAGCCAGGCCTTGGCTCGGGGTGGGGGGTGGGGGGTGGGGGGGCTTTGGAAGCACTCTGGGAGACCGGGTTGGAGGAGCGGTGGAGTGCGGGCACTGGAGGCAGTGCAGTGAGCCGAGAACGAAGAAGAGCTCACTGGGGCTGGGTCCTGAAGGGAGAGGGGAGGGAGGGAAGGCTGGCAACAGTGGCAGCTGTGGCTGGAGAGGGCTTCAGTTTGAGGAACCCGGGAAATGCAGGCACTCAGAGGGGCTGAGACACATGCTGGGGGCCTGGCCTGGCTGTGGTTTTGGAGGGGCACCCACTGCTCCTCTCGGGATCGGATGCAGCCTCTCTTCCCTCCTCTCCTGAGTGCCGCCCACTCTGCCTCCTGCTCCCAAGCCCGCAGCAGCTGCTGCCCTGACACGGGAGCTGGAGGGAGCCGTGCCACTGCCGCCGGGCTGCCAGCCCCGCGCACCGCCTGCTGCATTTAGCACCGGGACCCAGAACACAGCGTATCGTTCCCTTCCTTGCTGTGTCTTTCTCATTTGGGCGATTTTCCCTGCCAATTCCTATCTGTGTTTACATTTTAAAACAAACCGAGTGACTAGAGGAGAACTTCTACTCGGAACAGTTTGGAGCTGGAGGAAGCAGAGAGAATGCATAGCCCCTATATCAGCTGGGGCACCAGAAAATCCAACTTCTCCCAGTGGATGGAGGACCTGGGTGTCAGAAGAGCACCCCCGCCCCCGCGTCTGGGGAGACAGACTTAATTCTAGGAAGAACTAGCAAGCCTTACCCTGGACAGTTTTCTCTCGTACTAAGCTTTTCCGATAGCTACCCACCCCCCACCCCCCGTCCCCCTGCCGCTGTGTTTATCTCTTTTCTTTCCTGCCATCAGGCTTTGGGTTTAAGGAGGCTCGCTGCTGAGCAGGGCTGTCGCCATGACAGGTGTCTGGGTCTTCTGCGTCCATCACCGCTGCTTGGTTAAGCCACCCCCCATTTTCCCCCAGGAGACCTAAAGGAAAAGTGGGTCTGAAGCTTCACAGACATCCGACCTCAGAAGGCTGAAACCTTTCGTCCTTTCTGCCTCTCCCTCTAGACCTGACAGTTGGATTTGGTGACGGATAAACGGGCGAACTTGGGGAGGAAAACCTGGCTGGGGTTCCAGGCAGCTTCCCTTGCGTTTGATACAGAATTAGGCAGCCTAGATGAGCCCCGCTGTGGAGAGGGATCCGACACATGTCAGAGTCCCCGCAAGCAACGTGGGGTTCACCTTCTGGAGGTCAATGACCGGGAGGCTGGAATGAGCCAGGGATGTGCCCGTGTCCTTCCTGGGTCAGAAGGATATAGGTGGTCACCCAGTCTCAGCTGGAGCGGAGGGCGGTGAGCCCAGTCCCGTGGAAGTTTTCCCTGAGCCCCTGGCATTCTGGCACCTGCATGGCCAGCTCGGGCAGGGGCATGGCAGGGCCACCATGCCGTCCGTCCTCATCTGCTCCCAGATCGCAGGAAACCATGGGGTCCATGTGTCCGTTGCCCTTTTTTTTTTTTTTTTAAGATTTTTTTCCCCTAAGATTTATTTATTTGAAAGGCAGAGTTACAGAGAGAGGGAGACAGGGAGAGAAAGAGAAATCTTCCATCTGCTGATTCACTCCCCAGATAATTGCAACTGCTGAGGCCGGACCAGGCAGAAGCCAGGAGCTTGGAAGTCCATCCAGGTCTCCCACATGGGTAGCAGGTGTCCAAGGACTTGGGCCATCTGCTGCTGCTTTCCTGGGCGTATTAACAGGGAGCTGAATTAGAAATGGAGCAGCCGGGACTTGAACCAGCACCCACAGGGGATGCTGGTATCTCAGGCAGTGACTTAACCCACTGTACCACAACCCTGGTCCCTCTGTTTTCCTAGAGGAAATTATCTCCTCATATCATGAGAATCTTGATGGTTTTCCTAAATATTGGAAAGTTGACATTACCATAAATACGAATGTTGTTATAATCTCGTGCTGTGGTTTACATGTCTTCTTTTTCTGTTACTGAATCTGTTGTGCTTTTCTTGTATGGTTCTTTTGGTTGCTTTAGACCTGACACAGTTTTCTTCCTCCTTTTTAAGATTTTTATTTACTTATTTATTTATTTGCCAAGGAGAGACAGAAAGGTCTTCCATCCACTGGTTCACTCCCCAGATGTCCACAACAACCTGAGCTGTGCTGATCCGAAGCTGGGAGTGTCTTCCAGATCTCCCATGTGGGTGCAGGGACCCAAGGACTTGGGCCATCTTCCACTGCTTTCCCAGGCCATAGCAGAGAGCTGGATCAGAAGTGGAGCAATTGAGACAAACCAGTGCTCACATGGGATGCTGGTGCCACAGGCGGAGGCGTAGCCTACTGTGCCACAATGCCAGCCCTGCTTTTGTTTTGTTTTGTTTTCCTTAATTTGAAGGGAAGGGGGAAAGAGCATGCACATGTGCACACATCTGTCTGCTGTTCACTCCCCAAGTGGCTACCACAGTTAGGGCTGCGCCAGGCTGAAGCCAGGAGCTTGGAACTTGATCTGGGTCTCCCACGTGAGTTCAGGGGCCCAAGCACTTGGATCATCTGCTGCTTTCCCAGGTGCATTAGCAGGGAGCTGGGTCAGAATCATAGCAGCCGGGACTTGAACTGATGTTCACATGGGATGCTGGCATTGCAGGCAGTGACAACTCACTGTGCCACAAAGCTGGCCCCAGCCTCTTTTCCAGCTCTCGCAAGTGTGCCCTTCTACCTCTTATGACTTTTACTGTGATTAAAAACATCACAGACAGGCCAGTGCCGCGGCTCAATAGGCTAATCCTCCACCTGCGGCGCCGGCACACTGGGTTCTAGTCCTGGTTGGGGCGCCGGATTCTGTCCCAGTTGCCCCTCTTCCAGTCCAACTCTCTGCTGTGGCCCGGGAGTGCAGTGGAGGATGGCCCAAGTCCTTGGGCCCTGCACCCCATGGGAGACCAGGAGAAGCACCTGGCTCCTGGCCGGCCACAGCGCACTGGCCATTGGAGGGTGAACCAACGGTAAAAGGAAGACCTTTCTCTCTGTCTCTCACTGTCCACTCTACCTGTAAAAAAAAAAAAAAAAAAAAAAACCAGACTATATATTTTTGAAATTTTTAAAAAAAGATTTTATTTATTTGAGAGGTAGAGTTACAGACAGAGTGGGAGAGATGAGAGAAAGATCTTCCGTCAACTGGTTCACTCCTCAAATAGCTACAATGGCCAGTGCTGAGCTGATCTGAAGCCAGCACTTTCTTCTAGGTCTCCCACGTGGGTGCAGGGGCCCAAGGACTTGGGCCATCTTCTACTGCTTTCCCAGGCCACAGCAGAGAGCTGGATCAGAAGAGGAGCAGCCAGGACTTGAACTGGGGCCCATATGGGATGCCGACACCACAGGCAGAGGCTTAACCCACTACGCCACAGTGCTAGCCCTGCAGACTCTGTATTACACCTGGATCTTATTCCTGTCTAGTTATGCTGGCCTCCCATCCTAAGAACCCTTCTGCTGCCCATTGACAAATGTTTTTTTGGTGAAATTTTACGGGGCACTGGACTTGTTTCTGATTTCTGACCTGTCCCATTGGTACTTGTAATATTGCTCAGGTCATGGACCCTCGAGTTGTTGCTGGATGTTTGTTCAATAGATTTCTTAAAAGCTTCTCTTTTTCAAGTTAGCTTTGATAGTCTCATTCTCAGGTGCTTCTTGAATCCCGGGGAGGTTTGATCCAAGTCCAAATAGTGGGGCTCTGGCAGATGCGGGATTGGAGTCCAGTTAATCCCCAAAGGGCTTCCTGGGTTAAAAAAACCATCTCCAGGCTCACCCTTAAAAATGTCTCAGCCATCTTCAAATGCTTACTGAGCAGGATTTGGAGCAAAGTTCTGGTTAGTCCATGAAGCATAGGTGCTCTCCAGCTTCAAAGAGCGAGGGAGAAGACAGGCTTTGCAGAGCCGCAGGTTAGGCCACTGTTGGGACATCTGCTGCCGTGTCAGTGCCAGTTAGAGTCTGGCTCCGACACCTGCTAACGCAGCAGGTGCAGCAGGCGATGGCCCGAGCGTTTGAGTTCCTGCTGTGCACGAGGGACACTCTCCTGGAGCTCCTGGCTCCTGGCTTCTTGGCTGTAACAGGCATTTGGGGAGTGAACCAGCAGATGGAAGCTTGGTCTGTCTCTCTCCCTCTCTCTCTCCCCCTCCCCTCTCCCCCTCCCCCCTTCCCTCCTTACCCTCTTCTTCTCCCCCTCCCTCCTCGTCTCCCTCTCCCTCCCTTGGTCTCTCTGTCTTTCTCCCTTTCCTTTTCAAATAAATGAACAAACACATAAATCTTTATAAAAGAGGGGCAAGAAGGAAAAGGAAGAAGTGAAAGTGACATGTGCCTCCCTTCTCCTCTTCCTGCTGAGAGCGAGCGTTTCTCAGATGCTGGGAACGAACACCCCGCTTTGCTAATCTCCCGAAAGGAAAGCAGGGAGGTGTCAACAGCCCCTCCAACCTGACAAACATGTGCTACACAGAACGTGGGGCGGCCTAGGTGAGCTCCTGGGAGCAGGACATTGGACTTGGAGTCATAGACCTGGCTCCAAGTCGTAGTGACTTTGTGATGGGAACAATGACATGAGCTTCCTGAGCCTCAGTTTCCTCCTCTGTGAAATGGGGGTGACAATCCTGACCTCCAGGGTAACTGTGAAAATGAAATGGATACCTCGCCCTGTACCTCGTTCCCAGCCGGCACTGGACAAGCGTCTCTTACCTGGGAATCAGGTGGCACAGGGGCCCTCTGGGGAAGGTGGCTCCCTGAGAAGTCCTGCTTGCCCTCCCCCCGTGGCCTCTCTGCCCACCCCTCTTCTCCAGGCTGGAGGCCTCCCCTGGGCCTGAGCCTGAAGCCTGCCTCATTCGTAGTCCCGCAGGCTGGCTTGGGGCTGCTGGGAGCTGACAAAAGCCTCGGCTGGAACGGCTGCATGGATTAGTGAGGGGCCAGAGGAAACACCTGCCCCGCAGACAGTGGTCGCAGCCCCCAGAACAATTGAGTCAGCGGCACAGCGAGGTTCCCAGCGAGGGACAAAGCCATGGGCTAACCCGGAGCCCTCGCTGGGGCTCTGTGCCCCCAACCCCCTGGGGGCTGGAGATGCCCCTGCCCCAGTGATGCTGGAGTGAACCCTGTGAGCAAAAAGCATCCAATAGCACTTGGGCAGGAGGGCCGGGGGCCCCAGAGCGTGCACCTGCTGACTGGCCGTGGGACACAGCACAGGTACCCATGTACTAGAGTGAGTGGCAGGTCAAACTCCAGCCCTGGGTGCAGTGTCCCGAGTTGAACGCCCTCTCCAGTAGGTCCCGACCTGGACTGCCACACCCACGTTGACCTCTTGGCCGCTGAGTGGCTGCTGCCACCTCGAGAACCGTGGGTTCTCAGAAGACCCATAGCCACATCTTGTCCCACTGGCTCGTTTTGCAGGCAAGGGGACAGGGCAGTGAGCTTCTGAGGTTCCTTGGGGGAACCGTTCCTGAGCTCCTGTGTTCCCCCTGCAGACCCCTACTCGCTCGTGTGCTGCTCTGAGTGATGACCAGGGCGGGGTGGGGGTGGGGGTCCTTCAGCAGGGTCCCATGTGTGTCGATTGCCCGCCCTGCTCCAGCTAGCTGTGGGGTGATGGGCCAGCTGGGCCACCTCTCCAAGCCTCGGTTTTCTCCTCTGCAAACCACTCTAGAAGGGTGGGACCCGGCGCAGCGAGTAGTGAGGTTGCGTGTTGCTGGGATTTACAGAAATAAACACCGCTCTCGGGACAGGCACCGGCATGCAGCGGACCTGGGTCTCGCATCATCGTCCAGTTCACAAGCCAGTCCCTTCCCCGCGTCAAGCTGCCTTCTCTGGGGCAGACACTGGAATGCTGGGACTTTCCAGAGAGAAAGGAGAGGAGTTCTAGTTTTTGCACAAAGGCTGCCTGAGGAGTGCCGGTGCCCAAGTTGCTCCCTCTGCTCACCTGGCCTGTGTGCCTGCCTGTGCAGGTGGACGGTGAGAGCCAGGTGTCTGGGCAGCAGGTGCGTGGGGCTATACGTCTCAGTGGCCACCAGACCTGGAGTGTGGGCAGTCGTGAGCGCAGCCAGGACACTGTCTAGTGTTGCAGAAACGAGTCGGTGTGGTCCTTGAGCTGTGAACAACCAGGGCGACACCCAGCCCCAGCCCCCTGGCTTTGTGAGTTGGGAAATATTTGAGGGAGTGAACTCTGAGTGTTTACTGTGCACATCTGTGTCTGTCATCTCGTTTTGATTTCCCAGCAGCTCTGTGAGTTGACTCATGCTGTCCCCCCTTTATTTATTTTTAAAGGTTTGTTTATGTATTTGAAAGAGGGAGGGAGGGATCTTTCATCCACTGGTTCACTCCCTAAATGGCTGCAACAGCCCAGACTGGACAGGCTGAAGCCAGGCTTGGAACTCCATCCAGCTCTCCCATGTGGGTGCAGGAGTCCAAGGACTTGGGCCATCTTTTGCCACCTTCCCAGGTGCATTGGCAGGGAGCTGGATTGGTGGAGCAGCTGGGACTCGAACCAGTGCCCAAATGGATGCTGTGCTACAACACTGGCCCCGTGCTGTCCCCACTTTAGATAGGAGACTAAAGACCAAGTGGAGGGCCCGCCCAAAGACACAGGGTAAAGAGGGACCCCTGCAGCCGGTACATTGGTCCCCAAGGCTTCTGGTGGCTTCTGAAATGATGAAGTGCAGGGCCCCTTCATCCCGCCTGTCTGTTCCTGGGCTGTGTCCTGTGCCCCTCCCCCACACATCTCAGCTCTGTTTTCTGGGGGAACAGAGGGGCTCTTTGGTGGCTGCCAGGAGAAGCAGCAGGAGGCAGGGGCTTAGGCTGCTGGGGAGAGATGGGGCAGATGTCAGAGCCCCTCCCTGCTCACACAGGCTGGCTGCTCCCTCCAGGCTCCTGGGCCTTATGGCCATGACTCGGCTCAGTCCCCGGGCAGCCTTGTCCAGCTGGGCCAGATGAGTCAGCATGGGCAGCCAGCCTTTGTGCTCCTGGATACCCAAGGGTCCTGCCTCTGAGTCACAGCCGTCGCCTGCCCCCTCAGCGCCTGCGATGTGACAGAGGCAGGGGCACTGCCTGCTGGGAAAGGGGAGCCAGCTGTGTGCTGCCAGGTCTTGGGGTGGCCCTGGAGGGGGAGAAGCAGGGCCTACCTGCCGGGGTGTGCTCTCAGAAGCGTGAGGGCCGGGGCCTGGTGGGAAGAGGCCGTCTCCCACCCCTCATTGCCCACCTGACCGCAGCTTCCTCCATGCTGGGGAAGGCCGGGGTCTCTCCTTCCCCTGCTCTCTGGGGTGGAGAGCTGGGTGGTTTTCTGGAAGCATGCCCATTGTGCAGCATCTCTGCCTGGGCTCGGGCCAGGAGGCCCGCTTGTCTGCTGGGGGAGGAATGCGCTAGCTCCCTAATCAGCCTGTTGGCCCCAGAGCCTGGGCTCAGCTCTCTGCCTTGGCGAGAGGAGAGAGGCCCAGGAGCGCAGCTGCAGGAGTGGTGCGCCCCCGTCCTGGGGTCCCCAGGGCTCCCCCAGCTGCCAGCACACGTCCTGGCCACATCCAGGGCAGCAGGGAGCATCAGGAGCCCTGGAGCCTCCGTTGGGGGGGAACTGCCCCTCCCCTTCCTACTAAGGCTTGCAATCTTTGAACGTGCACTCCTAGGCCCACCTTAGGGCGGGCCAGACAGGCCTGGTTCTCCTCACTCAGTGTCTCAGGTGGTCACCCAGCTCTGAGCACCTCAGTTTCCATGTCCGTCAAGTGGGACTGCTCACACTCGCCCTAGGGGTGATGTGAGAATAACAACAATGGCCGTGTGACGCTCAGTCTTGTAAAGAGAGAGAATGGGGTGGTCTCCTCGGTGGGACAGTTGGCGGCGTCATGTGCAGGAAAGGACAGCTGGAAGAGAGAGTGCTGCTCCCATAACTGGCCGCCTGACCCTGGCAGCTGCGCCCGCACCTAATTTATGGGGCTGTAAATAACTGTGAATGGGCCAGAGTTCCCTGGTGGGCTCTGCCTAGAGGGGTGGGGGCGGCCAGGCGGAGCCATAAACCCTTGGGCAGCTCAGAGGCCGGGTAATGATGCAGGGAGCCCCGCGGATGAGCCTTGGTAAGCCCCCCCGCAGTGGGGAGGGGCGGCTGTGCGCACGCCCAGAGGTTTCCCAGGGCACAGAGGACACAGCGGGGATGGGAGCCTCTCCTAGATCCCGGCTCCTACCTTCTAGACCTGAGGGGTTTTTAGCAGGATGGTAACTGGTTTGTGGGTCCCAGGTGCTGCTTTTGGGGTCCTTGCAAGTGCCCATGGACCCATCAGATCCAGCAGGAGGAGAGGGGCAGCCGGGACCAGACACTCATTTGCCGTGGACCGACAGCTTGTGTGGGTCACACATGCATAATAGATGTAAAGTAAGCATGTCCCCCTCTTCCACTTAGGCTCCCTTGCTGCCGGCTAAGTTCCCGAGCCCTGGCCCTGCGGCTGGCCTGCAGCCTGGTGGGGAGAAGCCGAGCTGCTGTCCCGGGTGCTGAGCAGGCAAATCCCTGGTCCCGTGGGGTTTGTTCCCTGTGAGCTCAGCTCGGCAGCCCCATTAGGCTGGTCGCTGATGCTTCTGCCTCTTCTGGGGCCGGGTGTCCCCGGTCAACCCTTTGGCTGGGCCTGGACTCTGGCAAAGTGGCCCTGTGCCACTGCCAACCTGGGGGTGAAAGGCCGGTCGCAAGCCACCAACAGAGAGGCTGCGCTTCAGCAAAGGGCAGTAGGAGTCTGCCCTGCACGTGGGCGCTTTCCCCACAGCACGCTCTGTGGAGGTTGCCCGTGGAACGGTGCCACGGTCACACGTCCTGCGAGCCGGGAGCCTGCTGGGCTGGGCGAAGCCAGACGGCGTCTCCTGGCTGCGGCTCTGTGCATAGTGCCCCTGCAGAGGGGGCTTCCCAAACCCAGGGGTTCCACAGAGCCCACGCAGGGAAGTGCTGTGCTCCTACAACAACTGAACACCACAGAGGAAAACCGGGGGAGGTGGAGAGGGGGTGCAAGCCTAGGGCCAGCGCACCCAGTGGAGGCAGCCTGAACTATTTCCGTCTGCGCTGTTGTCTCGCGCTCTGACCTTGAACTACTTTCTTTTGTTCTCTCCACCTGTTTCGCCATCCGCACTATGAGCGTGATGCCTGTGCCCCAGCTGATCCTCAGTGACTGTTGTTAGATGAATGGGTGAGAGGGAAGGCTGGACTGTGACAAGCTCTGCTTGGCCACCACAACCTAAGGATGGGAGACAGCAGAGACTCCCAGCCCTTCTGCCCGAGCCTCCGACCCTCTGCACTGGTTACAGGCTGTTCAAACTTGGGCCGCTTGGCTCTTGGTGCCTCAGTTTCCCCCTGTGAACTGGGCTAAGAATAGTTGTGTGAGCTTCACGTGGAGGGGAGGGGACTGTATACTGTGTCAGCCAAGCTGGGCCACTTTGAGAGAGAGAGGGAGGCACTGTTAAGAATCACGCTGGGACGAGAGGCCTAAGCTGGCATGGTCCCAGGCCAAGCCGGGCAGGTGACGAGCTGAGGCTCCAGGGCGTAGCACGCACTCCACGTACGTCAGCTCTCCTGGTGAGGGGGTTCAGCCTGACAGCAAGCGCAGGTCAGTGTATATGAACAGGCTCAGCGTGGAGCTGCTGTCCTGCGGAGGGGTAGGGGCTGCTCAGAAATCCCCTCCTCACTGCCTCTGGCCCTTGGCGGCCCCTCCAGCTCCCAGGACTCTGCAGTGTGGCTTCCGGCTCTCCTGGACCGTGATTTATGATTCCCTGATCTGCTGCCCATCTCAGCTAGTGTCAGCAGATCCCCCTGACAGCACAGACCTGAGTGGTCCCAGCCCAGTGTCAACCCTGCCCCCCATGCAGAGCCACCTCATTCTGACCCCAGATTTCCTCTCTGTATCCTAACTGTGCCAGGATTGGGAACAGATCAGCTGCCTGCCTGGGCTGGGTGGGTTGTGGGTTGCTCTTTCCATCCCCCGTTCCCACATGGTTATTGATATGCATGGGCTAAGAACCCCCTTACACCTGCCTAGGCAGGGACAGCTCCTACCGATCAATGGGAAAACTGAGGCAGCAGCTGGGGGTGGCCCCAAAGGGAAGCCTGGGGATCCTTTCCCCAGCCTGGGTGGTCTAAGTGTCCAGGGCCAGCAAAGGGAGATGGTTCGTGTTTGTGAGGCCTCAGGCTGGGCAGGGTCAATGACCCAGAGGATTAGGGGCCAAAGAGCTGGGTCCAGGGCTGGGGCAGCGGGAGGGTGGGGGATTAACGGGCTGGCTCCTCCCTCTGCACCAGTGTCCTCCGCGCAGGCTGAATGTGGACTTGGCTGCCCCCTCCTCAGCCCAGTGCTGGGCCCTATTCAGGAAGCAGCTGAGAGGGTGCTCCCTGGCTCCCCTCAGATCAGTCCCAGGCAGGCAGCCTCAGGAATGCCCAGCCCAGACCTTGTCCCAAGGGCGCCCCACGGCCAGAGTGGGCAAGTCCAGGGCATGTACCCCTGCGGTTGGGGGAGGACCTCCAGCACTTTGCTCACGAGGAAACCCTATGCATAGGTCTTGTTTCAGCAGACTCCTCCCCCTGCCCAGGCTGCGAAGGAGGTCTGAGAGCAGGGTGCACTCCCCGAGAGGGCGCCCCCGGCTGTGCAGGAGCCTCACCCCTCACCCCCGATCTGAGTGAGGCAAGTGGAGCTGGCCCGTGCGAGCCCCTGTGCCCTAGTGAGCAGCTGCCCCGTATCTGCTTCGTTCCAGGGAAGGGTCACAGCTCGAGCTGCTGGCCACAGTGACACAGTGCTGGTGTGTGGCGGGGCGTGGGGTTTTGCCTGTTCCTTGCTGCCCCTGCCTGTGCCCCACAGTCTCTTTCAGGGGTTCCTGGATCAATGGCACCTGTCTGCCTCTGGCTCTCTGGGGGTCTCTTTCTCCCTTTGTCTCCCTCTGTTTTCCCCCCTTACCTTCGGTGCCCCATGCCCATTGTCATTTTCTTCCCGGGTATCTGGTGGTGGTCACAGTGGGGTCCCGTGTGCATTTATGGAGCCAGGGCAGTCTCTCCTTCCCCCCAGTCATCCAAGGGAGTCCCTGAGGCCTCGTCATTAGGGTAGCCGTGACCCCCCCATTGTTGGGCCTGTCTGGCCCTGGCATGAAAGGTAGAGCTTTGGCAGAGAACAGAGACTCGGCTGGATTCCAGCTTGTTCTCCGCAGTCTGGAGGCCGTAATGTGCTTGGGGCTGGGTGGGCAGGCTGTGGAGGGGGCGGGGGCTGGAGGAGCCACAGGGCAGCCCTGTCACTAGGACAACAGCAGGGATCCTGGATGGGGACGGGGCCAGGGAGGAGAGCAGGTGGCTCTTTGTCTGGAGCTGATCCCACCCCCACCCCCACCCCACCGCCCTGCCAGGCGAGGAGGCCCGTGGGAGGGGATTGGTGTGTGTGCTCCCAGCGCAGGCAAAGCCATGGGGCTTCCTCCCCCATACAGGGCACCAGACCTGTCCCCTACAGGCTTCCCAGGATGAGCCCCCCGACACACACACACACACATGCTGGCCGCATGTGAGGGCCATGTGGGACCAGGCAGGGCCAGGCTGGTGCGTCCCTGGGGTGGAGCGGGCAGGAGGGGCCCCTCACTGGCTGCCTTTGCCTGCTTCCCTCTGCAGGCTGGGTTTCCTAGTCTGAGCGCTGACAGCTCAGAGCTGTCGCTGCGGGGGGCTCGTCCCTCCTCAGGCCGCCTGTGTGCAGCAGGGCTGCGAGCTTCCTGGTCGGCACTCACCTCTGGTCCAGGAGGCGGTGGTGGGTGATGTCACGGCAGCGCCAAGCTGCCTGCAGGTGGAATCCTGGCTCCGCCACGGGCCAGACCGGTCACCTCGGCTCTCTGTGCCAACTTCTCCGTGCCTCTGTTTCCTCAGAGTCTGCTAGGGACTCTTGTTGTGGGGCTCGAAGCAGCAGTGTATAGAAAGTACTTAAGCAGTGTTTGACCCCATGAGAACACTAAGCAAAATTAGGTGCTAGTATTCTTCTTTAAAGAAGATTTATTTATTTATTTATTTATTTGAAATGCAGAGTAACAGAAAGAGATGGAGAGGGGGAGAGAGAGATCTTCAAATCACTGGTTCATTCCCCAAATGCTTGCAACAGCTAAGTCTGGTCCAAGCTGAAGGCAGGAGACTGGAGCTTCATCCCGGTCTCCCACATGGGTGGCAGGAGCCCTCATTGTGCTAAGAGCTGCCGTCCCTGGCACATGAGCAGGAAGCTGAATTGGAAGTGGAGTAGCCGGAACTTGAGCTGGCACTAGTATGGCATGTGTCACAGGCGACGGCTTAACCCGCTGTGCCACAACGCCCACCCCTGGGTGCTTGTTCCCACGTATCTTTCCAGGGGCCAACATTGTGGCCTAGTGAGTTAAGCTGCAGCTTGTGGTGCCAAAATCCCATGTGAGCACTGGTTCAAGTCCTGGCTGCCCCACTTCTGATCCAGCTGCCTGCTAATGCGCCTGGGAAAAGCAGTGAAAGATGGCCCAAGTGCTTGGGCCCCTGCACTCACTTGGGAGACCCGGAAGAAGCTCCTAGCTTTGGCCTGGCCCAGCCCTGGCTGCGTGGCCATTTGGAACCAGCAGATGAAGATCTCTCTCTGTCCATCTGTCTCCCTGGTTTGTCTCAGAAAGCTGCGCGTACAGTCCACTTCCTCAAACAGCCCCTCTGACCTCTGCAAAGGGGCACTGTGGCCTGGCTTTCCAGCCTCTCTGTCCCACACTCGTATCTTCCCGTGCCTGCCTCTGAGAGCTCCCGTGTGAGCCACGCAGGCTGTTTCCTGGCAGGGGTGGGGTGGGCGTTGAGTGGACTCTGTGGGAAGATGGCAGAGAGGTTAGAGAGTTAGACCCTGCCCTCCCTAACTGACCCGATGGGGCTCCTCACGTTGATGCGTGGCATCGGTGTGTCCACGTCTGTTCCCCTCTGAGCTGTCAGGTGTGTGGTGACGTAAGTGCCAGCCACGTCTGGAGGAGCCTTCCTGAGCAGGGCATCTGGGCAGTGGGGCAGGGTGAGCAGCTGTCTCCCCACCCACACGAGCAGAGCTGCAGAGAGTAGAAGGGGTGACACGCACTTGCACACGCATGCTCATGGGCACACACGTGTGCATGAACCTATGCACGGCGCCAGAGCAACAGAGCAGGCCCTGGCAGGCCTGAGCACATGGATGCTTGTGTGAGTGCAGGCCTGGCTGGGGGCAGGCCGGGTGCAGAGGACTTGCCAGGTTGGGCTTCCTGCGTAGGGGGCGGGGCCTCCGAGGGTCCACCCCTCCCTCCCTCCTGCCTTGCCTGTCACCCTGGAAGGTTTCCTCCTCCAGTGTCCTGCGGCCAGGCCCCAGCAGCTCCTCTGGGTCAGTCCTCCTCGTGGTACCTTCCACTCCTGCTTTCCTCCCTGCAGTCGGAGCTGGGGCTGAGGCCACGGCTTTCCTCTCTCCCTGCCCCCAGGGCGGTTGGGTTGGGCCTCCCTGCAGGGCCCCTGGGATTGTACATGGCTGCCCGTGCCCTGTGAGGCTTCCCGGGGGCCTCGGCAGGGTCCGTGACCCCCGCTGGGCCTCTGTTGGCAGAGGGGTGGGGGCCGGGCCCCACTGACCCTGCTGCTGTCGGCTTCTCCCCCAGTTTGACCCTGGCAACACGGGCTTCATCAGCACTGGCAGGTTCCGGAGCCTCCTGGAGAACCACAGCTCCACGCTGGACCCCCACAAGAGAGAGGTGCTCCTGGCCCTCGCCGACAGCCACGCCGACGGGCAGATCTGCTACCAGGATTTTGCCAACCTGGTGAGCGCTCGGGGGGGGGGGGGGCCCTCGCCACTGGGAGGGGCCTGTGCCGGGCTGTGGCTTAGATGCGTTAAAGGGATATGGGTGATGAAAGGTCTGCTGGCCCAGAGCTTTGAGAAAGGTGGGGCTTCAGCAGGTGTCGAGGTGCCACAGGGGCCACTTTCTCTGTCTCTCAGTCCTGCCACCCACCGAGTCAGCCCCTCCTCAAAGCCCCTGGTCCTTCCGCGCCCTCCCATTGTGGCAGCAGAGAGGCAACAGTGGTTCCAGCCCTCGCACCCTTGGCCTACACCATGCTCACAGAGATCTACTAGGTCAGTGGGAGGTGCTGATTGACTCAAACCAATCTGTACCTGGTCCCTGCAGCGGGGAATGGGGGTCCCACCAAAGTGAGGTTATTGTGAGTGGGAGAGGGGCTGGAGCGTGCCTGCCGGCAGCGGCCTTGGCTGTCGGGCTCAGACGGGAGGCCCCTGAGTCCCGCCCAGGGGTCTGGTATCTGGGAACAGAGACCTCTCCTCCCTGAGGGTTAATGCTGTGTAGTTTCAGGGGCTGCTGTTGGGGAGGGTGTCAGAATGAGGTTCACTGGGCTGAAGCAGGCGGCGTTTCACCCACTCTGGGATGGACAGGGCATCCACTGGTGAATACGAGCAGGGTGAGCGCAGGGCCGCAGTCTTCTCATGGCTTCCTGTTGGTGAAGTGGAGACGCCACTTCCCTTCATGTCCCCCAGGAAGGCGTGGGAGGGAGACGAGCTGTGTGAGGTTCCCCAGGCGCCTAGAATTCAAAGGCACCGGTGATGGGGCAGCCGGCACCACCTGCACCTCTCGATAGGCCGTAGGAGCTCTCTGGTGCCAGGGATGCAGAGGCTGCAGAGTTGGCTTAGCGGCCTTAGGGCTGGCCGTGGCTCCGGGGTCGGCAGGCCCGCAGGGAGTGTAGGGTCAGCAGGCCTGTAGGGGTGGAGGACTCAGGGAGCAGACCTCGTGGAGGGCAGGGGACAGCTGAGCTGAGGAGAGGCGGTGGGGACAGTCGGGATCCATGGGACAGGCAGCGGAGGTGAGCTCCGTGACACAGTCCGAGCCCCCAGCCAGCACGCCAGCCCGTCTGTTGCAGCAAGTCACCGTTCCCAGTCTCGGGTCAGAGAGAGGCACACGGGCCAGGGCATCTCCCCTCCAGCCGAGGGCCTGGTTGCTGCCGGGATTGCTCTGTTCACGTTCGGAGCAGGGTTCCTGTGGAAGGCGCTGCCCTGGAGAGCAGGCTAAGAGGGGCTGGCGAGGGAGGCAGCTGCAGGTCGGGCAGGGCCCTGAGCTGAGACTGCTGCCTGCTTTCCTTTTCTTTTTTTTTTTTCTTTTTCTTTTTTTTTTTTTTTTTGACAGAGTGGACAGTGAGAGAGAGAGACAGAGAGAAAGGCCTTCCTTTGCCATTGGTTCACCCTCCAATGGCTGCCGCGCTGATCTGATGGTAGGAGCCAGGCACTTCTCCTGGTCTCCCATGGGGTGCAGGGCCCAAGCACTTGGGCCATCCTCCACTGCACTCCCTGGCCACAGCAGAGAGCTGGCCTGGAAGAGGGGCAACTGGGACAGAATCCGGCACCCCCACCGGGACTAGAACCTGGTGTGCTGGTGCCGCAAGGCGGTGGATTAGCCTAGTGAGCCATGGCGCCGGCCTCTGCCTGCTTTTCTATCTTAAGCGCCTCTGTCTGGCATGTGGCCTGGTAAGGAGGCTGGCGTGTTGTTGGCTGTTCAGTAAGTCATGATGGACAGGTGGTGGAGGAGCACACGGAAGGGAGTGCTAGGCTTCCGGGAGCTCTCCGTGCCTCGGTTTCCTCACCCCATAGAACGCGGGTGCTCCTGGTCCTTGTGTAACAGGCCGACCATGGCAAGCCTCAGATGAGCCCCTGAGAGGTGACGGGGACGCACTGTGGCAGAAGAAAGGAACTACGCCCCGGCCCTGACCTCTCCCCGCCCGGTTTCCCTCGCAGATGAGCAACAAGCGTTCCAACAGCTTCCGCCAGGCCATCCTGCAGGGCAACCGCAGGCTCAGCAGCAAGGCCCTGCTGGAGGAGAAGGGGCTGAGCCTCTCACAGCGGCTCATCCGCCACGTGGCCTACGAGACCCTGCCCCGCGAGATCGACCGCAAGTGGTACTATGACAGCTACACCTGCTGCCCTCCACCCTGGTTCATGATCACAGTCACACTGCTGGAGGCAAGGACGGGTGGGGGGGCGGGGAGGGCATGGAAGGAGAGGCCCTCAGAGGCCGTTGGTGATGGGGGGAGAGCCGGGTGGGGGAGGGGCAGAGGGTGGGGGGGCAGCTGGCGGTGCCCATCAGTCCGCTTAGGGAACCCAGCGTCGTAAGCCTGGACTGCAAGCAAATTCCAGGGTTGTCGCTTGGAGCAGTGTTCACTGCAGTGAGGTCCCCTACAGCCACCAACGCCAAGCCAGTCCCTTGCGCTGCTGGTTCCCCCTTCTCCCACCTGCAAAGTGGGCATGAGTTGCCAGCCCGCCGTCTCCCCGCTGCCTCCGTTTTCGGTGAGGATGGCTGCTTGTGCTTCCGCAGCTCACAGGTGCCACACGGGTGCACCTGGGAGGGAGCGTTCGTGGCCGAGTGAAGGTGCGCTCGGCATGTTTTTCAGGAACGTTCTCCCCGTGGGGAGCCTCCTGTACCCTTCCCCTGGCGGGAGGGCCCCAGAGGGGCCATTGGCTGCAGCTCTCGGTCACGTGTGCTGTCTACCCCAACTCCAGCTCCTGGTGACACGAGCCCGGTGACCACCTCCGCACGTGTTCTCCTCAACAGGCTCGGGGAGCTTTGTGACACCTTCTTCTCCATCTCCCTTTTGTCCCTAAATCTGAAGAGCTAGTGTGCGGTGGGAGCCCCTGCACCTGTGGCCGTGGCCTTGTCCAAGTGCCTACTGCCGCAGCTGTTTGAGATGTTCTTGGCCTCCGCCCTCAAACGCGTGCTGTGATGGTCTATTTATTAGCTGCTCTTTGAGGACCAAGAATCCCAAGGTGCTGTGGAGGCTGCACTTGCTGCCAGGCCACCGCACGGTGTCAGGTGGACAGAATGGCTCCTCCGGGAGCCCAGGAGCGTACAGCTGCCTGGGCCTGAGCCGGGCCCTGGCTTAACCCAGAAGGCTTTAACTGGACACTAATTATAGCTTTCTCTGAGTGCGTGCCAGGCATAGGGCTGGCTGTTTGTGTACCTCATCACTTTAGTTTTTTTTTTTTTTTAAGATTTATTTATTTATTTGAAAGGCAGAGTGACAGAGAGAGGGAGTTAGATCTTCCACCCACTGGCTCATTCCCCGAATGACCACAACAGCTGGTGCTGGGCCAGACTGAAGCCAGGAGCTCAGACCTCTATCTGGGCCTCCCACGTGGGTGCAGGAACCCAAGCACTTGAGCCATCTTCTGCTGCCTTCCCAGGCACATTAGCTGGAAGCTGGATTGGAAGTGGAGTGGCCGAGACTCAAACCAGGTACTCTGATGTGAGTAGCTTAACTTGCTGAGCCACAAAGAGTTTTAAATATTTTATTATTTAAAAATGTTTAAATTTATCTATTTGAGAGACATGCAGACAGAACTCCCATCCTCTGGTTCCCTCCCCTGAACGATCACAGTGGCAAGTGCTGGGCCCAGCCGAAGCTGGAAAGCAGGAAGTGGATCCAGATCTCCCAAGGACATGAGCCACCCCTGCCGCCTCCCAGGGTGTGCAGTAGCAGGAAGCTGGGATTTGGAGCAGAGCGAGGACCTGAACTCAGGCATCCAAAGTAGCAGCGTGACCATTATGCCAGATGCCTCCCTTTATCACTCTTTTTTTTTTTTTTTTTTTTTTTTTTTAAGATTTATTCCTAGGCCGGCGCCGCGGCTCACTAGGCTAATCCTCCGCCTTGCGGCACCGGCACACCGGGTTCTAGTCCCGGTCGGGGCGCCGGATTCTGTCCCGGTTGCCCCTCTTCCAGGCCAGCTCTCTGCTGTGGCCAGGGAGTGCAGTGGAGGATGGCCCAAGTGCTTGGGCCCTGCACCCCATGGGAGACCAGGAGAAGTACCTGGCTCCTGCCTTCGGATCAGCACGGTGCGCCGGCCACAGCGTGCTGGCCGTGGCAGCCATTGGAGGGTGAACCAACGGCAAAGGAAGACCTTTCTCTCTGTCTCTCTCTCTCACTGTCCACTCTGCCTGTCAAAAAATAAAAAAAAAAATATATATATTTATTCCTTTATTTGAAAGGCTGAATTAGAACGGGGGTGGGGGAGAAATTGGTCAATCTGTCAGTGGATCTTCCATCTGCTGAGTCACTCCCGAAATGGCTGCAACAGCTACGGTTGGGCCAGGCCGAAGCCAGGAGCCTGGAACTCCATCCGGCTCTTCCACGTGGGTGGCAGGGACCCCAGTGCTTGGGCCATCTTCTGTTGCTTTTCCAGGTACATTAGCAGGGAGCTGCATTGGAAGTGGAGCAACTGGGACACAAACTGGCGCCCATATGGTATTGCCATCATTGCAGGCAGCAGTTTAACCCCCTGTGCCACAGAGCTGCCCCCCACCCCTCCCCCACATCGCTTTTAAACTTCATGGCTGAAGCCTAAGCACTGGTGCCCAGCTCCACGTAAGGAAACTGAATACCAAGGAATTCAAATCACTTGTCCAAGTCAGTCCAGAAAGGCTAGCCTTTGGGTCCGGATTCGTTCAGAGTTCCAGAAGCCTCAGCTGTGTAAGCTTGAATCTAGAAGTAACTGGAAACTTCTCCAATAACGGAAGTCAGTGTCTCAAAACCCTGCGCTAAAGCCCAAGCAAGGCCTTGTTTTATGTACAGTTCTGTAACGTGATTCTCAGATTTCACAAGATACGACAGCTGGCAATCTGGCAGTGAGGGCAGTGGCAAAGAAAATCTAAGAGCTGATCTGAGTTGTGGAGAAACACAGGATTCGGGCCATTTAGGGAAATGAAAGCCTCATCTTTTAGCTCGTACAGCCCAGGTCCGTACTGAGACCTCCTTAAGCAACCACGCATCTGACTTGATCTGATTAAGAACACAGGGAGAGGGGCAGGCGCTCTGGCTTATGACAGCGGAAGCTGCCCGTTAGCACACCCACCTCCCACATCTGCTCTCAAATCTCGCCTACTCTGCTTCTGGTCCAACTTCCTGCTAATCCATCCTGAGCAGTAACAGATGATGGCTCAAGTACTTGGGCCCCTGTCACCCACGTGGAAGAGCCGGATAGAGTTCTAGGCTCCTGGCTTCGGCCTGGCCCAGCCCTGGCTGTTGCCGGCATTTGGGATGTGAACCAACAGATGAAAGCTGGATCTCTCCCCCCTCCTTCTTCTTTCTCTCTCTCTCTCTTCCTCTCCTCTCTCTCTCTCTCTTCCTCTCTCCCTCCCTTTGTCCCTCCCTCTCTCCCTCTCCCTCCTTCCCTTCCCATACCCTCTCTCCCCATCACACCTCGCCTACCTACCTTTCAAGTAGTTGAAAATAAATAACACTTTTTTAAAGAAAGAATACACAGACACAAGTGATACATTTTAGAAATATTTACAGAAAAAAAAAAACTAAGCTAAAATAAATGCCCGTTTAGGATTTAAACATGAACGCCTGAGTCATCTGCAAAACCCATGCCTGGGGAGTGTTGTTGAGGATGTGAGGAATTGGAAGGCTGTGCGCTGTCGGTGGGGCTGTAACAGTGCAGCCGCGATGGAAAACAGTCTGCCCCCCTCACAGAATTAAACAGATTCACCATGTAACCCAGCAGCTCCACTTCCCAGTGTACTCCAGAAGACTTCAAAGCAGGAAATCTTTGTGTGCCCGCGTTCGTAGCAGCCTGATTCACGATTCTCAAAAGGTGGAAACTGCCCAAGTGCCCATCAGCAAGTGGATGGAGAAGCCAGATACGGTCAGTGCTTGCAAAGGAATATTATCCAGCCTTAAAAAGGAAAGAAAGTGGGACTCATGCTGCAGCGTAGAGTACACGGAGAAAACGGGCCAGTCACGACCAGACACATGTTGTGTGATTCCCACGCGCGCGATCAGGCCCTGACGGGAGGTGATTCACAGAGGCAGAAAGCAGAACAGGGGCATGGGCTGGGGGGAGGGGGTTGTGGGTTCTACAGTGGATGCAGAGCTTCAGTTTAGTCGCGCTGGCATTGTGGCATAGCAGATAAAGCTGCCACCTGCAGTGCCGGCATCCCATCCAGGCGCCCGTTCAAGTCCCGCTCTCTGCTATGGCCTGGGGAAGCAGTAGAAGATGGCCCAAGGCCTTGGGCCCCTGCACCCAGTGGGAGACCTGGAGGAGACTCCTGGCTTCGGATCGGCGCAGCTACAGCTGTTGTGGCTATTTGGGGAGTGAACCAGCAGATGGAAGACCTCTCTCTCTGTCTGTGCCTCTGCCTCTCTGCCCTTCAAATAAATAAATGTCTTAAAAAAAAAAGACACTAAAGGAGGTGAGTGGGTGGAATTTGGTGGCACCAGCACAACAGCGTGAATGCACCGAATGCCACCGAGTGTCCACTGGAGATGGTGAAGCTGGCCCGTTTGTGTGCATCTCACCAGTTATTTTTAAGAATCCACCTGTGTAGGGCACCGTGGTGCAGTAGGTTAATCCTCTGCCTAGGGTGCTGGCATCCCATATGGGCACTGGTTCTAGTCCCGGCTGCACCTCTTCCAATCCAACTCTGCTGTGGCCTGGGAAAGCAGTAGAAGATGGCCCAAGTCCTTGGGCCCCTGCACCCATATTGGAGACCGGGAAGAAGCACCTGGCTCCTGGCGCAGCTCCAGCCGTTGCAGCCATTTGGGGAGTGAACCAACGGAAGGAAGATCTCTGTCTCTACCTCTCATGTCTGTAACTCTCTCAAATAAATAAATAAAATCTAAAAAAAGAAAAAAAAAAACTACCTGTGTAGAATGTCATCCCACAAGCAGGTGAGTGAGCTGTTAATGGAATTAAAAGTTGAAAATCCTCTAAGCCCCGCCCGCTGGGGAAGAGTGGCTGAAGAGACCAGGTGCCCACCTGTGACCACTGGAGTTTCTGCCGCAGGTACTCCAGCGGAAGTGGGGTGAGGGGTGCCTGCATGCCACGCGGGGTGCCGGCTTCCCCCCACTGTCTGAGAAGAGAAGACTTGCGGGGGAATTCCCAGGCCGGCACACGAGGATGCCTCCTGGGCAGTTCCGCACCTGGTGACAGGCCTTGCCCGCCCTGTGCTCCCCTCCAGGTGGCCTTTTTCCTCTACAACGGGGTGTCCCTGGACCAGTTTGTGCTGCAGGTCACCCACCCTCGCTACCTGAAGAACTCGCTGGTTTACCACCCACAGCTCCGAGCGCAGGCGTGGCGCTACCTGACCTACATCTTCATGCATGCCGGGTGAGTGCCGGGCTTCCTCACCCCACCCAGCATCCCTGTGGAAAACTGTTCCGCGCGACCTGGATCGAAACGTGGTTTTTTAGTCTGTTTTCATCTACCTGGGTGCAAGATGGGAGATGGTTGCTGGAAACTCACCTAATAGCAAAATGCACAAATAGTTGTTGAGAGTATAGGGGGAAGGGAAAATATAGGGAGGAAAATGTAGAAAACCAGTGGTAAGGTCAGGACACACACGCACACACACACACACACACACACACAACATGGGATTCTATGTACTTCACAGAAGTAGGTAGAAAAGTTGTTAAGAGCTTCCTAGTAGCCAAAGCGAAGAGGGACATGGAATCCAGCCACCAGCTTTGTTGTCCGAGTGATGCCCCCCAAACCAAGTAAGAGGTGAGCTCACTGGAACCCCATCCTCCCTGGGGGCCCCAGTGCATGGTGAAGGTGTCCTTGAGGTGCTCTGCAGCAGCTGTGTTACTCTGACAGAGCCCTGGAGCAGAGCCCCTTCTCACTGGTGCCTCAGGATAAGAGCCTGCCAGCTGGTCAGGTGACCCTGGGCCTTGCTGGCCCTGGGGTTGGAAGTGGGAATGGGAGCCCTGTGGCCACGATGGCCCCTTCATTCCTGTTCCCCAGCAGAAAGACCTACGTGAGCCTCCCTTCCTCCTGAGCTCACAAGCAGGCGCCAGCGGCTGGGGCGAGCGGGCGCTTTAGCGGGAGGAGACGACTCCGGGTTGCTGATGAGTCTGCTCTGGGCACAAGGGGCCCCTCGGGCGGGGCTGCTGACCCTGCCAGTTCATGCCGGGCTTTGAACTCATGGGACTAAGGAGAGAAGGAGGGCTGTGGCCTGCTCTGGCCTTCTCAGGAGCCAAGGCCTGAAGGCAACAGAAGCAGGGAGCATCCCTGGCCAGGCTGCCCAGTCCAGGGCTGCCCGTAGGGCGGGACCACCTGCCTTACAATCGGGACTACCACCCTCTGACCTCCCCCCGGCCCCTCCCAGTGAGGGATGGGGGTGGCCGCAGCCTGCTGGAGCTGGAGGCAGCGTGCCGGCCACGGAGGCCCGCAGGTTGGCAGTGGGTCTTTATCCAACAGTAGTTTCCGATGGGGTGGAGGCTGCTGGGGAGGGTTCTAGGAAGGTTCTCCTAGGTCTGGCTGTTGAGCATGGGGCTCGTGGCTGGTGTGATGAAGACAGGCTCACAGTGGACAGGAGAGAGAGACAGCTGGCCAGCTCACAGGGAGCTCCCAGCACAGTGTCTGGCTGCTCAGAGGCGTGGGAACCTGGAGTCACCGGCCGAGGGAAGGGAGGGCACAGGCTGGGTCCTCCCTGGCCTCTTCTAGTCTCAGGCTCTGAGGCCAGAAAACTAGGGCATAAAGCCAGAAACCCTCTAAGTTCCCTCTGACAATGCACCTGTCTCCCAGCTACCTTCCAGTGAATTTTTCTGACAGTTCTATTTGAAAGTGTGCTTATTTATTTGAGAGTTAGAGAGAGAGTGAGCTCCCATCTGGTTTGCTCTCCAAATGCCTACAACAGCTGAGACTGGTCTAGGCTAAAGCCAGGAGCCAGGAATTCAATCCAGGTCTCCCACGTGGGAGGCAACAACCCAACTCCCTGAGCTGTCTCTGCTGCCTTCCAGGGTGTACCTTAGCAGGCAGCTGGGACTTGAACACGGGCACCCAACACGGGATCCTGGCAACCCGAGTGGCATTTTAGCCACTAGGTCAAATGCTCTCCTCTCACACTGCTAGTACCTTATAGAATCTTTCAGCAAGTACAATTAGTGGAAGGTGGAAGATTCCAGCATGAGCTGAATTCAGGACCCGGCCCAGTCCGTCAGGGTGACCTTGCAGGTGCCCACGTGGCCTCCAGGCAGGTCCTGAGCCTGCATGCCAGGAGCAGAGCTATGACCCCACTCCTCCCACCCCCCCAGCCAGGGCCCAGTCCCTCTGGTCCATGCTGTTACCCTGTGACTTAAACCGTCCCCAGGGAGCTGTCCAACACCGTAGGTTCAGTTTAAATAAGATAATGGACGTTAAAGTGCTCTGTAGACATGAAAGCATCACATTGATTTAGTCATAACCCTGTTCCAGTCCTTCCTGGTAATACACGCACTTGGCTAGACACTGCACGCTTTTATGGCAAGGTCTGGCCAGAGGGCTCAGTGGCGAAGGAAAACGCTCACAGGATGGGAGAGCCTGGAGCCCTGTCTCCCACCCCGGGAGTTTGGGAGCCGAGTAGCTCCGGGAGGGAGGAGAATTTTGGGGCGATCTGAATTACTCACTTCTGGGAGGCCCCTTCAGTGCTTGTGCTTGTCTTTTTTTGTTTGTTTGTTTGTTTGTTTTTGACAGGCAGAGTGGACAGAGAGAGTCAGAGAGAAAGGTCTTCCTTTGCCATTGGTTCACCCTCCAATGGCTGCCGCGGCCGGCGCACCGCGCTGATCCGATGGCAGGAGCCAGGTGCTTCTCCTGGTCTCCCATGGGGTGCAGGGCCCAAGCACTTGGGCCATCCTCCACTGCACTCCCGGGCCACAGCAGAGAGCTGGCCTGGAAGAGGGGCAACCGGGACAGAATCCGGCGCCCCGACCGGGACTAGAACCCGGTGTGCCGGCTCCACAAGGCGGAGGATTAGCCTAGTGAGCCGCGGTGCCGGCTGTGTGCTTGTCTTAAGAGTCTCTTTCTTTCACATGTGCTGCAAAGAGCCAGAGCCACCACATGGTGTGCCAGGCAGATGAGAGACCGGGGCCGTGGTCCCAGCTCAGCCACCAGTCAGGGCTCCTCGCTGAGCCTCAGCTTCTCACGTGTTTAAAAAAAAAAAAAAAAAAAAAGGAAAGAAAGAAGGTACCCAGTGGGTCTTGACTGTGGTTCGTTCTGCTCACTGTGGCAAAGGCAGGCACTGCCGGTGCCCACCCTGGCCCTGTGTGCTGTTCCTGTCCCCATCTCCCAGGTGATCCGCCTGCATCGTCCCGAGATGGTGC
Organism: Oryctolagus cuniculus; assembly: GCF_964237555.1. Lineage (NCBI taxonomy): Eukaryota > Metazoa > Chordata > Mammalia > Lagomorpha > Leporidae > Oryctolagus > Oryctolagus cuniculus. The sequence goes on along the minus strand of NC_091448.1, from coordinate 41,758,981 downwards.
CGTTCGCTGTGGCGTCCCGGGGTAGGGCGAGTGCGCAGTGGACGGATGAATGAGTGTGGTTTCTGTGTCACAGGATCGAACACCTGGGACTCAACGTGGTGCTGCAGCTGCTGGTGGGAGTGCCCCTGGAGATGGTGCACGGAGCCGCCCGCATCGGGCTTGTCTACGTGGCCGGTGTGCTGGCAGGTATGCAGGTGGGCCTTCATCTGTGGGGTCGACCCACAGGGTGGACCCCAGGCTTCCAGGGCATACAGAGGACCCCCGACATCACCAGAGCTCCTGCCTACTGGGGTTGTGCCCCGTGGCAAACCTCCCCGCCTCCCCAGGGGCTGGAAGGGGGCTGCCGCCCACAGAGGAAGGGGTGTGATGGAACGGGCAGGGATGGAGTCTCCATCCTCCCGCCGCCCCGCTGTCACTGGCTGAGCCTGGGGTCAGTTCCTGGGTCTTTTCTTTTTTTTATTTTTATTTTTATTTTTTTTTTGACAGGCAGAGTGGACAGTGAGAGAGAGAGAGACAGAGAGAAAGGTCTTCCTTTGCCGTTGGTTCACCCTCCAATGGCCGCCACGGCCGGCGCGCTGCGGCCGGCGCACCGCGCTGATCCGATGGCAGGAGCCAGGAGCCAGGTGCTTTTCCTGGTCTCCCATGAGGTGCAGGGCCCAAGCACCTGGGCCATCCTCCACTGCACTCCCTGGCCACAGCAGAGAGCTGGCCTGGAAGAGGGGCAACCGGGACAGAATCCGGCGCCCCAACCGGGACTAGAACCTGGTGTGCCGGCGCCGCTAGGCGGAGGATTAGCCTAGTGAGCCGCGGCGCCGGCCCAGTTCCTGGGTCTTTTCTTGCCCCCCCCCCCCCCCCCCGAGAGGGGACTGCTGAGATCTGCCTGCAGAACTGTTAGGAGGCAGAGCAAGACGGGCGGGTGTAATTCCAGCACTCTGCAGACCGTGCCAGGGGCCAGCAAGACCTCGTGGGGGCTCCTGAGGTGTGCGTGCAGCCCGGTGTGCTTCCCAGGCACTGGCAGCTCCTGTATCCCAGGGGAGCTCCTGCCTCCCCCCGGACCAGCCACCGTCCCCTTGACTGCTGACAGGAGAGTCTGCCCCATCTGGGTCCAGGGCCTCTGGCTGGCTGGGCACGCTGGGGCCGTGGCAGGTGCTCAGCGCCTGCCTCTTCCGCCCCTCCCCCACGCCGGGCTTCTGTGCAGAGGGAGCTGCCTCGTGACGCTCCCAGCTTCACCGCTGGCTTTTTTAAAACAAGGTTTGCCGCCGCAGCTCTTCAGCTTGACAGCTGGGCCCAAGGGAGCTTTGTGTGTATGTTTAAGTAAGATCTTAATCCTTTCTGAGTGGCATTAAAGTTGTCGTCGTGAGAGCCGGCCAGCGCCGGCCTTGTAAACAACAGTCAGGCAAGGACCCTGGGAGGGACTGAAGGGGTTTCAGAAATCGGAAGGGAAGGGGCCCTCTGCCCCGACGTCAGGCCGGTCCGTGAACCCTGGGCTGGGAGATCCACCCAGCACTCTTGCCTCCGCCATGTGCCGACGTTCAGAACTGTGGCCACCTTGGACAGCACCCCGCAGCCTCTCCCCGGATCTCCATCTCCACATCCTGTAGCCAAGGCCTCCTGAGCGTCCCTGTGTGCCAGACTCGCTCAGCCACCCACACACCCCCCCGCGTCTGGTGGCTGGGGATTGTTGGCTGCGTGTTCCGTACCTCGATACCCGGAGTCCCAGATGTTAAATGGCGAGCAACAGGGAAGCCACTCGTAACACTTCCATCACCCAGGAGTGCCGGTAGCCTAGAGCAAGGTGCGGGATGACTCAGATCTCATCGGAGCCAGATGACACGCAGTGGGGAGACTGTGCAGGCGTCACGGCCCGTGGTGCTGATGCAGAGTGGGGAGGTGCGCTCACAGAAGCGGGGGCGAGGCTGTCTCAGACGGCCAGTGGCGTGTACCTTTCTGAGTCATCGATTCAGACCAGAGGACACTCTGGTCACTGCATATCACGTCATTGATCACCAACACTGAGGTGATTGATCCGCTGGCTTGCCTCCTCAGAGAGGGATGCCCGTTTGCAGGTGGCCGGAACCTGGCACGACAGCCGGGAGATCCCAGTGCCCTCCGTGTGCAGGCTGAGTGTCATCATCACGTTCCTCTAGGCAGGCAGGACGCCTGTCCACCTTGTGCAGATTCAGGACCTGGGGCTTAGAGGCCAAGGGCCTCGCCCGCCAAGACACCGCTCGCCAGCACTGCAGCTGGGTCTGGGGTCTAAACGGCTTCCACAGTGTAAACAGAGCGAAGAGGGAGACCGCTCCCCTCGGGCAGGTCATTCATTGTCAGCGGCCACGGGAGGCCTTCGCAGGTACCCAGCCCTACTTGGGTCCTGTGTGGTGAAAGGGGTCTAAACCAAGGCATCACGTCTGGCAGCAAGGACAGGTAAGCCCTCCTGAACAGCTGCCACGCCCCAGGCGTGTGACAGAGGGCTCGCGTATGTGATCACCTGCGTTCAACAGAGCAGTCCTGTGCAGTGCGTACCAACACCCCGCCTCACGGGCGGCTCAGAGCGGTGCAGTGGCCTGCCCGAATTGCTCAGCCAAGAAGTCACGGGGTTGAGGGGGAACTGTGTGATTCGAACCAACGCTTGCAGCCAGCTTGTGACTGGCGTAAGCTAACGATTCTATGGCTAACACCTCAGTGCCGTAACATCCAGGGTCTTAGATGCATCACCAAGTTTCATTATAGATTATATAGATTTTAGGCCACAGGTGTGTCCCCCAGGGCCCAGCACATGCTAGGTGATAAGTATTTGTAGAACAAATGAAAGGATGCATGGTAAAGTTACATGGCTTGAAAGTAGGAGTTCTGTTGATTTTCATTTGGGTTTTTGTTTTGTTTTGTTTTGTTTTGTTTTACCTCCCAGGGAGGTGTTAGAGAACACCTGGTTGAAAACTGGGCTAAAATTATCACAACCCTGCATGGCCTCACAGCAGTCATGAGTTTATCCGTGGCCTGTCAAGGACCCAGGGCTTGTTTGGGGAAAGTCACAGCCCTGAGTAAGACCAGGCCCTTGGTCTGTGTGGTGCAGAGGTGTGGGGCGACAACACACCTCACTGTTCTCTCCTAGTCCTGTGCGCCCACGGCCACTGTGGATGTTACACTGGCCTTGTGGCACTGTTGCCCGTCAGGTCCCTCGGACCTCTAAAAGGGGTCCTGCCTGCCCTGGCGCCCACCCAGGAAGGGCCTTTTTGCCATACTTATATCTGCCCATGCACGTGTCTGTCTGTGGTCTCCCCAAGTCCTTCTTGTCCAGGGCTCCTCTGCAGGAATTGGAGGAAGCCTTCATGCCACAAAGCAGGGCCAGTGAGTGCAGGACGCAAGCCCCAGCCCTGGATCTTCTGTGAAGACCCAGACCGTGGCGTTCCTGATCTGGAAGGGATGCTGGGGGTCCCCTCCGTGGGGAGCCAGCTTTGCCCCCCAGGCTGCATCTTCCTTCAGCCAGAGCTGTTCCAGGTGCCAGGGGTCTCCGGAGGGTTTCTTTAGCAAAGAGAGTTCTGGAGGGGGCATTTGGCACAGTGGTTGAGAAGCCACTTGGGATGTTCACGTCCTGTATCAGCCTTCGGGGTGAAGTCTGGGCTCTGCTCTCAGTTCCAGCTTCCTGCCGACACAGGCCCCAGGAAGCAGCAGGCGATGGCTTGAGCGCCACCTACCTGGGAAACCCACCTAGGAGACCCCACAGAGGTCCTGGCTCCCGGCTGTAGTCTGACCCAGCCCCGGTTGTTGCAGGCATTTGGGCAGTGAACCAGTGGGTGGGAAATTTCTCTCTGTTTTATCTGTCTCTCTGCCTTTCAAATAAATAATACGTTTAAAAAAAATAAAAAGGAAGAGAGGGTTCTGCTGCTGCTCCAAACTTGGAGAACCTTAGAGCTCCTCATTTCACAGAGGTCAAAAGCGAAGCCCGAAGAATGGAGGGGTTGCGCCCAAGGTCACACAAGTAGGCAGCCACGCCCCTTTTCCATATTTCTGCCACAGTCCCAAGCTGAGCCCTGGGCCTCAGGTCCACACTGCAAACTGAGGCTGGGTGAGCGAAGGGTCAGTGTCTGCATGGGCTTGACCCTAGCGGGGCCCCTCCCTGCCTGGGGGCTGACCTGATGCCTCCTTTCTGTGGGCCACGCTGGGCTGGAATGGGGGAGCCTTGCTCTGTGCAAAGGCAGTGAATGAGCCCGGGCGATGCAGCTGCCTGAAGCCTGCCTCAGTGAGCTGAGCGTGGGAACTCTTTGTCATGCAGATCCCGCTGCCGACTTGTTTGCCTCCCTGGAATTTTTTTTTCCCTTGTTTGCCTCCCTGGAATTTTTTTCCCCCTGTTATATATGACTGACCCCATGGCCAGGCCATTAAAAAAGAAAGAAAGTTATCTGACAATAGATCAATACCTAATTAAAGCCAGAGGGATGCCTGAAAGGGAGAAGACAGATTTGTGGTTGCCCTGGCAGGGCAGGAGGACTTGGAGCCCTGTTGGGGACAGTTTGGGTTTTTCTCAGCGAGATCCTGTCCCCGTGGAGACCAGGATTGCTCGTGGGGCTCGCTCCCCTGAAGAATCTCAGTGGTCAGAGAGACCTTGAGTCAGGTGGGGACTGGCTCTGTTACGGGGTGGGGGCCTCACATCCATGTCCTTGAGGGGGGCCTGGTTCCTGGGCCAGCCCCCACCCCTATGCACCCCCGTCCCTACAGACGCTGCACAAGTCGGCTTCCTAGTGTCCCTGCTCTCTCTAATTGGCCAGCGTGCGCCTGCGGGCATCTCTCGTGGCGGTCGGGGCCAGCCGCCTCCCGGCCTCCAAGCCCTGGGCTCTACCTCCTGGTTATTTTTAGTCTCCTGTGTCCTTCCCTGGAAGCCAAAGCATTGATCACACTTAAATGAGACCAGAACAATAAATTTCCCATCTCTTCTCTGCCCAGCCTCCCTCCCAGGACAAGAGTTTGTCATCCCCACGTCAACAGTCCTCCACGTCCTTTCCCCCAGAGGGCATGACATCACTGCTCGCTCTTCCCAGAGACTTTTCAAGGACGTTCTCCCTCCACTGACGCCCACTCGAGAGGGCCTCTCGGCCTCCTGAGACTTAGGCTGGCCGGAGGAAGCGGGGGGGGGGGGGGTGGGGGGTGGCAGAGGCAGTGATGGAGGACAGCGGGGTTAACCTCTGTGCCCATTTGGGGAAGGCTGCTGGAGAGGCCAAGGGTAAGGGCTTTGTCAAGGACATGGTGTGGGCGCAGGCATCTGGCCGAGCAGTGAAGAGCCTGCGTGGGGTTCCAGTCCCCACCTCGCTCCTGATTCCGGCTTCCTCCTCACGCAGACCCTGGAAGGCAGCAGGTGATGGCTCACGTACTTGGGTCCTTGCCACTCAAGTGGGAGACCCAAATTGAATTACAGGCTCCTGGCTTTAGCTGTTGTGGGCACCTGGGGAGTGACCCATTGGGTGAGAGAGCGCTCCCTGTCTGTCTGTCTGCCTTTGCAGTGAGCTCAGCTCTTCCGACCCAGGGCTCTGGGCTGTTTCCTGTCTCCATGGTGAGGCTGCTCACCCCTCGCAGGGCTGCCTCAGGGCTGAGGGCTGAGGGCAGAGGGCAGAGGCAGCTGGCTCTGCAGTAACCGGCCGCTGCTGTTCTCCTTAGCACTGCAGAACCCACCTGAGGCCAGCACAGTGGCGGGTGGGCGGCCCAGATGGCAGTCTGAGTTCTCCTTTGGGCTGCTCGCTTTCCTTCCCTGAGCCTCTGTTCCCCGTCAGTGAAATGAGGTTGAGTCAGACGGTTCAGCCATGAATGAATCCTCTAGGAAATCCATGGGCATCAAAGCAGGAAGAGAAGGAGCCTCTCGCTCCAGTCTTTCCCACGGCACCTGCAGAATCCCAGCCTGGGGCTGGGGCTGGGGCCGAGGACCTGAGTCCTGGAGCCTCTACAGGTCTCCCTGTCTTTCTGCCGCAGGGTCCCTGGCTGTGTCTGTGGCTGACATGACGGCGCCCGTCGTGGGCTCTTCTGGAGGGGTGTATGCGCTCGTGTCTGCCCATCTGGCCAACATCGTCATGGTGAGCACCTCCTGTTCCCAGCACGTCTGTCTCACGCGCCCCTCGGCGGTCCCTGGGCCTGGGTGTCCATCTGCTGGCACGGCCCCTCGTGGGCCATCAGGCAGCAGGCTGACCTGCGGGCGGCACGGTTCACGCACGCTTCTCCTGGGGTGGGTCCCTTCCATGTGCAGTTCATTTTCTGCCGTCCTGGCCATGGCCATGAGGCTGTGAATGTGTCCTCCTTCCTCTTCTTTCCCATCCAGCGACTTTAAAACGTTTAAAATTTGACCACTAGACCTTGAAGATCATTTCTTCAAATAGGAGAGGAAGGGCTGAGAGGTTAAGTGATGTGTCCAATGTCAAAAGTTTGTGGCAGAATCAGGACTTGAACCCCCATCTCTCGACAGGCATTCACGTGTTGTAGCCCTGCACCTGTCACAGGGGCAGCACCATTTGATTCCTCACACTCCCTGTACCTTTTCCTGAAAGGCAGTGCAGTGTGATGGTCAAGGGCGTAGCCATGGAGCCTCCTCAGGATCCCATCCTCACTTCCTGAAGCGTGACCTTGGACAAGGCATGGAACTGCTGTGTGCCTCTGTTTCTCATCTGTGAAATGGGGTGAAATGCAGTGAGTGCCATGGTGTGAAAACAACCACCTCATGTTAACTCCATGCCCCTCACAGAAGAGGCCAGGCTGGGCTCAGAGCAGACAAAGGCTTCGGGGCGAGCGGTTGGGTTGACTCTGAAAGGTTGTCGGGGCCGCAGGTGTCTTCCGCCATCCCTGCCTTGGCCCGGTGGATGCTGGGTGAGTAGGGGCTCAGGCACCAGCTTTGGAGTTCTCTGTCCTTCCACGTCATTGGTCCCTGTCCTACCCACCCAGCTCCTGACAATGTGCTGTGACCATTGTCAAAGAGAACAGGGAGAAGAGGAGGGGTGGGGCTGCAGTGCCAGAGTGCCCACACCCACAGCTGGCCTGAATTTTGACAAGTTCCCATGAGCGAGCGCTCGGGGGTGGTAGAGAGCGCGGGAGAACAGAACGCGCAGGTCTGAGGGCAGCGTGTGTGCCTGCGTTCATGCACACGCAGTCAGCCTGCTGAGCCCCAAGAGCGCAGGGCTGCCTCGCCCGGCCCTGGTAAATGGGTCATTCCTATCAGAGCCACCTCTTTTCCCCAGACACGGCTTTCCCTCCGAATTCTGCTGCCTCCACTCCCCCTCCTCCTGCCCCAGTTCCTTTCAGCCGGGCAGGAGAGGCTAACCTCTTCCCTCCCGGCCCCCCAAGATGTGTGTGGCAGGGGGAGGAACTACACAGTGAAGGGGTGGCACAAACAGGAGTCCACGCAGGTGCTCTGTCCCTACCTGTTGCCACCTCCTGGGACACAGCCCTGGTGCACCGTGAGCTCCCTGGTGAGGGCAGACTCGGTGCAGGGCACGCGGTGCAGGTGGCTGTGGAAGCAGAGTTGTTTGGAGTTCAAGTCCCCTGGCCTGTGTGCACACAAACGGTCCCATCTGAAAGCCAGAGACTTCCCAGAGGCAAGCAGCGCTCCTCTGCCAGCAGGGGACCCTGCAGCCCCCAGAGCAGGACATGTGGGTTGCCCTCCTCCAGAACTGCATGCTGGTTAGAGAAGGTATTTATGAAAAAGTACAGAAACCCTCATTTTCTCACTGCAAAGGCCAGTTTCTCTTTATGCGGAGGCCACCTTTATGAAAAGCAGCCCAGTCTGAGCCACTCAGACATGCGCTGGCTTGAACTGTAGGATGGGGCCATTCCTGTAGGCCAGGGCCACTGAAACACAGGTGACTTCGTCCGGTTCTGCCTAAAGAGATTCAAGTCCAGAATGAAGATGTGGGGCAGGCACACACAGAGAAGAAGGCAGAAGCAGCCTGGACAATCAGGAGATCTGGAGTGGAGTCGCCATCGCCTCTTCGTAGCTGTGACTCTGTCATCCCTAACTCCTTGGGGGCCTCAGCTCCCTCCTCCGTGGTCAGGAAGGCACAGAAGCGGGCCTTCCACTGGGAGGTCACCACCCTGCTCACCCACGTGTGTGTGTACACATTTGTACATACGCTTCGCTTGTATGTAGAGTTGTTTGTAAATTCTGCCAGAGAGATACAGAGTCAGAAAAACGGATTCTTCTTTTTGCGTCAGATACACCCGAGTGTTCAACACTTGTGTTCTTGAGACTTTTAAGCGAGAGATTCTTTCTTGAGTGAAAATAGATCTTATTCTCTCACAAAAATGCATGGAGTTTCCAAAAAGCTTGAAGGCATTGAATTCAGAAGATCTTCTAATGAAAGATCTGGGATGCAGAAAGACCTACAGCCAAGACCTCTTTTAAATGCTGGAGATACAAAGACCCATATATAATTGAATGATTTAGTAACTGCCCTCTGCTGGGGCCAGAGTTCCCGTTTTGAAACACACAAGATGTTACTTTACAGTTTGCCCCATATGGTGGATGCTGCTGTAGAATGTTTGAGATCTGAATTTTGGCAATGGAACCACATTGTCCAAGCCCAGGAAAGGACAGTGGCCTCTTAGGTCTAAGCCACCTTCCACGTTTCCTCTGCTGGGTTCTCCTGCAATTGTTCGAGATGAGAAACACTTTCAACCAGGGATGTTTGAAGTTGTGTTGGAATGGAAGCTCCCTGCCCGGGCTCTAGGCTCTCAGCTCTTATCTGGTTGGGTGAGCAAGAGGCCGAGGGGGCTGGTTTCCGGTGGTTGGCTGTCTCAGCCTGTGAGATTCTGGGAGAGAATGAAATTAAAGAGGCTGCAAAAGGTTTGTGTTCCCCGTAGGCCTTTCCACCTTTCTAGAAGCAGCAGTGCGGGCTGAGGTTCTGTTCTCTCCTGTTGTTTCATTGGCAGGAATAATGTGTCAGGCGGCTGGTGGGAAGGGGTGACTCGAGTTTAACCCTTTGGCTGCTGGGACACTGTCACTTGCTGACCCTCGCTCGGCTTTGGGGGCAGCTCGGTCAGCCAGCGTAGGCGGATGGGCTGTGACCTTGTCTTGAAGCGTGGTGGACAGCGCTGGACGGGGAACCTCTCCGCCTGCCACCTAGGGTTCGTCCCCCTGGCTCCTCAGTGCCTCCCTCCCTACACAGCAGGGCAGACGGCTGGGCAGGTACTGGTGAAGCTGGCCTGCGAGCTGCTGTGGAAAAGCCGGAACCTGTGGCTCTGTCCAAGGTCGTTCAGATGCAGAACTTATCAAACAACTCTGGGCCGGCACTGGGACATGGCGAGTAAAGCCACCGCCTGTAGTGCCGGCATCCCATATGGCGCTGGTTCCTGTCCTGGCTGCTCTGCCTCCCATCCAGCTCTCTGCTAGTGCACCTGGGAAGGCAGTGGATGATGGCCCAAGTGCCTGGGGCCTTGACACCCATGTGGAGACCCAGTTAGAGTTCCTGGCTTTGGTCTGAGCCAGCCTGGGCTGTTGCAGTTATTTGGGGAGTGAACCAGCAGATGGAAGATAGCTCTCTCTCCCCTCCACATATACACACATTTCAAATACGTAAAAAAAATCTTAAAAAAAAAAAAAATCCTAGATAGAGCCTTGAGTGAGCATGGACCATGGACATGGGGCAACAGCTAAAGGAGACAGCGGTCAGTACAGTCCAACTTTCTGTGCCTGATAACATTACAGAGAGCACGGTGAGAGACACCGTCTTCAGATAAGATGTTCACAGGTTTTTAGAAGGAAAAGGGATATTAGAATTGTGCTGTATCATTTTTGTTAGTAATTGTAGTAAATGCACATAGCATGAAATTTACTGTATTAATTCTCAGCGTGCAGTTCAGTGGCCTTGAGCATATTTGCATTTTTTTAAAAAAGATTTACTTAGGCCGGCACCATGGCTCACTAGGCTAATCCTCTGCCTGCGGCGCCGGCACCCCAGGTTCTAGTCCCAGTTGGGGCACCGGATTCTGTCCCGGTTGCTCCTCTTCCAGTCCAGCTCTCTGCTGTGGCCCGGGAGGGCAGTGGAGGATGGCCCAAGTGCTTGGGCCCTGCACCCCATGGGAGACCAGGAGAAGCACCTGGCTCCTGGCTTCAGATTGGCACAGTGCGCTGGCCGTAGCGGCCATTTGGGGGGTGAACCAACGGAAGGAAGACCTTTCTCTCTCTCACTAACTAACTCTGTCAAAAAAAAAAAAAGATTTATTTATTTATTTTGAAAAAGTTACAGAGACAGAGGGAGAGGCAGAGCTTCCATTTGCTGGTTCCCTCCCCAGATGGCCACAATGGCCAGTGCCGGGCCAGGCTGAAGCCAGGACCTTCATCATCTGGGTCTCCCGTGTGGGTTGCAGGGGCCCGAGCACTTGGGCCATCTTCTGTTGCTTTTCTCAGGCCATTAGCAGAGAGTTGGATCAGAAGTGGAACAGCCAGGACATGAACCGGCGCCCATATGGGATGCCGACACTGCAGGTAGTAGCTTTCCCTGCTGTACTACACTGCTGGCCCTAACATTCACATTGTTGTACGACCATTGCCACCATCCATCCCCAGGACTCTTCATTGTGCAAAAGTGAAACTGCACCCATTTGGCATTAGCTCTCCACCCCTCCCCCTTCCTGGTCTGCGTAAACACCGTTCTACTTCCCACCTGCTTCAGCTCCACTACTCTCCATAGCTCACGTGGGCACAGAGTATCTGTCCTTTTGTGACTCGCTAATTTTACTTAGAATGGTGTCAGGGTTCATCCATGGCGTGACCTGTGTCAGAATTCCCTTCCTTTCTTTTTTTAAAATTTTTTAAATTTTATTATTTTTTTTAAGATTTATTTGAAAGAGTTACAGAGAGAGGTCTTCCATCTGATGGTTCACTCCCCAGTTGGCCTCAACGGCCGAAGCTGTGCCGATCCGCTTTCCCAGGCCATAGCAGAGAGCTGGATGGGAAGTGGAGCAGCTGGGACTCGAACTGGTGCCCACATGGGTTGCTGGCACTTTAGGCAAGGGCGTTAACCTGCTGCGCCACAGCGCTGGCCCCTCCCTTCCTTTCTAGGAAGGAATCCCATTCCATTGTGTGTCTACACTGTGTCTCCTTTATCTGTCTATCCAGCCACCCATCTGTTGATGGGTGCTCAAGTTGCCCTTGGGAATGACAAGCATGGATGTCCCTTAGGGAGAATTAGGATGGACAGGCAGACGTTGAGGGAGCACAGTCCAAGGAGCGTTCTCAGAGAGAACCCTTCCTTAATAGCCCTCCGGGGAGATGGCCGGCGAGCTGCACAGCCGGGGCAGGAGGGCCAGCTCCTTGGCGCCCTCAAGGAGAAGATGGCCCAGCGGGTGGTTCCCGAGGTTCCTGTAGCCTAGGCTTTCAGTCTGGGCAGAGGCCGAGGACTACCCACTGCCAGCAAACTGAGTGGGCTTGGGCCGGCTTGCTGGGTCCAGTGCAGGGGCCGACTCCTGTTTTCTCCCCGCCGCCAGGCGAGGCTCCTCTCTGGGCAGGTGGCAGTAAGGTGGCGGTGGCATCCAGCCATCTGCCCCTCAGCAGAGAGCAAAGGCAAAGCATTCCACCTACAGAGGCTGCCTGTCACCCCCTCTCCTGGACACGGTGGACTGGTGGGGCTGGTCAGCAGAGGGTGATGGGGAGGAGGGACGAGGCGGGCAGGAAGCCAGTGCCACGAGGGTTTCTCCTGTGTGGTGGCTTCCCTGTGTCCGGCTCGCTCGGCCGAAGCCTTTGCCTGTTGTACGCGCATTCAGCGTCTGTTTCTGAAGCCTCCAAGGCGTGCGAGACACGTCCTGGAGCTGTGCCCAGGCCAGGCGCAAGGCGGACAGGGAGGCGGGAGGGAACAGAAGCCGCCAGCTGTGCCCGGCGCCTCCGTCCGCGTGGCCGACGTGTTCCCGGAGGATTGCAGGCTGCTTCCGTGTCTGTGTCACTGGGAGCATGCTCTGAACGGCCTGCAGGAGTGCCCCTCCAAGGAAGCCCGTGGCGAAGTCTTTTGTAAGGGTGGCTTTTGTACTCTGTTTATGTGCTGTGGAGGTTGGGTTTCGGAGCTGCTTGGGAAGAGGGATTGGTTTGAAAGCGATCCACCCTGCCCAGACACCCTGTTCCGCCCTTCCTGATTCCAGCCCCGCCCAGTGCTGTGAGGATCCCATAGGGAGCCCTCTGTGATGGGACACTTCTGACAGACCCATCTTCAGACATCCGCTTGTTAGAAATGGAAACTTACCCAGAGCTAAAGCAAACCTCTCTCTCTTCCTCTCTGAAGTCCATCCTTTGAGTCTTCTGCTCGCGGTCTACACGAATGTGCCTTTCCTCGTGTTGACTCACTGGCTGCTTGTCCACAATGACCTTGACCTCTGAGTCTCGCCTCTGGGGGCTTCCCTTCAGAACCCTGGGGCCCAGCAGCTCACGCAGTGCCCAGGGGCTGCCTGTCCCTAGGGAGGAGGCAGCGACTCTCCCTCCCCAGCCCGAGGGCTTTGAATAACAGCCTCAGCTTGCCGCTGCCCGGAATCACCAAGCCACGCGGGTGTGTTCTCTTACTGAGGACTCCTGGAAGATGGCGTCTTTCAGAGTTTGGACTTGCTGAGTGGAGCCCTCGGCCCCTCACAGACCTCTCTCTTTCTCCTCTAGAACTGGTCGGGCATGAAGTGCCAGTTCAAGCTGCTGCGGATGGCTGTGGCCTTGATCTGTAGTAAGTACCGAGGGCCGAGGGGTGGGCTGGAGAGCAGGGAGTCTGGCCCCAGGCCCTGGATGGAGATACAGAGGTGCCACACACCCTGCCCACTAGGGACTTGTGGTCAAAATACAATGGGGTTGGGAGGAGTTGCCAGTGATGGGTGAGATAATGGGGTCTGCTCTAGGTCAACTGCTTGTTGATCCAGGATTTGCAAACAGAAGAGCGCTCAGTGACCTGCGCCCAGATCAGGAAAAATACTTTCTTAACCTTTTGGGTCATAGAGTTGGCCTTTTGAAATCCCCTGTTTAAAAGATTTTTCCCCCTCTCTTTTTACTTATTTGAGAGTGGGACAAACAGAGTACACCGGTCCTCCAGCTTGTTCCCCTAGTGCCTGCGAGGTCCCCCAGCTGGTGCCAAAGCCAGGAGCCAGGAAGTCAGTCCGGGTCTCCCAGGTCAGTGGTAGGGACCCAAGTACCTCCTTTCAGGCTGCATATTAGCAGAAAGCAGAAACTAGGACCAGAGCCAGGGCTCGCACCCAGACACCCAGCATATGATGCAGGTGTCCCAACTGGCATCTCAACCATTGCACCAAATGCCTGTGTATCATAGGCACGCACGTGCGTGCGCACACACACAAATCTGCAGTTTAAACAGCTTCTCCAACTGTAACTAACCCCTGAGCCCCCCATGGACAGGTTGTGGTGAGTTGAAGGCCTACTTGGGAGAGGTCAGTTCTCCCCAGGGGACATTTCAGTGTTAGTGTCCAACAGGTGTCCCCCAGGCTGACAGGGTACAAGAGGGCAAGGTGCGGCACGAAACAAAGACATAGATGGGTGCAGGGGCATCAGCAAAACTGATGAGTGAGGCTTGGGACCATGCTTGGCGGTGAGGACAGGAAAAGGCAGGGAGACCGCAGGAGCCAGATCCAGGCTGGCTGTAGATACAGAGGGAAACAACACACTTCATCCTGGATGGAGAGTTCCCTGGGGGGAAGTTTGTGACAGCCCGGAGGTGTGGGAGACCTGTCAGGCTGCACTAGGGGTGTGCGTGTGCAGGGGGTGAGATCAGAGGCCAGCGGGCTTGTTTTGCGATGGGAGGGGCTGGCTCTGAGCAGAAGCAGAGGGTGGGAGGAGAGACGTGGGAACACACTCAGGAAGAGGGTAGCCCTAGGGGTAACTTAGAGACAGAGTGAAGTTCCGTGGCTGAGGGCGCTCAGCCAAGGGGTGACAAAGCCAGAACTCAGAGCCAGCCCGTGCCATTCCTAATGCCCACACTATGGCTGCACTGACCAGTACCGCCTTGGTTTCCCCGCCTGGGTCAGCAGCCCACTCCGTGGGTAGCAGAAAGACAGAGCCGGCACAGACTTGGGGCTGCACTGTAATTCACTTCCACCTGCCTTGCCTCCTACCCCGTGACTTTCAGCAAGTCAGGCCTGCCCTTCCCTCGCTGTGGGTACCTCTGGATCTGTGTCCTGGAGTTGGTGGAGGACCCTCCAACCTTAACACCTGTGGGTTCTCAACCAGGACACGGGGCTCCACGGGGTTGGGGCAAGGATGAGTGTGGCTTTCTTGTCTGCTCAGCTCAGAGTTTGTTGGGTTTTAAAGAAAGAAAAAGAAGCATGTGTCTGTTTGCTTAGAAGCAGTCGGAGTCTAAGATCACAGAAATGAAAAGGCTGGGCTGGAGCTGGGACTTCCTGTATTAAACCCGGGCCCCCGCCAAGCAGAGGCAGGGAGGATGCTGGGGCAGGGGTGGGCCAAGTGTCCGTCCCCAGCCGCTCCTTTCCTGCCATCTGTCGGTCATCCTTGGGGTTGCAGGATGCAGACGATCCTTGAGGGCAGTGGTGATTCTGTATCCCTGGGATGCTCAGAATGAAGAGAGGCCCGCTGGTTGGTTAGTTGGTAACTGAGCTGGTACAAAAGTCCACTCAAAGGCCTTTCTCTCAATCTGTCACATTTGCCTCGGTCTCCTCATCTGAAAAATGGGTACAGGAGTCCCTACCCTCTGTGTTCTCTCAGTGGTGAGTAACAAGATGACACCATTTGCTGGCACCTGTCCTTGCGTGAGATGACCCCTTTGATCGGCCAAGCCAGGAAGCTCATGAAAGGAGGATGGGTTGGGCTGAGGACGTGTCAGGACGTGCTCGGCCATGGCGGGGCCGGGGCTGTCCCGTCTTTGCCCTCTCTCCAGCCCTCCTTTCTGCCCATGTGGGCCTGGCTCCGAGTGTGAGCTATTACACTGGGAATGCGTCAGAGACTGTAGCGTGCTGGGCACACACTAGGTGGTAGTTTGCATTCTCCTGGTGCAGCCCAGCGTGGTGAGGCTGAGTCTTGCTACAGATGCACGCCTGGGGCAACTGAGCCCCGAGGACTCGCCACGTGAGCACGGAGAGGCTCCATGGGCTTCTGCCCGAGCTCTCCTTCGGGCCTAGGGCACTCTTCAGGGTCTTCTCAGTCTTCCGATCGCTAAGGAATCCCCTTCCATGTGCCTGGCATTGCTTTCTGTCACCTGTGCCCCTGCTGGGTGCAGCTGTCTGTGAAGCTGCCTTCGGTCTGTGCTGTTGGCTGCTTCAGGGTCAGCCCTTGGGAGCGCTGGGGGAGCAGAGACTTGCCGTCTCGACTTCCGCAGCCCAGGGAGCGTGTGAACAGGTGGGGGGCAAGGCCTCCCTTGCCCGGCCAGGGGCCCCCCTGTGACTTCTCTCCGCTTCCTCCCTTGCAGTGAGCATGGAGTTTGGGCGGGCGGTGTGGCTCCGCTTCCACCCGTCAGCGTATCCACCGTGCCCTCACCCGAGCTTCGTGGCCCACCTGGGAGGCGTGGCCGTGGGCATCACCCTGGGTGTGGTGGTCCTGAGGAACTACGAGCAGAGGCTGCAGGACCAGTCGCTGTGGTGGATTTTCGTGGCCATGTACACCGTCTTCGTGCTGTTCGCCGTCTTCTGGAACATCTTTGCCTACACCCTGCTGGACCTGAAGCTGCCGCCGCCCCCCTAAGGGGCTGGAGGACAGGCAGGGGAGGGGAGGGGGAGGCAGCCTCCGGAGGGAGCCCCTGCATCCTCGTCGCATCGGCAGCTCAGCAAGGCTGGGAGAACACTGGAGGGGAGTCTGGGCGGCTGCCAGGTCTGCGCTGAGACTGGGACACCCGAGGCTCCACTCTGAAAGGCACTGGTGGAGAAGCTGGCTGAGCCACTGTCGCTTTTCTAGGCTGTTCCGATGACATGGTGACATCAGACCAGGGTGGGGCCAGAGGGCTCATTGCAGGTTCCCTCCTCGAGCTCTCCCCTCCCCCTTGTCCCCAGAGATCCTAGGAGGCATAAGGCAGGCCAGAGGGGGACAGGGCGGGCAGGCTGCCCCAGAGAAGCGCAGCCCAGCCTAGTGTTCTCTGCTGAGAAGAGGGCCTGGAGGCAGGTGCTGGGTGTGGCCTCCAGTGCCTGGGCTGGGTGGAGGGCGACATGCTGGGGGCTGTGCTGTAGGCCCCACTCATGCCTTTGGGGGACTCAGCAGCACCCCAGCAGGGGGAATAAACCTCATCGCAGGTTCCACCCCAGGGAAGACCCGCCTTCCAGAACTTCCGCTCTCCCCCCTTTCTTCCTGAACACTGATGTCTCACCCCAGCCTCTGCCCTGCCTTGGTTCTGAGGTCTTTTCCTTCTCCTCCGCCCTGATGCACCTGTGTGCCCCCACTTTGGCTGTAGAGACAGAGTTTGGGGGTGTGCGTGTGTGTGCTGGACAGGGCAGCCTGAGGAAGGCAGGGCCTGCAGAGGAAGTGCACTGGGGGAGTCTGCGAGGGAGGGGAGCAGCCTGGGGGCAGGAGCAGCGCGATGTCTGTACCAGACATCCCCCTGAGCAGTGCACAGCGGCGGAAAAACTGACTGTGCCCTCCAGGGACCCTTGCCACGTCCGGCTCCCCGGCTCCTGTTCCCTCTGGGATGGCCCTCCTGTCTGGAAGGGTTCCATTCTGCCTCCCTTAGAGGACACGGTTTGGCAGTGCAAGAGAGGCTGGGGGGATGTCAAGGCCACGAGTCCATTAACACTGGGGGAGAAGGTGAAGGGAATTCCATTCTGGGTGGAAAACCTGGCTTCTAGGGACTTGGGAGGAAGCTGGAGATGAGAGCAGCCCATAGACTCGGAGTGTGGGGATGGGAGGGGACGATCAGTCCACCCACCCCTGTTGCGCGGGTTGGGAAAGTAGGCTGAGGGAGTGACCTCCGAGCGGGTGCTAGCCGCAGGCACCGAGCGGAGGGTGTGAGGAGGAGGACCTTGGACAAAATCTCTCTTACGCTTTTTCCTGCCCTGAAGACTTGTAACTAGATGGGCGTGATGAGTTGTCCCTCACACCCCCCACTCCTCCTCCTGGCCTGGGAGACAGAGGCTGGGCTCCTACAGGAACAAGGGCTGGAGTGTAGGGACTGGTGCTCACTGGATCCCTGCGTGCAGCAAGGCCCACGGTCAGCCAGGCCAGGAGTTTGGAGTCCTGGGACACTGGGACTTCTGTCCCTGTGACTCCACGGGAACGGGCAGTGTCCCTGCAGGCCATGCTTTACCCAGCACTGAGCAGGTGACCGGATCCCCACGCGGGGCTCCTTCCCTGTCAGCCTGCGACCACGGGGGCCCAGGGTAGGCAGAGCGGCTGTCTGTGCTCTGCTTGCCTTTCTCTGCCTTAGTGAGTGAGACTGAATAGTGAATGGGGGAGGGGGGGCAGGCGGAGATGGAGAGAGGCAGACGAGAGAGCCAGCTTCTTAGGAGGACACTTAGGCCTTGAAGCTAGGAGCTGAGACTTGGGTAAGGATGGAGGAGGGGCTGCGACTTTGCTGCCTCAGCCAAGGGCTGCTGCGGCCAAGGTACCGCCCCTTCCTGGAGGGGCGGAGACACCAGGTGCCCTCTGGGAGGTGGGGCTGCCCCTTGGTCTGAGGCCTGGGGAGAAGTTCGAGCAGCCCGCCCCCCCCCCGGGCTTCTGAAGGATGCCTGGTACTGGGAAACCCTGCCTGGCAGCTTCCGCCCTTGTGAAGTCTGTGCTTAGAGACCAGGGACACAGGAGGGGCCTGGGCTCCAGCAGCCGCCAGCCCCAGCTGCTCCCCGTGCCCGCACGTCCCAGCAGGGCTGCAGAGTGGGGACAGCTGCCTGGCTTCAGAAGACCCAGAGCCAGGAGTCCTTGCCCTGGCTGGCCGCAGAGGCCGTGTCTTCAGCAGATCCCTGGGCTTGGCCCTCCCCAGCCCTAGCCTCTCTCACCTCCTTGGTCCCTGGCTGCACTGGCGAGCACAGCAGGTGTGAATCTTGAAGCTGGTGGGGCGGCATGTGGGGGCCTCTCAGCCTCGGCTCGCGGAAGCAGAAAGCAGCCCTGGGCTGGCTCCCTGTTGCACAGGCCAGGGACCGCAGAAACTGGGGAATGGAAAAGGAGCCTGCAGACACACACGTAGCGACGCCATCCTGTCCTTAGGAAAAGCTCTCCACCAGGCTCTCTAGCCAGCTAGTAGGGTGCCGTTTCCATAAGAACCGTCCTCACCAGGGGTCGGGGGAGTCAGCGCTCACCCAGCCTGGCTCTTGCCCCGATCCCTGGGTGCGGCGGAGGCCTCTCCCCATCCCAAGCTGGCCGCAAAGCCCCCGCCTCCTCTGCCTTAGAACCTCCTGCCCAGGGCCCGTGCAAGGGCAACAAATGAGTCGAAACATGTGGGTTTCTAAATATTTTTGTATGGTGTACATTCTGTATATTTTTGTTGTAACATTATTTGAGCACAGATTCCATTAAAGATTTTTTTTAAGCCACTGGTTAATCAAGAAGTGACCTGAAGGAGCCTGATGCACCTGGGGCTGGGTCAGGGTGGGTGGGAAATGCGGACGGTGATGGTGGTGGATCCACGATTGATAGAACACACGGTGGGTCTTCCCAGCTCAGCAGTTCTTAATCTTTCTGGAATCACTATTTTTTTAATTTTTATTTATTTATTTTTAGATTTGTTTGTTTGAAAGAATGAGAGGGAGAGACAGATCTTGCCTCTGCTGGTTCACTCCCCAAATGGCCAGAACAGCCAAGGATGGAGCCAGGAACTCAATCTGGGTTGCCCACATGGGTGTCAGGGGCCCAGGCAGTTGGGCCGTCTTCCACTGCTTTTCCAGGTGCGTGAGCAGGGAGCTGGATGAGAAGCAGGGCAGCCAGGACTTGAACCCGCGCTCTGCTAAGGGTTGCTGGTGTCACAGGTGAAGGCTTAACCCACTGTGCTGCAACGCCAGACCCTCACTGAACTCTTGAGGTGGTGTTAGAAACTGATTTCTCTTCCCCAAAATATTTGCATATACATAAGATAGGTCTTTCTAGGGGCTGTCACCATCCTGACTGTGGAGTAGGTCAGAAGTGATGGCTGGTGCTTGGGGAGTGAAACCCTCCAGCTGGCTCCGAGTGCACGCGGCCTGGGAAAGTGAACTGTTTCTGCTCGTTTTTCTAACCCAGTAGCAGACTCAGTTTTGCCATTCACAACTGTTAAATTTCCTTTTGAGGATTCAACTCCCCTGTTAAATTCAGCAAGGGCATTGGTTCCGGAATGTACTTTCACTTTAATTTCCTGCATATCATTTAAAAATAGTTCTAAGTGCTGCAGAAGCCATCCCAGAACAAACTCGGAGTGCAGTGCAGGCAAAAGGTCAAAGAACCCACTTGTATTTAGAGCGTGGAGAGCTGAATTCCCCCAAAGGAAGAGCCCCTGGAGCACTGGTGGGCGGGGTGGGTTGCAAGCCCCTGTAACCTGAGGCATTTGAAGGCAGCCCTGGGAGAGCCACAGGCTATTCAGTTAGCCTTGACCGCCTCCCACTTCCCTTTTTTCTGCTCCAGTTCCTTCCTATTGCCGGTGCCCTGGCTCACTAGGCTAATCCTCCACCTAGCGGCGCCAGCACACCGGGTTCTAGCCCCAGTCGGGGCGCCGGATTCTTTCCCGGTTGCCCCTCTTCCAGTCCAGCTCTCTGCTGTGGCCCGGGGAGGCAGTGGAGGATGGCCCAAGTGCTTGGGCCCTGCACCCCATGGGAGACCAGGATAAGTACCTGGCTCCTGCCTTTGGATTAGCACGGTGCGCCAGCCGCAGCGCACCAACTGTGGTGGCCATTGGAGGGTGAACCAATGGCAAAGGAAGACCTTTCTGTCTCTCTCTCTCACTATCCACTCTGCCTGTCCAAAAAAAAAAAAAATCTTCCAGTAACTCAATAAGGTGTTCACTAATAATGTAATTAAAAAGACAATCTACTGCATACCTACTACCTGCTGTGCACTGGGGTAGGCATTTTTGGAGCTTTTATTAAAATCACTTTTGAAAGGCAGAGAGAGAATCTTCTATCTGCTGGTTCACTTCCTAAATGCCCACAAGAGCTAGGGCTGGGCCAGGCCAAAGCCAGGAGTCAAGAACTCAGTCAGGGTCTCCTGGGAGGGACCAAGTACTCAAGTCTTCACCTGCTGCACACACTGGCAGAAGGCTGGAATTGCAAGGGGAGTCGGACTCAAACCCCAGAACTCCAGATGGGATGCAGGTCTCCCAAGCAGTATCTTAAGCTCCATATTGAATGCCGGCCCCTTCACAGCTACTATCTGTGAAGTGGGTATAACTATCCTCATCTTAACACCCGAGGGCAAGGTTTAGAGAGAGTCACTTGCTGACATAGCTAGATTCACACCCGGCTGCTGGTTCCTGCCTTCAAGCTCTTGGTTCTTGGGCATCTGAGATTTCAGGGACACTAAACAACAAATAGACAGGATCTGGTCTCATTGCACCAGGGCCAGGGCCACGCAGCAACAGTGGTGAACCGTGGCACACTGTCTTGGAGTTCACTTAGGAGCTCCACCTTGCCAGCCCTCCTAGAAGTGGTGGACAACAAAACTGTGGCTGCGGATCCAGCCCTGCTCTCCAGGCTAGCGTTTCTGCGTGTGTGATGTAGCCTGCGAGGCACAGTTGGCAGTGACAGGGCCCAGCTGCAGAGGCTTCATGGGAGCCAGCAGGGGCTCTGGCAGCAGAGCAGCCCCCAGTCCGGGAAAGTGAGGCTTGTGTCAGCGGAGCCTGCAGGCTCTCCTGGCATCTGGTTTAAGTGATGCTCCGGTGAGGGACAGCCATTCTGTCATTGTTAATAATGAATGAGGGAAAGGAAGCGGCTTGGGTTATTGAGTTCTATGGTTTTCACTTCCCTGGACAATGAATAAAACATTGTGATGGAAATTGCTCTGAGACCCTGTCTGGTGCCTCCTGCAAGATGCTGGAAGGTGTATCCTAGCAGGGGGTTGGATTTTCTTAGTATGATGAGTATAATTTCCCATACAAAATTGTTAGGGATTAATAAAAATGTCAGACTTGAGAATTGAGCTCATTAAGTAAAAATGATGCCTTCATGAGAAGTTAAATTTTATTATTACAAATATAATTACAGGTAAAACAAACCATTCTTGATACATGACAAACATACATCTGTGTACAGCACGTAAGTAATACATAAATTTATTCCATATCTAGACATCCATTTTTAAACTTTTTAAAGTTTAAAGGTTAATATGTTAGGATATTAAAATCAGAATAGAGTATGCTGGAATCATAAGTTCTGTTCCTTATGACAAGATATTCAATGCCAAGACACTTTTTTCTTGTTTATAGTACTGATATGCAGTATGTTACATTCTTATGATTTATAGTAGGTAATACATTTATTTTTATTTATTTTTACATTTACTTTTAAATGCTATTTACAACATGGACTCTTGAATGACATACAAATGTGAAAATGAAAAGGATGTTTTCCAGACTCAAAATGTTGATGTCCTTATGTTGCTTACTTAAAAACTGATCTTCAAGTGGGCAACCAAGTGCATTAGACAGATTCAAGGATAGTGTCACAACATTGCTGATTTCCCAGTCATCCTGAATTTAATGCCATTTAAAACATGCTACTTAGATTTTTTTCTACACTCCCTATAATCCCAGTTATTGAAGTTTGAAACCACATAAAAGCATTTGCGAAGATCCTGAATTGTACTTCTCGTTAAAGGAAAAGAAATGGCTCAGTGAGTCATGTCCCTAGATTTACGAGAGAAGGCAGAGGGCATCGTCACTTTGAAAGTAAAAACTCAGCACTTCATGTGAATTTGGATCCCGCTGAGAGAGGATTCCTCAGTTCTACAGGCTTGTGTTCCTCTGAGCATCCCGAGGGCAGTAAGAACACAAGCCTTCTCATCTTCTAAACAAAAATCATTATCAAAAAAATTCGCTATGCAGCTAGGTAGAACAAGCGTGTGGGGCTGCAGTCGGCTTCCTTGGGAACCCCCAGAGGCCGGCAGAGGGCGTTTTCTCTTGACTCAGTAAAACAATCTGAAGTTTGTCACAAATGCACAGAAAAACAAAGTCAATGACTGACAGGAAGAACTGCTGTTTGCACCACTCATCCTATAGTTTGCTTGTAATTTATATGCTTTTTTTTTTTTCAAGATTATTTGGAAAGACAGAGATGAGAAGTGATCGGCTGGTTCACTTCCCAAGTGGCTGCAACAGTCAGGGCTGGCTGAGTCAGGCCAAAGCCAGGAACCAGGAGCTTCATCTGGGGCTCTCATGGCTGCAGGGGCCCAGGCACTTGGGGCATCTTCCACTGCCTTTCCCAGGTGCATTAGCAGGGAGCTGGATAGGGAGTGGAGCAGCCGGGACTCAAACCAGTGCCCTTATAGGATGCTGGCATCATAGGCAGCAGCTTAACCTGCTACGCCACAACACTGGCCCCAGATTTATATACTGTTTCTTAACACTCTTTAAAAACTCCAGAATTTTCATCTAGAAGAAAAAACAATCTACAGGCTCTCGGCAAATACCTATGAACAAAGACAAGTGCTGATGGGGCCAATCCACCAGACACAACGTTGTACCTTGAAGGTAGTACATCTATTTTTAAAGCTCACGTAATTTCTCATACACTCATGATTTATTTGCATATTGACATAAAAGCTGGCATCATCATCCATCTATTGTCAATCAGATGAAAATACGTATCAAGCACCCACAGGATGCACAAGTCCATCTCCAAAATGGTGTAGTGGTGCTAGCCTGTCCTAAAACTAGTATTCCATTTTTTTTTTTTTAAAGAAGCTACAATCCATTGAAAGAATTATATAATTTTTTCTGGGAAGAGAAGTTGCTTGATACTGTAACAAACTCCTGAGAAGCCACAAAACCACCTCTGAAGTTTTTTAAGCAACACTTTCCTAAAGTCTAGAGCTCAAGGGGCTGGTGAAACACTGAAATGCTGCAACTAGAACACAGCTGGGCCTCGGTGAAGACATTCCTCAGATTTTCCTATTAAGTTCAAATGTCAAAGTACAAAAGGAGAAAGAATCTGGAATGTTTCGGATGATCTTCAATAGTAATCCTACGAGCGATGATAACAACTGCAATTTCAAACGCCGGAGCGTGACTGAACGACTTCATGACACAGCTAAAACACGATCAAAAACTCTGGGCAGGAGCTTCTTTCATGAATTCTTCAAGGACAGCTACCACATTTTTGGCTTCGGGCATTTCTTCATGTTCCACTTTGACAATCTTCAGAAGGATGTCTCCACTACCGCAGTTCTTTAGGAACATGTAACATTTAAACAAAGCATAATGATTCATTTCTGCCTGCCGAATAAACCTCTTCAAATTGTTTGTGTCTTGTATGGCCTAGAAGAAGATTATGCAGTTAAATATGTGTTTAGTGAGATAATGAGGAAGCCTGAAAAACCTCCTATCCAGCTGAGAACTTAACATATGCTGCTGAGATGTTTGCTTTTATTTAAAATGTTCCCATTGTTTTTATTGCTAACATGCTTTGTCCTTGGTAAAACACAATCCATTATGTAAAGTAAACATACTTTTAAAATCACCTAAACAAAGTGACAACACTCCCCTCTGCCCTATCAGAATTCTGAACTCTAAGGCAATGAACCCTTTTTTTTGTGCTTTGCCACTAAGATAAGTCATAAGTTGTAAGATGAGCAGGCAGTGAACCCAATTTATTGGAAATGAAATTGCATGTATGCAGAAGCTACTGAAACATGAAAGGGAACGCCTGCTGCTGCTCCCAGTGCTGAGGACGTCCTATTTAACAGGCATTACAGCTGTCAGCATACTGTTTCTCTGCCACTGGCACCAACTAAGATTCAGACAAACCCTGGATGGGACACTTGGCCCACAGCCGAACATTTACCTTTAGTTTAAAGTTCTCCAGCACTTGTCGGAAGAGGAAAGGATTACCCCCTTCAGCGCCGTTTAAAAAAGCCTGCATCCACTCTTCACAAAACCGATTGCTTCCTACAAAATATTTTAGAGAAGTTAAACAAGAAATCCTACAAAGCTCAAGATGGTACTTCTTTATGGAGACCCTCACAATGAATTATTTAGGGTTTCTGCAAAGGCCTAAAAAATAGTGTGCTCACACATGGCGAAGACCCAGCAGAGTGGCTGAAGCCCCTGTGTGCCCCTTCCTCATCACGTGTTCCTCCTTTCCTATCAGAAAGAATCTTCATTCTCACATATTTCTTTAAACTTGTGCCACATCCCATTGTATCTCTCAGTCCCATATATGTTATTTTGCTTTTCTTTAACGGCTGTCTCCCTAAGTTGTATGTCTGAAAGCCAACACAATACATGTAGCTTTAGTTCACTCCCACCGCCTGAAGATGGCAGTTTATCAATCTCCTATTGATAAACATTTGTTTTCAGCTCTTTCCTGTTTCAAATAATACCTTCATGAACATCCTCATGTCTGTCTCCTTGTGCACATGCTTAAGAGGTTCTATATATACCTAGGAGTGGGACTGTTAGGCCTGAGGAGAGTTCTGAGTTTGCAGAATCGCTGTTGTTTTCAGCAAGTTTGGGATGGCTGTGTAGAACTGCACAAGGCAGGAAGGCTATGTTTCTAGCATTTGTCCTCCGTGCAAAGGTGGTCCTGGGATTCACGAGGGCTCGTGAGGCTGCGTCAGAGCCTGTGGCTCACCTGCATTACGGAATCGTGGCTGGGAGCCGCTGCAATCGATGACCACACACCTGTGCTGCTCCTCCGTCATAGCCATGCACAGAGATGTCATGGTGCCTTCGTGAATAAGTCCCTGAAGACTGGCCACACTCAGAAACCTGCCACACACACAATACTGCAGGATGGGAAGGAGACACAAATGCACTCTGCACGAGGAACTGACGACCGGAAAGCTCAGTAGGAGATGGCAGAGGTTCCCCTCTGCACACACATTACCTGTTAATGTCTCTCTTCGTTTTCTCATCTGAGTCCTTGACTTCCACAGGCGTGTAACTCAAAGCCTGGGAGAGAGAGAGAAGAGCCTGCCTGACACATGTTCTCATTTTCCTTATGGAGCAGCCACTCCTGACTAAATGTTACCTTCCCAAATTACTATCACACTACACAGTGATTGACAGGCCTCGCCTCATGCTCTCCACAGCTGCCTTCAGAGGCTGCTCACTAACTTTTTTTTTTAAATTAAAGTTACTTAGGAATTGTTTTTCTTTCAAAATGTCTTGGAAATAACAACTCTCCAGATCACTTCACAAAGTAATTATTTAAAAGTGTGTTATGCTGGAGCGGGCATTTGGCATAGCAGTTAAGTTTCCACTTGGGATGCCCGCATCCTATACCGGATTCCCTGAGGTTGAGTCCTGGCTCTGTTTGCAATCCAGCTTCCTGCTAATGTGCAACATGGCAGGCAGTAGGGTGATAGCTCAAGTAGTTGGGTCTCTGCCACCCAAGAAGGAGTCCTGGATTGAGTTCTGGGCTCCTGGCATGAGCCTGGCTCAGCCCTAGCTGCTGTGGGTATTTGGGAACTGAACCAGCAGATGGAAGATATGTGTCTGCCTGCCTCTCAAATAATAAAAATAATTTTAAAAAATCCTGTTAGGAAGACTCAGCCAGTATTTGTAATTCAAGTCTCACTTGGTAATATAACTTTCAGGTTCTGAGTAAATAAAATATCTATTTTTTTAAAAAGATTTATTTATTTAATTGAAAGGCAGAGTTACAGAAAGAGAATGAGAGACAGAAAAGTCTTCCATCCACTGGTTCACTCCCCAAATGGCTGAAATGGTCAGGACAGGGCCAGGCTGAAGCAAGGAGTCATGGGCTGCTTCTGGGTCTCCCACGTGGGTGCAGTGGCCCAAATACTTGGGCTGTCTTCCACTGCTTTCCCAGGTGCATTAGCAGGGAGCTGGATTGGAAGTAGAGCAGCCGGGACTCGAACCAGTACACATATGGGATGCTGGCACTGCAGGTCGTGGCTTTAACCCACTGAGCCACATGCTGGCCCCAGAAGTAGTCTATTTTGATAGCATAGCTAGAATGAATATTCACTGGTGGGAAGAGGGGTGTGCAAGGTTCAGAGAAAATGAATATACCTCTGAACTCTAAGTAATACAAACTTGGGGCCAGCATTGTATAGTAGCGGGTAAAACCACTGCCTGAGATACCATGATCCTGTGTGGGCACTGGTTCATGTCCTGCCTACTCCACTTCTGATCCAGTTCCCTGCTAATCGCCTGGGAAAATCAGTGGAAGACGGTCCAAGTGCCTGGGCCCCTGCCACTCATGTGGGAGACCTGGATGAAGTTCCTAGCTCCTGGTTTTGGCCTGGTTCAGCCCTGGCCGTTGTGGCCACTTAGTAAACCAGTAGATGGATGATCCATCTCTCTCTGCTGACTCCCAGCTCCCTAATAATGTGCCTGGGAAAGCAACAGAAGATGGTCCAAATACTTGGGCCTCTGCCACCCATGTAGGAAACATGGATGGAGTTCTAGGCACCTGGCTTCTGCCTGGCCCAGTCACACTGTTGGGGCCATTTGGGGAGTGAAACAGCAGATGAAAGACCTCTTTCTCTCTCTCTCACTCCGCTTTCCAAATAAATAATAGAAACGCTACCAAAGCAACTCTGGCTTCAGGAAGTGCTCTTGTTTGGACAACACTCACCGCATGCAGCAGAAAGGTAAGCTTCTCCTGGAAGAGAAGAACGACCCTTTGGATGGGGCACACCACGTCCTCAAACCAGCTGCTCAGATAGGACTTGATGCCCTTCTCCAGGCCCATTTCCTAGGTGAGGAGATGACATCTGCCTGAATAGAAGCTGGTGAACATAGCAATTTACTCACCATACACTTGACTGTGAAAGAACTGGGATAGACATCTCCTTTTTATTTATTTTTATTTTTTTTAAAAGATTTATTTATTTGAAAGTCAGAGTTGCACAGAGAAGGAGAGCAGAGAGAGGGAGAGAGGGCTTCCATCCACTGATTCACTCCACAGTTGGCTGTAACGGCTGGAGCTGCACTGATCTGGAGCCAGGAGCTTCCTCTGGGTCTCCAGCAGGGTACAGGGGCCAAGGACTTAGGCCATCTTCTGCTGCTTTCCCAGGCCATAGCAGAGAGCTGGGTCATAAATGGGCAGCTGGGACTCGAACTGGTGCCCATATGGGATGCTGGCACTGCAGGCACCGGCTTTACCCTCTACACCACAGCAGTGGCCCCAACATCTCCTTTTTATAACCTAACGCTACCAGTGAGGGCTAGCATTATGGTGTAGCAGGTAAAGCCACTGCCTACAACGCCGGCATCCCATATGGGTGCCGGTTCATGTCCTAGCTGCTTCACTTCCTATCTAGCTCCCTGCTAATGCACCTGGGAAAATCCGTGGAGGATGGCCCAAGTGTTTGGGGCCCTGCCACTCACATGGGAGAGCCAGATGAGGCTCCTGGCTTTGGCCTGGCCATTGTGGCCATCTGGGGAGTGAGCAAGCAGATGAAAGATGTCTCTAACTCTGACTTTCGAATAAATAAATTTTTCAAAAAAAAAAAAAAAAGGAATTATATTTATTGGGCAGGATAGGGATTAACCCTGCACTAAATTTCTTTAAATCCACAGAGAATTCATTACATAAAATGAAAAAGACTGAACTAATAGAGTTCTGTGCTCTTTCTTGCTTGGGAAGAGTTGGGCATTTACACGTCTATCTTCCCCACTCATTGTGCACTCATTGGAGATACTCTCCAATAATCCTTATTTCCCGAGCACCTGTGTCTGAAACATTAGTGTGAGCTGCTTAAGTGCCCAGTGAATGACTGAAGTAGAGCATTCATTCATATTCAAAATATGAACAGGAAAGGATACAAATAGCAAAGTGCAGGTGTCAGAATGCTACCCTCGGCACCTCTGGCTTCTCTCTGGGGCCTAGTGTCACACAGGAAGAGCTCCCCCAGACTCACGCGCCTGGCTCCTTCCTTCACTAACCTCGCCTCCTGCGGTGTCAAGTAAGTACATGGCAAGTAAAAAGAACTGTCACTGCGTGTGACAGGAAGTCAATCTAGGAGTTATGACTTCAACAACTGCTGCATGCTGAACGCATAGTTTTTAAAAGGTTGGGGTAAAGTAGTCAACATAGATATATCTAATTCATAAAGAATCGATTAACGGAACGTTTCTAAAAATCTTTGACATGGAGTCCAAAGACAGCTAGACCCACTGGATAGCATATCTCTGGGTGCCAGAGGCCACACGGACTGTTTGTAAAAGGACTAGAATGTAAATCTTACAGGCCTAGAAATAAGAAAGCACATCCTCTTGCTGACCAGCCATTCCATGAAACAGAGTGAATTTTTTACAGATAGAAAATCTCAGGAGCAGTCCAGGGAAATTTTTGGCACTTAAAGGACCATGTTCCCTGCTTCCCTTAAAAATCACCTGTCTGCTATCCCACAAGGTGGCAAGTTTTCAGAATTTAGGTATTTTTGTGTCTACCTATGTGATTTGCCAGATAGAGCAGTCACAGTATGTTAATCATTTCTTTAAGAACTATTAATCAGTCACCTTACCTCACAGGTCATGTCATTTTTAAGTCCTTGAATGTACTTGTCCAATTCAAGCCTGAAAGTATGTTCTTAAGGAAGCAATAAAGGATGAATAATCAAGATAATGTTTAATCTCTACCAGAAATGTAAAGTCTCTGAAATAATGCAAACTATACATTAAAACAAGCCAAGGATGGGGTAGGCATTTGGCCTCATGGTTAAGAAGCCACTTAAAATGCCTACCTCACATGGGGCCGGCGCTGTGGCTCACTTGGCTAATCCTCTGCCTGTGGTGCTGGCATCCCATATGGGTGCCAGGTTCTAATCCCGGTTGCTCCTCTTCCAGTCCAGCTCTCTGCTGTGGCCCGGGAGGGCAGTGGAGGATGGCCCAAGTGCTTGGGCCCTGTACCCCATGGGAGACCAGGAGGAAGCACCTGGCTCCTGGCTTCAGATCGGCCCAGTGCGCCGGCCGTAGCAGCCATTTGGGGAGTGAACCAACGGAAGGAAGACCTTTCTCTCTGTCTCTCTCTCACTAACTCTACCTGTCAAATAAGTAAAAAAAAAAAAAAAAAAAAAAAATTCTACCTCCCAAACTGCAGTGCCTGGCCTCAAGCCCCAGCACCCCCAATTCCAGTTCCCTGTTATGCATATCCTGAGAGGCAGCAGGTGTTTGAGTCCCTGCCACCCACATGGGAGACCTGGATTGAGGTCCCAGCTCCCAGCTTTGGCTTGGCCCTGTCCCGGCTATTGCAGGCATTTGGAAAGTCAACTAGCAGATGGGAGCATAGCCATATTCTTTCCCTCTCCTCTCCCCTCTCCCCTCTCCCCTCTCCTCGCTCTTCCTCCCTCCCTCCCTCTCCCTTCCTTCCTTCCTTCCTTTCCTTCTTTCCTTCTCTCTCTCCCCCTCCCTACCTCTCTCCCTCCCTCCTTCCCTTCCTTTTCCTCTCTCAAATACAATTTTTTTAAAAAACTTTTTGAAAGGCAGAGTGGACAGTGAGAGAGAGACAGAGAGAAAGGTCTTCCTTTTGCCATTGGTTCACCCTCCAATGGCCGCCGCAGCCGGTGCACTGCGGCCGGCGCACCGCGCTGATCCGATGGCAGGAGCCAGGTGCTTTTCCTGGTCTCCCATGGGGTGCAGGGCCCAAGCACTTGGGCCATCCTCCACTGCACTCCCTGGCCACAGCAGAGAGCTGGCCTGGAAGAGGGGCAACCGGGACAGAATCTGGCGCCCCGACCAGGACTAGAACCTGGTGTGCCGGCACCTCAAGGTGGAGGATTAGCCTAGTGAGCCGCGGCGCCGGCCTCAAATACAATTTTAAAAAATAATAATAAAACCCAGCCTAAGTGAAATAACCATATTAAGGTATGACATTCAAGTAAATATACAGGGGTAGAAAATCTTTGTGGAGGTTGGAAGTAATATCCCTCCACTTGCCTTCCCACATTTTTCTATCCTCAAAAACCAAGGAGGGGCTGGCGCTGTGGCGCAGTGGGTTAACACCTTGGCCTGAAGCGCTGGCATCACATATGGGTGCCATTTCGAGACCTGGCTGCTCCACTTCCGATGCAGCTGTCTGCTATGGCCTGGGAAAGCAGTGGAAGATGGCCCAAGTCCTTGGGCCCTTGCACCTGCATGGGAGACCTGGAAGAAGCTCCTGGCTTCGGATCTGTGCAGCTCTGGCTGTTTCGGCCAACTGGGGAGTGAACCATCGGATGGAAGACCTCTCCCTCTCTCCCTCTCTCCCTCCCTCCCTCCTTCCCTCCCTGCCTGCCTCTTTTCTCTCTATGTAACTCTGACTTGCAAATAAATAAATAAATCTCAAAAAAAAAAAAAAAAAAAAAAAAAAAAAAAAAAAAAACTAAGGAAAGGATATAGCTCAAGTCCTTTTTCAGACCCTCCTAAAAAGCAGACCACATACTCTGAAGGACTGTGTTCAGAGTCCAGTGTTGCTGTTTCAGGAAGCAGGTTTTCTTGTTGGAAAAGGCAATAATAGCAACCAACTTGGTACCCTGGGGTTCTAGAAAAATAAAGCAAAAGGTAAAATGTATATTTTGGTAATTCATGCCTCTAAATTTGAGGACTGCTCTGACCCCTGGTTGTCTTGATCTGGCAACACTGTTGGACTGCCTGCTAATTCAGAGCTTCCCAGAATTCTCAATGGTTTACTTGGACAGCACTGGAAAATGAATTTATATCCTGAAGGGCTTTGGTTGAAGCGCCTCCTACCAGGCGTGAAATTTCTTTAAATTCTCCTGTCTTTTGTGAAACTTCAAATCTCACTCTTGTTCATAGCACACCCATGTTTACATTCAAATAAGCATGCTCCCTCCCTCCCCCAAACCTTCACAGATCACTGCTGCCTCAGGCAGATGGGCTGTGTTTATCCTGTGGCCTCCTCTTGAGCCCTGCCTCCCACCCCTGAGGGGATCTGTATGCCGACTTCATCTCTGAACCAAAATGCAGCAATTGAAGAACTCCATTGATATAACTGGCCTTGTGACCTGGGGCGAGCCACTCAACCTTGCTGAGTTTCTTTCCCCATCTGAACATGGAAGTCAGAGTGTCTGCTGCACCCCAGCTTGGTCGGGGAAAATTGCATCGGAGTTTGGGAAAACACTTCACAAACTTTAAAGTGTCCAGGTTGAGTTCTGTGAAATCACTCTTCTCTTCCAAGTACAAAACTAAAGTTCACTTGGGTGCCAGAGCCTCTGCCACTCCACTGGGTCTGTTCCCCATTTGTGTGGGAGGCCCAGTGCTTGGGCTGCAAGAGAAGCAAGACTGCCGGCGCAGCAAGAGCCGATCTTCTGGAGTTGCTTGTCACTTCTCACACTGAACTCAGAAATACACACTCAGGACACAGCACATTTTTACACGTACCTCAGCTCCACAGATGCAACATTACCCAGCCCTTCAAAGACCGCTCCCTTCGAAAGACGCTTAGCAATGAAACTGCGCAGCTCCGGCTCCACTTCTGATGGCAGATTAGTGTCCACCAAGGAGAGGCTGGACGGAGGAGAGACACACGTTCCTTACCAGCGGACTGGCGCGTTCACACCCGTGAGTGAAACAGGACGAACCAAAGCCAGGGGCTCTTTTAAGACCTTGGGAAAGCTGTCTGCCTCCCTGCTGGGAGGGCTCCTAGGATAGTGTATCACCAAGTATGATCCCTCTCATCAGGCAATGTAAAAGAATCGCATCTTTCTCGCTCACTCTCTCCAGCAGTGATTCCCTCGGAACCCCCAATCCACTGCTCCTATCTTTTCCCCAGCCCCTCAAGTTTCTTATCGTCTCACTTCCCTTCTCCTCACTCAGCTTAAATTCTACGGTCAGTCATTATAATGGCACACCTGCACACATCATTTTCTTTCAAGTTACCTGAAGTATAATTTCCAACTAAAAAAATTGTGTGCCGTACACATTCTCCTCCAACTGCTCTGCTGCTTTCATTTCACTACACCTGCTTAGCAAACTTCAGCCTTGTTAGTCCCGCGCTCCACCCACTTGCACCTGTGTCCAGTGTGGCTGGCTACACCCTGCAAACACGGTACCTGATCTCATTTCCAGCCACTGGTCATCAGCCCCAGGTGGGCGCTAACAGCTGCCCAGTATCACTACATTTCCTGGTTCACTCTCTCTTCTACACTCCTACATAACCTCCTCTTTCTCCTCTTTCCTCAAACTTCCGCCTACCTACGACCCATGAAAAAACACACCAGGTTAGTATTTCAGGTTTAGATTAGATTATAAACAGAATGAAGAAAGAAAAAGGTCTTCTATCACCAAACTTCACAACAAAAATAGGAACCCATTATTTCTCAAGGTCTTTTGTTTTATATTATGGAAAATTTCAAACACATAAAAAGTAGAGAGAATGGTGTGATGAGCCCACATGTACCCACCATCTAGTTTCAAGTTATCAGTTCACAGCCAATCCTGTTTCATCTGTGCACACATGATGTTCCCCACCCACCTCAGATTATTTTGAAGCAAGTCTCAGGCATCATTGCATTTCTCACTATGTATCTCTAAAAGATGAGGACTTTAAAAATATACACACGGGGGCAGGTGTTGCGGGTCAAGCCACTGCATGGGATGTCCACGTCCCATGTCAGAATGGCACTTTGCGTCCCAGCTACCCCACGCATCAGAGCCAGCTTCCTGCTAATGCCCCTGGGAAGGCAGCAATGACCCAAGCATTTGGATCCCTGCCACTCAGACGGGAGACTCAGATGGAGTTCCTTGCTCCTGGCCCGCCCCTGGCTGTTGCAGGCATTTGGGGAGTGAACCAGTGGATGGAAAAATCTCTTCCTCTGTGTCTTTCCCTCTCTCTCCATCACTCTGCCTTTCAAGTAAATAAATACTAAGAAAAACGGGAATATACACATATATAACCACAATACTATTATGCTACCTGAAAAATTCCCTAAAATCATCCTTTACCCATTCAGTGAACACAGTATTTTTTGTATTACATCCTGTTTTACATCAAATGTCAGGATGCACTGATGCATCCATTGAATAAATATGGATTCAATGTCTACGCTGTGCCAGGCACCAAAGCACAAGGCATGGAAACATCAAGGAACAAAAGAGCCAACCCTTGCTGGAGTTTACATTCTAGTGTATGGTACAGGAGCCGCTAAATAGTCAAAGAGCAGCAACATGATATTGAATATTTCACTGGAGTTCCAATTAAGAAATTCAGACTAATTCTCTCTAGCAGATCACCAGGGGCACTGTCAGGGAATGAATGAGTCAGGGGAGGACGAATGGGTGGTTTGACTCAGTGAAGCACCGTGGAAATACCATAGCCGCTGACATCGGCTGGCAAAAGCACAAGCACGGGTTACGCGATTTTTACCTGAAATCATCACCAGAGGGAGTGTCTGCGTTTGTGCCACCTGGGCTTCCATCATCACTGTCCCCTCGTTGCTGTGCCAATCTGTAAGCCACAGAAGCAATAATAATGCTGTCAATTTCGGGTTCCAAATTAAGGGGCGTATGAGGGCCTCATCCGGGGGAGGGGGCGAGGAGTCAACTAAAAATACTGCAAGGTGGCAGTGCCCTCCTCTGACAGTGCTGTCAAGAGCCCCTCTCTCAGGACATCTAAGGGATGCAGAAAGGTTTAACACCCAGCACTTTGACAAAACTCCTCTTAAAAGAAAAACCAGACTTCACAACGCCAACAGCCCCAGGAACAGTCAGCCAGGAGGAAGGAAAAGCCACAGAAAGGACAGGGGCTGGGGGTGCGGGTGTGTGGCAGAAACGGGGCTTGTGGGGAGATCATGACAGGAAGGCCAGAGGCTGAGCGTGCAGGGCTGGGCACTAAACCAAGAGTAGGGGCGAAAGGCAGGGGCTGAGATGACACGTGGACAGATAGCGGCCACAGGGCTTGAGGCCGGGGGGCCCTTCAGGCCAGAGCCCTAGGCTGGGAGAGGAGAAGGTGCAGCGTGGGCGCTGCCAGGCCGCCGGGCCAGGGGTGGGGTGCCGGGCTGGGGGGCAGGACCCGGGCGGGGCCGCAGGGGCGGCCAGGGAGGCCGGGCCGGGCGCCCGCACCTGCTTCCGCGGTAGCTGTAGAGACAGTAGTGGCTGCTGGGCGGCGGCTCGAGTCTCCGCTCCTCTGCAGGGCCGCCCTCCTCGCTGCTCTCCAGCTCCTTTTCTTCCCCATCCAGCGATTCCTGCAACGAAGGGAGCATCTCGCCGGCCTCAGAGCGGCCCTGTGTCCCCGTCAAACCGTTCCCCAGCTGCCGTACAGTCCTCGGTGGCTGGGCTCGGCCCGCCCCCGGCACTCGCACACCTGCGTTCCGCTGCCTTCCGGGGTCCTCGGCCAAGAAGCTGGCGCGGAAAGCAAGCTTTTCTCCTTGCAGGGGCCGGTGGGCGCTCTTGAGTTCGCCCTTACGGAAAAGCTTTTACCATTTGTTTTTAACTCATTTTTCTCTAACGGCTATCGTTTGAGACTTCTGGAAGACTTCCTTTATGATAAAGGAGCTAGCCCCTGGGAAAGAGTGAGGCCGGCTCTCTTGCCTGCTCTGGGGCGCGCGCGAACACGCACAGTTCGATCAAAGGTTTGAGAATTAAACCAACAACAAGTGAAAGACTAGGAGAGCCATAGAAACTCTTGAGGAAGGTCTTTCTAAACTAAACACTAAGGAGCCATACGAGAAAACATTTAATAACTATGACCACATAAAAACTAGACATAAATAATTATGACCATAAATAACTAAACAACACAGATGACAGAGAAAATATACTCGAGATGGAGAGCATTCAGTCATCAATAGGCAGCAACAGCAACAAAAATGTAGTATACAGAAAAAGAAAAGTGAGGAATACATAGTGCTTACTAAAAATTTAAAAATGATGAAACACTGTTAATGTTTCCTTTTACCCGGCAAATAAGCAAAGACTTAAAAGTTTGATAATACCCTGTGTTGGGGCATGTGGGGAAGCAAGCACTCTCATAAATGGTTGATAGAAACAAAATTAATACACGTTTTGGAAAGAAAATCAAGAATATTAGTATTTCAAATGAACACACATTTTGACTTTTGTTAGAACACCTGGAACATCATCAGATAGGTGCATTCACATAAACTTGAAAATACATGAGTCCAAAGATATTCCTCCCAGCATCATTTGTAATTCAAGACTAAATACAATCTGAATGTTGGTTAATAAGAGATTTATTAAGTAAATCATGGCATTTACAAAAAATCCACATCCTAACTGTAAAATCCAAGAATATGTTACTTGGCATGCAATGGGGGACTTTACAGGTGCGTTACATCAAAAGTGGTGAGTCTGGAACACCATCCTGGATTATCCAAGTGGACCCAATGTATCCATTCACAGGGGTTCTTGTGAGAGTGAGGAAGGAGACCAGAGAGGAGAAGATATCATAATGAAGGCCAAGATGACCAGAGCTGGCTCTGCGGCAAAACGCATTAAGGTAGTGCTGGCATCCTATATGGTCTTGGGTTTGAGTCTTGACTGCTTCACTTCTAGTCCAGCTGTCCGCTAAGCAGCAGAAGATGGCCCAAAGTGCTTGAGCCCCTGCACTGATGTGAGAGACCCAGCTGAAGCCTGACCCCTGCGGCCATTTGGGGAGTGAACCAGCAAGCAGATATCTTTCTGCCTCTCCTGTCTGCCTTTCAAATAAACAAGTAAACCTTAAAAAAGGAGCAAGCAAGCCGAGATGAGATGAGAGGTTTGGAGTAATGTGGGACCATGAACCAAGGAAAGCGGGCAGTCTTTGGAAGCTAGAGAAGGTGATAAACGGATTCTTCCCTGGAATCTTCAGGAGCATCTTAGATTTCTGGCCTCCAGAACAGTAAGCTAACTTTTACAATCAATTGTGTTGTTTCAAACCATACAATAGAATGTTACTCAGTAATGATAACAATAAAAGAACTAACATGCAACAAGAATGAATCTGTAAATAATTATGCTGAGTAAAATAAGTCAGTTCAAAAAAGAGTGTGTGTACTGTGATTCCATCTATAGGGCACATGGAACCCTAGAAAATGAAACATAATCTACAGTGACAGAATGAAGAGAGGTTGCTGGGGGAAGGAGCACGGAGGAGCAAGAGGGAGCAGTTATGAAGGGGTACTGGGAAACTATTGCACCAGATGGGTACAACCACTACCTTGATGGTGATCATGGTTTCATGAGTATACACAAATGTCAGCACATCACATTGTGTACTCTGAATATGTGCAGCTCACTGTATGTCAGTTATACCTCAATAAAACTGTAAAAAAAAAAAAGGTACTAAAAGGTATATACTCAAGTAATACACTGTTCCTTGCTTCCTCATTTCTGAGTACAGCTTCTCAGAAGCAATTAATTCTTTTGTCTGTTTATGCCTACATTTACCTCCATTATTTCTACAGAATATGCTTATACTGCTATTTTTTAAAAAGATTTATTTGAAAGTCAGAGTTGAGAGAAGGAGACAGAGAAAGATATTTTCCATCTTCTGATTCACTCCCTATGTGGCTGCAACGGCCAGGGCTCCCAGGCTGCCACTTGTGTTATTGGCCTCCCATATCAAAGTGCTGGTTGGAGTCCTGACTGCTCTGCTTCAGATCCAGCTCCCTGCTGATGCACCTGGGAAAGCAGCAGCAGATGGGCTCCTTATATCCTCATGGGAGATGTGGATGGAGTCAGACCTGGCTGTTGCAGCCATATGGGGAGTGAACCAGCGGATGGAAGATCTCTGTTTCTCTGTCAGTCTGATTAATTCATGAGGGCAGGGCCTTCTGAAGGGGAATAGTGATTTCATAAAAGGGCAACAGGGAACTAACTGCCCTCCTGTGCTTTCACCTTCTACCACACAAAGACACAGGAGGAAGGCCCTCACTAGACACCAAATGCCAGCACCTTGAACTTGGACATACAAACCTGCAAAACTCTTTAAGATTTATTATTTGAATACCAGAGTTACAGAGAGAATGGGAGAGAGGGATCTTCCATCCACTGGTTCACTCCCCTGATGGCTGCAATGGCCGGGGCAGGGCTAGGCTGAAGCCAGAATCCAGGCGCTTCTTCCTGGTCTCCCATGTAGATAGCAGGAAACACGTGGACCATCCTCCACTGCCTTCCCAGGTGCATTAGCAGAAAGGTGGATCAGAAGCACGGCAGTGGAGATGGGAACCAGCACCTGGTGTCGTAGGTGGTGGTTTTACCTGTTATGCCACAATGTGGGTTCCCCAACCAGAACTCTGCGAAACACTGTTTCTTTGGTAAGGATTTACTTATTTATTTGAAAGTCAGAGTTATAGAGAGGGAAAGAGAAAACAGGAGAAGTAGGTATGTCTTCCATCCACTTGTTCACTCTGCAAATGACCACAGTAGACAGGTCTGGGCCAGGCTGAATCAGGAATTCCTTTTGGGTCTTCCACGTGACTGCAAAGGCCCAAGCACTTGGGCCATGTTTGCTGTTTCCCAGGTGCATCAGCCGGGATCAGAAGTAGAGCAGCTGGGACTCAAACTGGTGCCCATATGTGATATCGGGGTTGCAGGTGGCAGCTTAACCCACTGTGTTACAACTCTGGCCCTATATATTTATCTTGTATCATGAATCCTGTTGAATTCCATTAGCTATAATATTTTTTTACTACAGCTCCCTTAGTACTTTGCACATTTCATATATCTCATATATTAGTATGTGTTTGCTACAGTTGCCCTAACAAAGTATCAGACTGAGGGGCTTAAGCAACAGGAATTTATTATCTCTCACTTCTAGATGCTAGAAGTACAACTGATGTCAGTGGGGTTGGTTCCTCCAGAGGGTTCAGAGGGTTGTGGGGGAAGGATCTGTTCCAGGCCTTTCTCCTTGGCTTACAGAAAGCTGTCTTCCTGTGTGCCTCTATGCACTAATTCTCTCTCTCTCTCTCTTTTTTAAACATTTATTTATTTGAAAGGCAGAGTTAGAGACAGAGAGAGAAAGAGATCTCAATGCTGGCCCCACAAATTCCCTCTTTTATAAGGACACCAGTTTGGTTAGGGCTCATGGTCATTTTAGCTGTTTATCGCTGAAAAGAACTTCTCTGCAAAGAAGCTCACTTTTTTTTTTTTTTTTATGATTTATTCAATAGACAGACAGAGAGAGAGAGATCTTCCATTTGCTCTAGTTCATCCCGCAAATGGCCAAAACAGCCAGGTCTAGGCCAGGCTGAAGCCAGGAACCTAGAATTCCATCTGGGTATCCCACGGAGCTACAGGAGCCCAGGCACTTGGGCCATCCTTTGCTTCTTTCCCAGGCACACTAATTAGCAGGTAGCCAGCACTCAGGGTGCTGGCCTCACAGGTGGTGGCTTAACCCTCTGCCTACAGTGCTGGACCCCCTTTATTTCCTTTTCAATCTGGATTCTTTTTTCTTGCCCCATTGTTCTGAACAAATCTTCAGCACAAGCACTGAGTAGAAGTGAATGAAGATCTTTTTCTCCACTGGCTCACTTTTTTGGTTTTTGGCTTTGGCAGGATGCTTGGTACTATGTAGAATTCCCTTGTATAGTTGTTCATGTTTGGAAGAATTTATAACTTCCTGTACCACTACCCTACTTCAGAATATCTTTTTCTGTGGAGACCAGGGTTATACTGTCACATTCTCACTAACTGCCTTTCTCTAAGCCCCTGCCAATGTACAGTCCACACTGCAGCCAAAGAGGTATTTCTAAAATACAAATCTCCTTCAGCTTTCACCCTTGTCAACTATGTGATATTTGGGTAAATTATTCTAGCTCTCTCAGCCTGTTTGATCTGATCTATACCAGCACGCTGACAATAATGGCGCCACATCACAGACTGGAGGAAAACCTACCACAACTCCTGGCCAACACTAAGTGCTCCAAGGATGTCTGCTCTAATTTTTGCCCCTTAACAGCGACACATAACATTACTAGCTCATGCTATATGCCAAACCGCATTATGCAGCCGGATGAAGTTTAAGTGCTTTGCCCAAAGTCAGGCCGCTCGGCAGGGGCACTGGTTGGAATCAGAACGCAAGCACTGGACTCTTAGCCACCTCTTATTTGCATTGTTCTCCACTTGCTATCTTAAAACTCCACCGTGGCTTCGCAGAGACCTCAGCACAAAACTCAAGTTGCCAGAATGTTCTAGGAATGCGCAGGGCTTCCCCTTTGCCAGCCTCCCCAAGCTTCCGTATGAGCGCCAATCCCACTGGGGGCCCAGGCTCAGGGACCTGCACCTTCTGCTCTCTGAGTGAGCTCTCCATTCAGCCCCTCGCGGCTTCCTCCACTGACCTTCAGAAAAGCTTTCTCCGCACCCCGTGACTGCCAAGGCGTGCCAGGCTTGCGCCGCTCTGAGGTCCTACCGCACTGGCCACACTGCCTTGTGCTCTGCCACCACTGAGCTACAAGGCAGACTGTCACTCTCTTCCGGTAGCACGTAGTAGGCACATTACCAACACCTACTGAAGGAAAGAGTCACCTGGGCAACTAATAAAAAGTTCGGCGCTATTTCAATTGTCCCTTACTTGCAACGTGCTTTTAATTACCCTGGTAATTCTCTTTCGCTCTCTATTTCTCCTTCAATTCTAACGCGTCTCGTTGTACCTAGGTCGCCGGATCCGCTTTCAAAAGAAACCCGCCGGGAGCAGGCGGACCGGAACCAGCAGGCACTGCCCGCCAAGGCGGGCGGGACCGCCTAAGTCGACAAGATGGCGCACGCGAGGCCCCACCCACTCCGGGAGGCGGTCTGCGTGCTGCGACCCTCCCTGGCCTGGCCCCGCCTCCCGCCGCAGTGCCCGACGGGAGGCGGAGCCGCGAACGAGGGTGTCGGCCATTTTGTGTCTGTTTCCTGTGGGACGCGGTGGGAGCCGTTGGGTCGCGGAATTGAGCGCTCTTTTTCGCTTCGTTTCTCCTGCTTCTTCCTTTTTCCTTTCTGCTTTGTCGGTAGAGCGCCGTCATGGGTCGCAAGAAGAAGAAGCAGCTGAAGCCGTGGTGCTGATATCCTTTGTGGTTCGAAATCGAGGCCGGGCCGGGGCGCGGGGTGAGGCGGACCGGGAGGCCTGGATGTGGCCTGTGGCGGGGAGCGTCCGGGGTTTAGGCCTCGCGGTGGGTGGCGTGGTGACTGGAGTAGGGTCGGGGAAGGCGTCTCGGGAAACGAAGCCCGTGGGCGAGAGGCTGTGGCGGTTGTGGGTCGTGGGGCTCCATGACTCAGGCGGTTCGAGCCTGGTGCGGCTGGCGGTGTGGGAGGCGGCCTGGACCCCTCCATGAAGGGCAGTGTCCCCTCAGGACTGTTCGGCCGCGCTCCCAGTCGGGTGGTGATTTCTACGAGGGACTTTCCTCGAGTGTAATGCGGTGATTGGGTCCGTGGAGGATTCGGGAAGGGCTTCCGGACTTATCCGCTTGTAATTTTTTTTCTTTTCCCCTTGCGGAATCGGTGCTTTAGGAAAGGCAAGGTAATCAGCCCTAGTTTTGAGCCACCATCACCGCGCCCTTCTTTCTTTTTTTTTTTTCCGGCCTGACGGAGAGCTATCTTATCCAGCCTCACCCCAAGGTGCCTTAATCTATTGGAAGCGTTTTATTTGGCAGAGTTTTCTGTGTTCGTTTCCCAGCTTTGTAGGACTTGGGGGGGGGGGCTGTTTTAATAGGAAATGGTATCCTTTCAATGAGTTTCCCGGAAGCGTTAATGGACTTTTCGTAAAGATTTCCTTACACCTAAAAATGGGTTTGTTACGGAACTGTTTATAATAGTTAAAAACCAGCTTAAAATCGATCACGAATTTTGTAGTGTTCTTTAACGATTATTTAAGTAAGAATCAACAGCTTGACTGAACTCATTTGTGAGTTCAGATACGTTCCTTGGCAGCGTAAATTAAAATGAAATTGCACACAACTTTGTGGATTGTCCATTTGAAATTATGTGTCGTTCACAGCAAAGTTAATTTTAGTTCTAAATATTGGTAAATTTTGTAGGTTTTTTTTTTTTAATCTAGTGAGTTCTGTCTTGAAATCAGTTTTGTTGTGACATAAATTTGGGGATTTCTTATCATTGAAACTTTCTATCCCTAATGCATTTGTAAGTATTTAACACAAAAAAACCTAACATCTCTGTTTAACACAGGAAGTTAATAAAAGTATATTGCTGATCACTGAAATGTGTTTAGGATGATGAAGAGGTGCTTCTAGGAAATTTAAGATACTGAAATTATATGGCAAGTGTGATCTTTGTGTAATGAATATCAAAACCAGATTTTTGTAAAATACTGTTTTGGTTTTAGTTGACTACATGTTATTTCTGTTCCCATCATGACACACTACGGACATTGTCATAGTCCTTG
Source organism: Oryctolagus cuniculus (assembly GCF_964237555.1). Lineage (NCBI taxonomy): Eukaryota > Metazoa > Chordata > Mammalia > Lagomorpha > Leporidae > Oryctolagus > Oryctolagus cuniculus. The sequence goes on along the minus strand of NC_091448.1, from coordinate 41,717,695 downwards.
TTAAGTTAGTTTTGTACCTTAACGATATTGATCAGGTATTGTAACAGAGATTTTGATGATGAGAAGATCCTGATACAGCACCAAAAAGCAAAGCATTTCAAATGCCACATATGTCATAAGAAATTGTATACAGGACCTGGCTTAGCTATTCATTGCATGCAGGTAAGTGATTTTTATCTGTTTAATTTTTGTTCCCTTGTAATTTCAAAACATGAAAGAAGAATCTTAAATTTTTCCTTCACAACTGTAGTTTCTGATTTCTTACAAAAGATAACCAGCTAGCTTTAAAAATGTTTTTATAGTATTAAAATTAAGAATGTAAATTGGCTTTTTTTTTTAAGATTTATTTATTTGGAAGGCAGAGTTGGAGAGTCAGAGAGCTATGTTAGTTCACTCCTCAAATGTGGCCTCAATGACCAGGGGTGGGCCAGGCCAAAACTAAGAGCAAGGAACTCCTTCCTAGTCTCCTACCTGGGTGGCAGGAGCCCAAGCACTTGCGCCATTATCCGCTGCCTTCCCAGACACAGGAGCAGGAAGCCGGATTGCCAGTGAAGCAGCTGACACTGCTGTAAGGGGTGTTGTCAAAAGCAGTGTCTTTTTTTTTTTTTTTTTTTTTTGACAGGCAGAGTGGATAGTGAGAGACAGAGAGAAAGGTCTTCCTTTGCTGTTGGTTTACCCTCCAATGGCCGCTGCGGCCGGCGCGCTGCATCCGATGGCAGGAGCCAGGTACTTCTGGTCTCCCACGCGGGTGCAGGGCCCAAGCACTTGGGCCATCCTCCACTGCACTCCCGGGCCACAGCAGAGAGCTGGCCTGGAAGAGGGGCAACCGGGACAGAATCCGGTGCCCCGACCGGGACTAGAACCTGGTGTGCCAGCGCTGCAAGGCGGAGGATTAGCCTACTGAGCCACGGCACCGGCCCAAAAGCAGTGTCTTAATCTGCTTCAATTAACCACTACAAAAATGCTGGCCACTATACATTTATTTTTAAGCATTGTGTTCTTGCTTTCTACCAGTGTATGCTGACATTTGGGAGTGAAAAAGGGCAGACAAGATACGTTTCTCTGCCTGTCAAATTAAAAAAAAAAAAACTTACATAGATCACTTTTACTCCAGTGACACTTAGATTTTTAAATTAAAGATTAAAAAATTCCATTTCCTCAGTCACATCACAACCCTGTTTGCAGTGCTTGGTAGTCATCTGTGAGTAGTGGATGACTGTTATATTGGGATAATGTAGACATAAAGACAATTTTCATTAATCACAAAAAGTTCTTTACAGGACAGCACTGTGCTAGGTACAGTTTAAGGTGCTGGGTATACAAGAGAGAATAAAAGTCTTTGCCATTGTGAAGTTTAGATTGATATTGTGGAAGAAAGCAACTTATAAATACTTAATTTTATGTTATTACATGATACAGAAAACTAAAACAGGTAGGGGAGCATAGGGAGGGTCATGAAGTAATTAGGAAAGACCTGAATAAGAAGTTGACATCTGAGCAGATATCTGAAAGGAAATGAGGTAGACTGTCTGGGAAGCATCGAATGGAAGGCCTTCACGTCAGGAATATTCTAGAATGAAGACAAGAGGTAGCATCTGCTACTTTATGTAAGAGGGATTGCTGTATATTATAAGCATAAAATATATTATAAGCAGTTGTTTATGCAGGTCTGGAGTTCAGTGAAGTTGGAGTTGAAAAGAGAAATTTGGGAGGATACAGTGAAAGAATGGCTAGTTTAAGCCTTGATACTAGGTGTTCTTTAGGCGGTATGGTGGGAAGGGAAAGAGGTCTCTGCCCTGGGTCACTACCAGCATTTAGGAGCCAGAAGATGAGAAGAGCTCATCCAAGGAAATTCAAAGAAAATAAAAAAGCAGTGTTCTGGGAAGCCATGAAGTATTTCAAGGAGTGAATAATTGAACTGATTTCAGTGCTGGTGGTTTATTTTGACAGTCAAATGCAAGTGAGAGGGCTGAGATTGGATTTAATCAAGTTGAAGTCATTTGTCACTTTGGCAAGAGTGATTTCTAGAATAATGAAGACTAGGGAAATTTCATTAAAGTGCTTTGAAAAGAGCAGGAGAGAAAGTAGAGGCCCTCTTTAAGGAGTTGTGTTCTAGAGAAGAGCAGAGAAACGGATTGGAAGCTGGAACATTACATGAGAAACTGTTATTTTCATTTTTTTTTTTAATTTTTTTTTTGACAGGCAGAGTGGACAGTGAGAGAGGGACAGAGAGAAAGGTCTTCCTTTGCCGTTGGTTCACCCTCCAATGGCCGCCACGCCCGGCGCGCTGCGGCTGGTGCACCGCGCTGATCCGATGGCAGGAGCCAGGAGCCGGGTGCTTCTCCTGGTCTCCCATGGGGTGCAGGGCCCAAGCACTTGGGCCATCCTCCACTGCACTCCCTGGCCACAGCAGAGAGCTGGCCTGGAAGAGGGGCAACCGGGACAGAATTCGGTGCCCCGACCGGGACTAGAACCCGGTGTGCCGGCGCCGCAAGGTGGAGGATTAGCCTAGTGAGCCACGGCGCCGTCCTGTTATTTTCATTTTTAATTGACTAAGTGCTTTCATTTATGCAGTCTTATTTTCACAGCAACAGCATGGCAGTTATATCTTACATACTCTAGTTTTATATATGATTATCTCCACAGAACATTAGTAAGTTAGCTCACCGCAGATTCTCAGCAGTTCCTGCTCCTATTCTTTCAGTCACTGATGACTATGTGACTTCTCGTTAGGGATCTGTGAAATACAGTTTTGCCTGTACCATAATGGGAAGATTTTAAGCAAATCATTTTCCTGTACTTCCTGGTATCTTTATTGTTGCCTTATCTCTCAGATGTGAAGATTAATGAAGTATATGTCTTTAAAGAGTATTTAGAGTTTCATCTGTAGTTATCAAGAGTGGCAACATTCTAAAAAATTTGGAAAGCAAAAGAATTAAGACACTGGTTGAGCAGTTATTAAGTAAGTGTTTTTCTAGCTTGAGTCTAGCTAGGCAAAATTTGTCCAGGTTTGTGGGTTGCACATGTTTGATCAGGCAAAAACTGTACAGTGAAAAAATGGTCCTAAATCAGTGAATGTTTTCAGAGCCTCTTTGTGGCTCACTAAATAAATTCAAAGCTATAAAGTAACAGGATTGTTATTATGAAAATGTTAAATGCCGCCAGGAACTGACTAAGCTAGGAACTAATTAGTTGTGGGTGACACTAATTGTAGCTTACAGTTTGTAACTACAGTCTTGCCTCAGGATCTGTTCTTGGAGAATTAACTTTACTAAGTAAATTAAGATGATGTTTCATGGTTTTAGTATCTGTGAATTTGGGTACAACTAGTGATCTGTTGTAATCATTTGGACAGTCATAAACTTGAAAGATTATTGAGTCTTTAGTATATGTTAGCCAGGTCTTTTTTTAGGCTCTGCTTCTATCCTGCTAATATGAACCTGTGGAGGCAGTTCAGTGTTTTGGTCATTGCCACCAGTATGGGAGACCTGGATTATGTTCCAGGTTCTTAGCTTTCATCTGGTTTTGTCCAGTCTGACTGTTGCAGGCATTTGGGGAGTGAACCAGTGGATGAAGGATCTCTTTGCTGTCTTTATCTTTCTCTCTGCCTTTCAAGTAAGTAAAAGTTTGTAAAAATTTAAAACTTGGGCACTCTTATTTACCTAATGGAAGATTTTTGTTTTTTGTTTTTTTTTTTGGGGGGGTGTTCTTTTAATGTTAGGTGCATAAAGAGACAATAGATGCTGTACCAAATGCAATACCTGGGAGAACAGACATTGAGTTGGAAATATATGGCATGGAAGGTATTCCAGAAAAAGACATGGATGAAAGACGACGACTTCTTGAACAGAAAACGCAAGGTAAAGATTAAGATTTATTTGTTACACATTTTTACTTCTCAGGTACAAATGTAATATTAGATGATAGATTTATTCAGAATTCTAAACTTTTGAGTTCTTTTTTTTCTTTATATCTTATGGTTATTGCTGTTGTTTAACTTGGAATTTGAAGCTGTGCACTATCCGGCTTGGTAGAAGCAGTTACTTTAAAAAAATTATTTAAAAAATTTTTTTTATTTGTTTGAAAGACACAGAGCCATCCTGGATCACTCCCTATATGCCCAGGACAAACAGGGTTGGTCTGTACCAGGCTCAAGCCAGGATTCAGGAGCTCCACCTGGGGTTTCCACATGGTTCCAGGAACTCAAGTACTTAAGCCATCCTCTGCTGCCTTTCCAGGCACATTATTATCAGGAAGCTTAATCAAAAGATCGTGGCTGGGACTCAGCCAGGCCCTCCAATATAGGATGACTTAATGCATTGCACACTGCATGCACCCCGTGGAAGCTGTCAACCATACATGAATTGTTTCAAAAAATTTTACAGAGAAGCCAGACCTTCATTGTTAGCCTTATTGTGGTGGAATAGAAAACTGCTTTTAAATAACAGGATAATGATTTTTCCTTCCATAGGGTAGGGAAAGGATGTTAACCTCAATTAAGAAGAGTAGTTTCAGCCGGCTCCGTGGCTCAGTAGGCTAATCCTCCACCTAGTGGCGCTGGCACACCGGGTTCTAGTCCCAGTCAGGGTGCTGGATTCTGTCCCGGTTGCCCCTCTTCCAGGCCAGCTCTCTGCTGTGGCCAGGGAGTGCAGTGGAGGATGGCCCAAGTGCTTGGGCCCTGCACCGGCATGGGAAACCTGGAGAGGCACCTGGCTCCTGGCTTGGTATCCGAACGGTGCGCCAGCCGCAGCACGCCAGCTGTGGCAGCCATTGGAGGGTGAACCAACGGCAAAGGAAGACCTTTCTCTCTGTCTCTCTCTCTTCACTGTCCACTCTGCCTGTCCAAAAAAAAAAAAAAAAAAAAAAAAAATCTCATGAGCTAATTGCACTGAAATATACTTGAATGTAGAATGTCCTAAACTTTATTAGATTTTAGCTCTATGGGAAGAGTTAATTAGAACTTTTTTAGCAGAGAGTCAAAAAAAGAAGCAACAAGATGATTCTGATGAATATGATGATGACGACTCTGCAGCTTCAACTTCGTTTCAGCCACAGCCTGTTCAACCTCAGCAAGGTTATATTCCCCCAATGGCACAGCCTGGATTGCCACCAGTTCCAGGAGCACCAGGAATGCCTCCAGGTAGAGCATAAGGTTTCTTAAAAGTTAACATTCTTAGAACTTTATTGATATGATGTAGAAGTAATACTTTCTGTCTCAAACTCCTTAATGCTAATTTGTAATTTTTTTGTTGACATTCTTAATTGTAGGCATACCTCCATTAATGCCAGGAGTTCCCCCTCTGATGCCAGGAATGCCACCTGTTATGCCAGGCATGCCCCCTGGGTAAGAAAACTCTTAATTGCCTCCCGGACTTGTGCCTAGTAATGATCTTTTTCAACTTGAGTGTTATGTGAATGAAATACTACTTTCTGTTTTTTTGTTTCTAGAAGGTATGGGCTCTGTAAGTTTTAAACTTGTCTAATAAAGGGGTCACAGTTAAGGAATACATATTTGCCTTTGAAGACAGTAGATTTTGGGTCTCAGGGTGTATATAGGCAACCATCTGCTTCAGTTGCTTTGGCAGTAATTAAAGTGGTTGTAGGTTTGAGTTTGAGGTTTCAGAACTCTGACACTTTGTGGTTGTGACAAGAAGCAAACTCTTGTAATGATTTATTTGTTGAAGCATCAAAAACATTTTATATATGAGGTGCTCTTGCCCATCACTTTAGCTTAAATATTGTTGGATTTGAGAGGTGTACAATACACTTTCCCACTGTATTTTGAAAATCACAGTTAGATTTTGATTTTGTCATACATTTTCACAGATTGCATCATCAGAGAAAATACACCCAGTCATTTTGCGGTGAAAACATGTAAGCATCTCATTCATAATGTAATTCAGGAAGTATAATCATGATGTCATTTTTTGTGTGTGTTTAATGATATCTATTCAGTTGACTTCAGAAATTTTCTGAACCTTCCTAAAATTTGTAGAATTTGCAAGCTGATTGACACAGGTCTCTTAAAGGAAAGAATAGAACATATGTGAGGGAATAGTAACATCCATTAAAAGCATTTCTAAATGGTCTTAAAAGTAATGGGACCTGGCAATACCGGTTAGTATTTAAGGGAATATTTTTAGTTTGGCCAAATGACATGCTTATTTTTTAATTTGATATCTTTCATTTTCTGAAAAAGCAAAAAATTAAACATGGACAAACTTGTAATTTTTTAAGTGAATTGGATGCTGATATTTGAAGGTGAGCACATGTAAGGGAAAGAAATGTGAATTAAAAGTTATACTGTAGTGTTAGGTAGCTATTCTTGGGAAAAAAATGATCAGTTTAATTTTAACTGCTTAATTTTGATAGTAGTATGTTCTTGCCTGCTCCAGAACAAAAACATCTTACTCAATAGTGTACGTTTATTTATTATTTTCCTTTTGAAAAGTCTGTCACCTCTAAAATAGATTGCTTCCTTTTTTTTATAATCTGTGTGGATATTTTCCAAGTGGAACCAAAGGTGATTTTTGCTTTTCAGTTACACATGTTTTAGATGAGGCCTCCTGTACACATTAAGGGAAATACGGTACTTCTCAATGACTTTACATTTTTTTTGTCAACAGACTGATTTTTTTTTTACTGGTAAACCTAAGAGTTTGCTGGTTTGTAGAGGATTTACTTTTTCTTGCCATAATTGTACATAGTTATTAGGTTACAAGCGTGATCATTTGATAATTGTGTGTAATGACCAAATCAGGGTGATTAGCATTTACCTCTCAAGCATACAACAAAGGATTTATTTTGATAGGATTGCTGTAGTGTGTGGTTGTTCTTTCAGCTCCATTGATTTCAACATTAGAGGTCAAACTGATGTCTTTTATCTAGTATTGTTTCAGGCTTTAGCCAAACTATTTTCCAACGATTTCTATTAGCAATTAACTTCAGTTGTCTCTTGATATTTGCTTTCTAATAGAATGATGCCGATGGGTGGAATGATGCCACCTGGACCAGGAATACCACCTCTGATGCCTGGTATGCCACCAGGTAAGACATACTAGGCAGTTTCCTTTTAATATGATAAGCTTTATTCTGTTTCTTTTGTTGTTGTTGTTTTGACAGGCAGAGTTCACCCTCCAATGGCCGCCACGGCTGGCAAAGTGATGAGGAAGGGGAGATTTTCCCATGTGCTGGTTCACTCCCCAAATGGCCACATCTGGGTCTGGGCCAGGTTGAAGCCAGGAGCTAGGAGCTCTATACTGGTCTACATCGGTGGCAGGGGCCCAAGCAGTTGGGTTGTCAGTCACTGCCTTCACAGGCACATTATCAGAGAGCTGAATCGGAAGCTGATTAGCTGGGACTTGAACTGGCACTTAGGTATGGGGATACACTTATGGTGCAAGTAGCAGTTTATTCCATTCACTCCCAACACCAGCCCCAAAGATTACCCGTGTCTCTTTTTTTAACTTTAAACTTCGCTGACCTTAACTTTTTTCCCTCAGAGATGTCATTCAGTGATTCTGGGATGGCTCAGACAAGAAAGAATGTCAACAGCAATGTGCTTTGAAAGCAAAATAACTTCCCTAGAAAATCAACATATCACTGGTCAGGAACAGATGTAGTGAAACCCTTAATTGTGAGGGAACCTGAGAAATCAGGTATTTTGACATTACAACCTATAAAGTAGGAGACACAATGTGGGGAGAGGGATTTGGTTCCCTAAGTTAAGTGTGTCACATGAGACCTACCTATTGCTTTTTATTGAAATTGTAAATTTTTATATATTTACTTGAAGGGCACTGAGCTCCCATCTGCTGGTTCATTCCCTAATGCAATAGATGAGACTAGGCCAGGCAAAGCTAGGGATTCATGTGGATTTCCCACATGACAGGGATCCAGGAATTAGAGCCACATCCTATGGTGTGCATTAGCAGGAAATTGGACTTGCCCAGGGAGTCAGGACCCCAGCCTTGGCTTAACCCTAGGGCAAAGCCCACCCCCCTGCCACTCAGCTATTTTATGCTAATACATTTAGTTTACATAACATAGCATATTTGGAAGTATCCAAAGGAAGTTGAGACCAAACAACAGCTGAAAAACAGAAGCAGTGCTAAGGTCAAGTCATTGCCAGTGCAGCCTTTAATTTATAAGAAACAGCTCCCCACGGGATTCTGTCCCGGTTGCCCCTCTTCCAGGCCAGCTCTCTGCTGTGGCCCGGGAAGGCAGTGGAGGATGGCCCAAGTGCTTGGGTCCTGCACCCCATGGGAGACCAGGATAAGTACCTGGCTCCTGGCTTGGTATCCGAACGGTGCGCCAGCCGCAGCGCGCCGGCCACCGCGGCTATTGGAGGGTGAACCAAGGGCAAAGGAAGACCTTTCTCTCTGTCTCTCTCTCTCACTGTCCACTCTGCCTGTCAAAAAAAAAAAAAAAAACAAAACAGCTCCACATGCATTATGCTTTGGGATATGTTTTGGAAATTTAAAGAAATATTCTATAATGATTTGATGTTCATTTGATAGTATGAAGCAGAAGGTTTTTATTTTTATTTTTTTAAGATTTATTTATTTGAAAGGCAGAATTATAGAGGAGGCAGAGAGTTCTGCATCCGCTGGTTCACGCCCTCAGATGGCCGCAATGGCCTGAGCTGTGTCAATCTGAAGCCAAGAGTTTCTTCTGGGTCCTCCATGTGGGTACAGGAGGACTTGGGCCTCTTCTACTGCTTTCCTAGGCCATAGCAGACAGCTGGATCGGAAGTGGAGCAGCTGGGCACCAAAGCCTTACCAGCTGTGCCACAGCACCAGCTTCATAGTACAAGTTCTTAAGTTGTGTAAAGGAAATTTGAAGAATGCATGAATAATACGTTTATAAAAATTTATTTAAAATGATTAAAAGAATCACTTGGAAAAAAATTCCTAAATTTATTTGAGGGGCCCGTGTCGTGGCCTAGCTGGTAAAGCCGCCACCTTCAATGCTGGTATCCCATATGGTCGCTGGTTCTAGTCCAAGCTGCTTCACTTCTGTTCTAGCTCCCTGGTAATATGCCTGGGAAAGCAGTGGAAGAGGGTCCCAAGTTCTTGGGCCCTTGTGCCCACATGAGAGACTCAGATGAAGCTCCTAGCTTACGTCTGGCCCAGCCCTAGCCATCGTGGCCATTTAGGGAATGAACCAGCATACAAGATCGATCTTTCTGTAACTGTGCTTTTGAGATAAATAAAAGAGCTCTTTAAAAATTATGTGAGAGGCAGATAAACAGTGCACTCATCTACCAGCTCAATCTAAAAGATTATTGAAATAATAATTCTGTATTTAAATGTTTGCTAAATCAGTAGCATCACAGTTTCTAATGATGTCTTCCACTTACTATGAAGTGATAAAAGTGAAAGTTTGATTCATGATTGTTGGAAGGGGAAAATGACCAAGTGTTTTGGACTTTATTGGATTTGTTCAGTGCATTAACTTTGTAGTATAGAAGTATTTTTTTCTGAACTAAATGTTTCAACAACTTAATTTCTCCTGCAGGTATGCCTCCCCCAGTTCCACGTCCTGGAATTCCTCCAATGACACAAGCACAGGCTGTTTCAGCACCAGGTATTCTTAATAGACCACCTGCACCAACAGCAACAGTCCCTGCGCCACAGCCTCCGGTTACAAAGCCTCTTTTCCCCAGTGCTGGACAGGTAAGGTGAAATTCTTGAAAAGGAGTGCACTTACATTTAAATTTAAATGTAAAGTGCAATAGTTTATAGAACTCTTTGAGATTGTCGTAGGTCAATTTTTTGTTTACATAGCTTTAGTACAATTTACTAAAAAGTAATCCTTCCTCTTCATTATTTAGATACATTGATTTCCTCTACTCATAAAAGGTTGAATGGAGCAGCTGAGTATTATTTTTGCATAGCTGTGAACTTTTTTAGCTTTAGTTAGAAATTAAAGTTTAATTTCTTGGGGCTTATTTATTAAAGATTTATTTGAAAAGGAGTGTCAGAGAAAGAGAGATGTTCCAACTGCTGGTTCACTCTTCAGATGACAACAATGGCTGGGGCTAGGCCAAGCCAGGCCTAAGCTAGGAGCCCAGAACTCCATTTGGGTCTCCCACGTGGGTGACAGGTGCTCATGGACTCAGGCTGTTTTCCTATGCTTTCCCAGGTGCATTAGGGAGCTGGACCAGAAGTGGAGCAGCTGTGACATGAATTGGCACCCATACAGGATGCCATCGTCACAAGCAGTGGCTTAACCCATAACCCCACTCTGCCACAACCCTGACCCCAATATCTTGGTATTTAAACACATGATAATGTTTGGGAGTCCTACATTAATCTGCTGAATTTAGTGGAATGAGACCAGAGTCAAAGATGACATTCTAAATCATTTCTTGGGCTCTTCCTCTAGTTAAGAACAGTGATAAGACCATATTGTAATCTCACTGGAAGAGCATTTTGTAATGACTTTTGGCCTAGTCACACTTGTATTTCCTAGTGGTCTTGTATTTAAAACTTATATAAAACTCCAAAACAAAGCGAAAGATGTTTGTTATATAGTATGAGCATTATGGTTGAAACCTTTGCTTTTTTATGTTTTATTTAGAATTAAGATTAGAATGTGTCTTTTAGATTATCCTTTAGATATTTCCCTTTTTCAGTTGTTTTTATTTCCTATTTATGCATGCTAAATTAAAAACATTATATTTAAATACCTTCTAATATTAAGTTAAGCTTTTGTGGAGGGTGAAAATTCTGTTTATTGAGATGTTCAATTTTTTTGACAAAAAATCATACAGAATTGAATTGAAATGTCAGTATTAATGCATTCTTACTGTCAGCTTAAGGTGCTGTTCTTGAAATATCAGAATGTAAAACACATTAGTTTTTTTTTTAAAAGAAATTATGGTTAACTACATTTATTGGTATAGAAATTTAGAAAAAAATTTAGGCTGTTGCTTTCACTTTGTTGTAAATGCATTAATTGCCAGCCTCTAAGTCACAATTGATTGCATTGAATTTTGCATTTACAAAGATGCAATCTATACTAAAAAGTCTACCACATGGCTTATTTTCAACCATTTGTTTGGAGACTTTTCATTGTTTCCTTTCTTTTATGCTACAGATGGGGACACCTGTAACAAGCTCAAGTACAGCTTCATCCAATTCAGAAAGTCTGTCTGCATCTTCTAAAGCTCTGTTTCCTAGCACAGCACAAGTACGCAGGAAGTTGCAGTTTAAAATTGTTAAAATGGCTTTATAACTTAACCCTTTGGACCCTACTTTAAAACTAAATCATTCCCAAAAATGTTTAGTTTTTTAAATGTAAAATTAATGATGCTAATGAAAATTTCAAGTGGTATTATAAAAATTTGAATTCATACTAACAACAGAATGTACCCTAAACGCTTATGGTTCTAAAGGGTTAAAAGCATGTAAGCATTAAATACCTTATAGTGGCCAATGATTAGCCTGATGCATGATTAAGCTATTTTGATTTATACTGTGTAATGCATCAATTCGATATAAGGAAATTTAGTGCTCTGCACTTGGTTCTAAAGTTGACCTAGCCTACATGTTTAATGTTTGGTGTTATGAAAAGTAACACATTACTGGTAATTTTTTACTTAAAATATCCTTCTAAATTAACCCTTTTGTCTGTTAAACATCTGGCCATTGCTAATCCAGAGGGAATTGTGTTACTATGTATAGAATACTTCTAAAGGACATACCCGTGTGTCACTGTTGATACTAACTATTCATGCTATATTTAGTAATGATTTTGTTCAAACTTGTACTCTGTAGTTTTTAACTTTATTTTTTGAACTGTTTATTATATTAATTACTTTATAAGCAACTGATTTAGAACACTAAAAATACAACACATGCTATTCTGGTATGTGATATTTATTTCAGCAGTCTGGAATAAATAAGTACAAAATATTATGAATTATTGATGAGGTAGACATCTGAGAACTTAACATTTGCTATGTCACTTGATTCCACTGCTGTGATGAGACTTTAATTCAGCATCTTTTGATATTCTTAATGGGTTACCTTGAATTTTGTGGAACATTATCATATATTAATATAACTTTTTGTTTTAATTTTATGTAGTTTTGTTCTTTAATGTGGGTATCTTGCTTGTAATTTAATCTGCTTCTAGATATTTGTTTTAGGGTTTTGAAGTTTTGTTAATCAAGGATTGTATTTTACAGGCTCAGGCAGCTGTCCAAGGACCTGTTGGTACAGATTTCAAGCCCTTAAATAGTACCCCTGCAACAACTACAGAACCCCCAAAGCCTACATTCCCTGCTTACACACAGTCTACAGCTTCAACTACTAGTACGACAAATAGTACTGCAGCTAAACCAGCGGCTTCAATAACAAGTAAGCCAGCTACGCTTACAACAACCAGTGCAACCAGTAAGTTGATCCATCCAGATGAGGATATATCACTGGTAAGTATTTTTTTTTTTTTTTTAATCTTACTAGCAGCGTCTGGTTGAAAACTGTTGTAGCATCTTGTCCCTTTGAAAAGTGTTAATTTTACTCAGGTGGTCTTACCTGATTTAATAATTGCTAGTGACTTTTACTGTCCTCATTTATGCTTTGGTCTTTGATGCTGGTCTTAGATGCTATCCCCCCTTCCATATAAAGACAGTGAATTGGGTTCTTACTCCTTTTTTTTTTTTTTTTTTTTTAAAGATTTATTTATTTATTTGAAAGAGTTACACAGAGAGAGGAGAGGCAGAGAGAGAATGAGTTCTTCCATCCGATGGTCCACTCCCCAGATGGCTGCAACGGCCAGAGCTGAGCAGATCTGAAGCCAGAAGCCAGGAGCTTCTTCTGGGTCTCCCAAGTGGGTGCAGGGGCCCAAGGACTTGGGCCATCTGCTGCTGCTTTCCCGGGCCATAGCAGAGAGCTGGACAGGAAGCGGAGCAGCTGGGTATTGAGCCTGTGCCCATATGGGATGCTGGTGCTTCAGGCCAGGGCATTAACCTACTGCGCCACAGTGCCGGCCCCAGGGTTCTTATTCCTTTAAACATCATTTTTAGCTAGAAATAAATTTGTGTATATAAATTGAAAAAGGTACATGTAAGGTGGAATTTCCAAATCCCTGGAAGCCCATATAAAGGAATTCATTTGCTATAAGGAATGTTTAGCAGTCTGATAACAATATTTGTTAAGTAGACAGTTTACTGCTAAAAGAATTTATAATTCTATGAAGATGTTAGTTATGCTTCAAGTATATAAACAGGTGAGGGTTGTTTTTTTATTTTAAGGCATCAGGGTTTTAGAAAGTTGAACTTGTTTGTGTGGTCAAGTAATTTTTAGGGAAGTAAAGAAAAAAGTTTTAAATTGACTTTATAAATAAAAGTTTTAGATGCTAGCCTTTATGCTTAATGAAGCTCTGCATTCAGATTCTTAATGTTGTGCTTATTTTTATTCTCAGGAAGAGAGAAGGGCACAGTTGCCTAAGTATCAACGTAATCTTCCTCGACCAGGGCAGGCTCCCATCGGTAATCCACCAGTTGGTCCAATTGGAGGTATGATGCCGCCACAGCCAGGCATCCCACAACAACAAGGAATGAGACCCCCGATGCCACCTCATGGTATTGCTCTTTTTATTTTTATTTTACTTACTGAATTCTTTTGAGTATACACGTAAAATATGAACTTTATCTACAAAATACATTGTATTTTGAAGTATAGTATATACCCAACTCAATCAATTTTTTTGTGTTTTAACTGTGTTTTTTAGGTCAGTATGGTGGTCATCATCAAGGCATGCCAGGTTACCTTCCTGGTGCTATGCCGCCATATGGGCAAGGACCGCCAATGGTACCCCCTTACCAAGGTGGGCCTCCTCGACCTCCGATGGGAATGAGACCTCCTGTAATGTCGCAAGGTGGCCGTTACTGATCTTACTTCATCCAGTCTAATAGGTTTGGAGATTAAACCTTTTCTCAACTTGTGCTGTTTATATAGCCAAGCTTCCGTCAATAAGGCTTCATTGTGACTTTAACAAACATAATCTTCCCAGATACCAGGAACTATTGGACATTTATTTTACATGGGAAAAAATTATTTGGAATAATAAAGCAGGAACTTTTCCTGAAGTTGCAATTTATACTGTATGGCTTCTTTTTCATGTTTCATCTAGGTTTTTAGAAGTGAACTATAGTAAATTTGGTTCGTTAAATTGTGAAGGCGCTGGAATTACATGAACATACCACCTTATTAAAGGCAAGTTCTGTAAGCTTACATTGCTATTTGTAAAGTTATGCCTTCACAGCATTTCTAATGCTGTTGGACTTCAGGTCCCCAACCTAGCTTGGTGAGGGCTGTAACTGTTTCCAAGTACCTGTACATTGGAAGTCTGAATGTGTAACAATATTTAATGTATTTAGAGTTCCTCATGTTGCAGGGTTTAAGAAAGCTGACCTACGAAGGTCATGTGACTTTTCTGTACTGTTAAACTTCATTGTAATAAAATGAGAGAAAAATTCATGCCTTTTTATTCATAACCCAGCTGTGGACCACTGCCTGAAAGGTTTGTACAGATGCATGCCAAAGTAGATGTCCACATAATAAAATTCATAGTTTCCAATGCAGTTTTTCTATATCACTGGATTCTGTCTTTGAATTACAGGTTTTTCCTTAGCTGCATGTCCTAAACTGAGTAGTATATATAGAAATGTATGTTAATGGTTTAGTTAACAGAAAATCTTTGATACATATGAGTCATTATATAATGGGTATGAAATCTTTATATTATGTCATCTTTCCACCCTTTATGGTGTCAGTTGATTTCAGAAGTCATAGGCATTTAAAATGTAAACCTTAATACTTTGGCCTGCTGAGATATTTAGAGCCTAGTGCCAGACTTGTTCATTTTCTTCTGATTGCTTCGGAGCCTTGAGTACTGCATGGACCTCAGAAGCTTTTTAGGTGCAAACTTCTAGAAGCTTAGGTGCATGCAGTAATAGTTGCTTGTGATGATAGTGGGTTTGTATGTGTCCTTAGTGTAGTAATGGGAATCTAAACTTGCCTCTTTTAAGATGTTTAAAAGATGGATTGGCAGTTTACAAATTTATATGTCCCTGAAGGATTTATGTTACTCATTTGATTGGGTGGGTACTTTCTGTTACTAAGACGAGATAGCTTTACCGTTAAACATTTCATCCATGGTAATTTTAAATGTTAATTGTGTTCCTATATGGAACTTTTCTATAGAGATGATTGCTCTTCAGCATTTTGAGTTGTGAGCTTTTGTAGAGTTTTTTTTTTTTTTTTTTTTGCAACTTTTTCTGGTCTTTTGCAATATAGTTTATGATTATTTATGAATAATTAATATGAACTGAAGTTGAGTTCCTAATTCAGAGTTAAGAGTTAGAAGAAAATGCTAACATTTCTTTTATGTGAAAGTAGATAGCATATGAAATTAAAGTTTTAAGGAAAACCTTCAATTTTAGGAAGATAACTACATTGAAAAATGTTTTAACCATTACATAAGTGTATTTAAATGACAGGTACAGTTGAAATATTAAAGAAACCATTATAAGTATTATAAAAGGTGAATGTTCTTTTAAATTTGATATTTTGCTGTACTGATTTTATAGCTCCTGTGGTACCAGTGAGGTGCAAAATTTTGCATCTGTACATGACCATTTCTTCCTTTTGCCTGCAGCCAAGTTCCACACCCCTTTGTTTACTGAATGCTTGCCCATCTATAGAGTTTTGGAATTAACATAATGGTTGAGTTGTTTAAAAGGCAGAGAGACAACAGATAATCCCATCTGCTGGTGGTCTCCCCATGAACCTGCGACAGCAGGACTGGTCTAGGCTAAAGCCAGGAGCTGAGAACTCAGCCTGGTTCTCTGCAATGTCAGGGACCCACTTAGTTGAGCTATCACCTCTTGTCTGCCAAGGTACAGACCAGCAGGAAGCTGGAATCAGGAGCAGAGACAGGACATGAACCCAGGCACTGCAACATGAGATGCCACTGACCCCAGTGGTGGTGTCTTGGCTGGGAGGCGAAACACCTGCTCCAGCATATAGTTAAATTTGTCTGATGTACACTTAGATTTGTCAGCACATTTTTCATACTTCCCAGGAAAAACTTGCGTAAAATGTGTTTTTTTTTTTTCCTTTAAATTGTGTTATTTACTTGAGAGAGAGAGAATGTGCCCATCCTGTGGTTCACTCCCCCAAATGCTGCAGCTGCCCTGAAGCTGGGAGCTGGGAACTCATGTGGGTAGTAGGAATCCAGTTACATGGACCATCACTGCTGATTCCCTGAGTCTGCAATAGCAGGGAGCTGGAGTCAGGAACACAGGCAGGTATTGAGCCCAGGCACTCTAATATGGGATATGGGCATCCCAACAGGTATATAAATGGCTAGGCCAGACAATTTACCCTGTGTTAAATCTTAAGGTACAAATGACACAGATAAATTTAGAATGGTTGAACAGGAAATGGTGTATCAGAGTGGAAGAGTGTCTTCTGGTAAGGTTTTTTGCTCTTCAAGGTCTTCAGGGAAGAATGCAGCTTTAAATTTAAATGACACTAATTGAAAGTGCTAATACACTTGAAAAATTAGCACATAGTTTATGTTCTGTGGCCGTATAGCTCACAAGTGGTGCCCATTTAGTATATTTAAAGTGATTTTTGCATGCATTCAAGCATAATTAAGCTTCTAGAAAATAACTTACCTAATTGCTTCTGGGGTCCATAGTGTAGTTGAATAACGAGTAGAGCAAATTACATAGGAACAGTTAATTCTTACTTTGACTTACGATTTCTTAAGTAACAGATGAAGTTGAGTCAAAGTGAACTTAAGCTGTCCCCACTGAAGACAACTCTTGGGACCTGATGTATTCAGGCACACATTGTGGTTGCTATAATTAATGAAGTTGTAAGATTAATAGGGCTGGCAGCTATGGCTTTACCTTCTGTCTGCTGTTCTGGGACCACTCTTTAGAAAAACAAAAACAACCTAAACATTTTGTCTGGCACTAGTTTCTATGGTGTAAGTTTTACTATTGTATGGTGGAAATAAGACCAGCAGATGAAGACCAGTGTTTTGAATGGCTGCTGGAATTACCATTTGGTTTTGAATACTTAGTATTGTGGTAATCTCACACATTTGCCATTAGCCCTGGGGGAAGTACTCATAGTGGACTCATTTCTCTGATGAAGTTATGTGTTGAATTCAAACTCAGATTTATTTGGGGGAGGAATTCCCAACAGAATTAAGTATGGGCTCAGAATGGAATTGCAGTGGACAGTAGTTTTGTTTTTTGTTCTTTTTAAAGAGCTGCTAATTTTTTCCTTTGCTTGCTTGATCATTGGGATTTTTTAAAAAAATTAATGCATGTCTTTTAAATTAATTGGGTAATGTTTTTCTAAAATTAAAATTTTCTTCTTCCTATAGCCCTGCCATAGGACAGGCTGAGGCTGAGTCTCAGTGTTGCCCTGTTCAGTCTGAGGCAAGTGGGATTTATTTTATTCCTTATAGGGGCTTTCACAGCTTTATAGCTGTTGGATATTTATGTCCCCAAACTTGCAGCAAGTTTGGTGAAGGCCCCTAAGTTTAATTAAACTTAGGATTTTTATACTCTTTTGGCAGAGAAGGCTCTATATTAATATTCACGTTTGATTGTGGTGTTAAAGAACCTAAATAGAAGCTGTTTGATATATAATCTCATGTAATTTACTTTGTGTTACCTGATAATTAACAGCCTCAGTAAAGCTTGTATTACTATAATTGAAGAACTTTAGTAAATTGACAAAATTTGATGTTCTTGATTTGGAGGCATGAAATGTTTCATTCAAATTTTCCATTTTCATTTTTAGGAAAATCTTACTGGTTATTTTCTCCTCAGACTATTAAATTTAACCTCAAGGATTTTAAGTTTAATCATTGGAAATGCCCCCTGGATACTGAAATCTGCATTCTTAATCCCAAGCTTATGTATTGAACATTAAGGTTGAGAGGTCATCTGGAAATGCTTGTGATTTTAATATTTTCAAATCTCACCACATTAGAGCAAATGTTAATGTAGAGCCCTGTGAAGAGTGGGAAGGTGGTTGTGTGTGTGTGTTGTGTTTGCGCGCACGTGCGCACACTTGGGTGGTATGTACTGGGTAGACAACACATTTGATAGAATAAAAGGATAATAAAAGAGTTTGGACCTGTCACCATGGGTATATTACTAATGTTCATGTGACCAAAAAATTGGATCATGTGATAAAGTTACTAGCATATTAAGCTATGGTTTTATAACATTTTGAGGTTCATGTTCAGCCTTACTGAGCATTGTTTGGGGTGTGTGTGTGTGTGTGCGTGCGTGTGTGAGTGAGATAGAGAAAGGTATCTACATTTGTTTCCAACTAAAATTTACTTTGATTTGGTGAGAAAGGCTGTAGGTATGTATGTTTGTAGGGGGTAAAGAGATACCAAAACATAAACCTGGATTATATTTGATCCTTTTGGTGTTTGAGCCCCATCCTATGTAGTAGCATTTTTCTGTGAACGATAACAATTAACATACAGTACAACATTTAGCAAATACAGTATTGTTTTCTATGTGATTTTCATTTTTGAAAGCATTTAAAAAAACTTGCATTAAATATATTCCAAATTTTGACCTGTTTAATAGATTGTATTATGCTTTCCAATGTAACAGATATGGAGAATGATTTATATTTTTTAAAGGGATTTCTTTTCTATGATAAAATACATCACTGAATATTTTATAACCTCAATAATTACACATTTTAAAGACTCCTTAATTGGAGATCTGTTTGCTGTTGTAGCCATCGTTCTCCAATATATTGACATCTCTTCAAGCTTGTCGTAATTAAAATGTAATTAAAATAAGCTCTTACCTGCTTGAATACTGGGAGAGGGAGGGATTTACTCATGGTGGCATATTGTGTAGAGGCTGATAGGGATACCTTATTTCAGATATAGCTTGGCATTTTTGTAGTTCTGTGGCTCAAATACAATTTTGAGAATTATTGTAATAGATGTTAATGTCCACTTGTGAGACTTGATAAGTGAAAGAAAATGAAGTGACGTCTTTACTGAGGTAAAATTTGGTTTGGTAAGCTGATGAAAGATACATAAAACACTTAATGTTGGTTGAAGGGTAAATAAAAATTTAACATGAACTCTAAAATTTCATATAAATGAGGTATATTTTTTAAAGGCGGTATATTATTTATTTACCTGTGTAATATTGAATAGTCTTTGATCATCCTTCCAAAATGAAAGATAGCAGCTTTTAATGGAAAAGTCTTTTGAAAGGAGAGGTCCAGTGTAAGCAAACATCCTCTTAGTTCACTTATGCTAGCTATCTCATAACCCTTCTTTCTCAGTGTTTTGTTTTCTGTTACCAGAAATATTTAAATGATAACCTTTTGTTTTTATAGCAAAAGAAATCATCTGACTTTCCTATGTGATATCTTCTCAAAATAAGCACTTACTTCAACAGTGTTTTATGGTCATGCACATAGTAGAACCTGAAACTTTTGTAATTAATGCTAAATTACGATACAATTGTAATGTAAAACTCCAAACTTAAGTTCTTAGGCATCCCAGTTAACAGATCTAATTCAAATGAACCCAAAGGAAATGGAAAGTGGATTTTTCATTGAATTTTGATTTCTTTAATATGGTACTATTTTTAGACATGATAAATGTACATATTCATAAGATGGTTTTCCAATGTTTTAAGCCGTAAAACATCCATCATTTTTAGTGTTCTTGGCATTTTTGTTGGAAAACAGATTAAAGTAGCATTGAGAAAAAAACCTTTTTTTTTTTTTTCCAGTAAGGCTCAGGAGAGAATTTTTTTTTAATAAAACACTGATTTTTCCTACTCTGGGCTCTATACATTGTTTAATATTTTGATCTTGAACACTGATTTTGGGGGAAAAAGTGCCAACTATTTTGAAAATTTTGAAGTCTTTAAAATCTGTTCACTCAATCTCATGTGTTCTCAGATAAATTAGCTTGCTAAGTAGTGTGTAGAAGTAATATTAAAGCATAAATTTGCAGCCCAAAAGAGGCCTTCACAGAAGCTAATTTGAACTTTTAAATACTTATTTATTTGAAAGGCAGGGAGGTCTTCCATCCACTGGCTCACTCCCCAAATGGCCGGAATGGCTGGAGCTGGGCCAGTAACGGAGGTTGGAGCTTCTTCTGAGTCTCCCACACAGGTGCAAGGGCCCAGGCACTTGGACCATCTTCCACTGCTTTCACCGGCAGTAACAGCTGGGTCGGAAATGGAGGTGCCAGGTCTGGGACTAGCACCCAGTTGGGATGCTGGCACTACAGGGGGTGGTTTTACCAGCTACACCACAGCACTGGCCCCTAATTTTAACTTTTTATTTGAAGCAAATTGAAATATAGAATAGAACAAGATTGTTTCATTAGATAAACATTCATAGCTAGGTTCTGTGGGAGGCATACATTATGAGATTACGTGCATTAAGTTTGATTGAATTAAGATTGAATTAAGTTTGATTTAGCAAACTGTCTTAATGATTCACTGCATGGACTCCACCCATTGATTTTAAATGCTATCCTGGTGTAAAAGGTAATACAGCACAGCTTCAGTAATGGGCTGTGGGTTTTTTCGGGTTTGTATAATGCTATATTTATAAAAACTTGAAGATCTTTTGTTTTTAACAAGGTTAGAGAATCTATGTCTTTGCTTTTGGTTTCTTTTGAGGGACTGGCCTTGAAATTAATTTATGCCCAACTTGGATAAAAATGAAGGAAGTTTCCCCAGTTCATTACACATACACCATTAGTGATTATTTGGGAAAGAGACCACTAAATAATGGGCTTAGACTTGACTTAACTTTAAGTGTAATAAAAATAATAGCATTCCTACGCATGGTTTGCATGTAAATATTTCATTATATCATATAAGGTAGAGGATTCTAAACATTTTATTCATACACAGTTTAGCAGGTTTTTTTTTTTTTTTTTTTTTTTTTTTTTTTTTTTTTTTTTTTTTAAGATCTGTTTAAAAGAGTTAGGGAGCAATGGATATCTTCCATCTGCTGGTTCATTCCCCAAATGGCCATGACAGTGTGCTGGGTGCTGGGCTGAGACTGGGAACTCTATTCTGGTTTCCTTCATGGTGGCAGGGGTCCAAGCACTTGGCCATCTCCCACAGTTTAGCAGTGTGCTAAGCAGAGATGAAAATGAATAAGATTTGCAGTATCATTCCCTAGGCTGCTTAACTACCAGATAGACCAACAGAAAAGATAATCAACAACAGTTCAAAGTATCTAGTGTATTAATGTGCTTCAAGAAGTAATAGAATTTGCTTGTCAGTTCATGTTTAAAATTGAGAATCTAATAAAATCCAGTTTTGTGAAAACTGAATTTCTTCTGTAGGTGGGTCTACATAATTTTAGAAATTACCATGTTTAAAATTACATGTCCACCTCTTTAGGGTACTTACAATTTTTATCACAGTTCACATATGGGAGTACAACTGAGATGTGTTCAAGAGATTCATTGTTAAAGCTCATTATGACAAGGTCACTCTAAATTTAACAGCCAATGTAAGATAATTTTTGTTGATCTTAGGGAAAGATTTTAAATGTATTGATAACAGACTCTGAGGAAATTTAATGCACATTGAATTTTTAAAGTATGGATTGAACTCCTCAGTTTAATACAATTTGTGTTTTTGTTAACTAGCAGCAGAATTTCAGCATTTGCTACTTACTGGTAGAGAAGAAAAATCCCACAGCCCTGCCAGTACAGGTTAGTTTAATCTGTAAGTACCCGATGTTCCTATTTTTTTCAAACATATCCATATAACCCACACAAGGAAGAAAGCTGTGAATGTGAGTATAATAGATTCATTGGAAAGTTTGAAACACAGTACCTGGGCCAAAGTAACTCTAGGTTTGCTAACCTCAGTTGTAATAAAGGTGTAATACTGTTCCTTTATTATCTGGTTGTGGCTGAATCTAGATAAATTTGTTGTGCATTAAAGGCAGAGACAGTGAAAGTTTTGATTGGCTGTTACCTTATTGGTATATAATATGGAATTCAAGCCTTTGGATCCAGGGTCTTAAGCCACTCATGGTCGTTCTAAAATTCACCTTTTAGCTTTTCACAGTATGAATCAACGTAAAAGTGTAAAAAGCATTTCCTCACCTCTGAATAGCGAATAGATAGTATAAGCTAGAAAATGTTTACACTACATTTTTGTTTTTACATGTTTTTAATAACATTTGTAAAAAAAATCCGTTTTTTTTGTTCAGTTTTGTAACTATGGCCTGTTGTACCACTGTGGGTTCATTTTACTTTAAGAACAACAGATTTTACTGTACTCATGACAGCCGACTCTGCCGATCAAGAAATCTAGCTGGATTCTTCATGTAATCCTTTTGAGGGACAGTGACAGTGTAACAGGTTGGAAAAGATACTAACGTTTTATTACTGTTTTTTGTTTGTTTTCCCCAACATTATTGTTTGAACCATCCATGAGAGATTTCCTTTAACCTTTAAATTTTTATGTTGGCATAAACTCGGAGCACAGAGGAACAAGGAGTAAAGCATACAATTTAATATCTACCACCCTGAGCTATCCTATTCTGTAGCATTAATGCTAGTATGTGTGGCCTCCTCTTCACCTTAAGTGTAATCTTGTCCAGTTTGACATGATAGAGCTGTGACCCTAGCTCATTTTACACTGTTAATATGGATGGTGGTTAGCCCTAGTGAGAGTAGCTCATCTTTATTTTATATGAAGTCTTTGTGTCCATTAAATTTAACCTGGATTTATCAACTGATAATAAAATATTTTACAAGATCCATTTGTGTTTTCTTAAAAAATTGCCCAAGGGCTTAAGTTTTATTGCCTTTCACAGTTGATTCTATGTAAGAAATGACATAGGTACACAGTGGAAATGGTTTTCCTTAAAACTATCTCTTAAAAAGCTGCCTTCTGGTGAGTACTGTTTTATATTTTTATATCAATATTTTAAAATGAACTAAAACAGGACATGTTGATGAAAAAAATGAGCAGTCTGAATTTCTGCATCTCCTTGGGTATTACTTGAGTCAGGAATATTAAATAAAGATGGTGATTTTATTGCCTGACATTTTCTTGCTAATCCTGGGTCACTTTCTCTCCTTCACTGAACTGATGGCAAAAAATGTTTCTTTTAGGTGAGATGGAAATATTTTTTATTCCAACTAGCATTTAAGAAAATGTTTTAAATGCTTAAGGTTTTCTTTTTAGTTGACAGCCAAAAAATTTTTTCTCAATGCTTCTTATTCACACATTACATAGGTATGAAATTAAAATATCAGAACATCTTTCTGTTCTTGTTACAGACTTTGTTGCAGTGTTTCATGAGCTGTTAAGCTGGGGTTGGGATGGAAAGAGGGTTTACTAAAGCTGATCATGCAAACCAGGTGCCTACAGGGTTCTCTTTGAAACATCATAGTTCCAGGTGTATTGTTTCTTTAATCAATTAAGCCCTCCACAAACAGCTGGGTTAGAAATACCTGATTTCTCAAACTGGGTATACCAGTGAGAATTAGTCTCTGATGTATTTCTTAGTACTTCATTACCTTCTTTTCACTTTAACGTGGATTGTTCCCTCTGTAGTTTTTAGCTAGCCACTTCTTAGATAATGTCAATACTTACATACCCTAAAGGTATTGTATTTCCTGAACTAGTAATGAACAATCAATTCTGATACTTGTAGTAGCACCAATAGTTTCTAAAATATGAAGTTAATCTTGAGTATGTGATACAGTAATGTATTCTTCTAGATAAGCGTTGAACAAATTATGGACCCTCAGTTAATATGAAGTAAATTTCTAAGAAACTGTCCTTTCCTAGCAGGATAACCAGACAATGAAAAACTGGTAAGTATTTAACTTCAAATGCATGTAATAGTGGTGAAACTAAGTAGCCAACTTTCCATAGTTTGAGATAATATTTAAAAGTGAGCAAGAAATCTTGACATCTCCTTTGGAACTTAATGTATATACGTCTAACATTTTTACAAATTTACACAGTGATTAAATGGAAATGTACCTTACTCATTTTTAATTTTGTTTGAAACTTTAATTACTAATTTTATATTTCAAGCTTTTTTTAAGCTTAGAATTGAGTGGCTGATAAAATCTTCAAGAATTATTTAAATGTTCTTTTAAAATCCAGTGTTAACTTCCAGTTTAAGTCTTCTGTTTTTCAGCTCCAGTTAAAACTGACAATAGGCAGCTGGTCAAAATGGGGGAAAAAATCTTTATGCTATTTCTGGAATATTGTAGAAGGCAGTGCAAAACAGTAAAAAGGTGTTAAACCAAGACTTGATTTGAATTAAAGCAGTCCTTTTTAAATTAATTGAGGAAAAGGTGATGAAATTTGGGAGTCTCTTCCCTCCCTGGGGTGTTGTATTAATGAGAAAATAACAAATGAAAGCTAAAAAATGAAAACTTTCCTTGCTCTAACAAGACAGATGATTTATTTCTGAGAAGTAGATCTATTTCTTGCCATATTGTAGCATTTCAATTCAGTTTCCAGGTTGCACTTGTGCTGTTAAGGAGTGAAGAGCAAGCAAGGGATATGATTGTATGTGATGGTGAGGACCTGAACAGAGCACACAAATGGCCAGACTATGCTAAGCAAAAGTCTAGTAATGTTTCTTGTAAGTAAATGACTTCACTAAAAAATAGAAATAAAATGCTAGCTTTTGTTTACCAATGAAAAAACCTAGTGTTTATTTCAAAATAAAAATTTTCTTACATGAGTGATAACTAATGCATCTCACACTTTGATGGGTTTACTTGGTTAAGTATCTGGAAGCTTGTGCAAAGGACAATGAAGTAGATAAGCACATTTATATACTTCATGTTTAATTTTCGTCTGCTCTTGGGATTTGAGAAGAGATACTTTCTGATCAGAAGTGTCTTTGTTTTCAGTTATACAATGGAACACTTTTTCTTCAAAGATTATTAAAACTCAGCCAGTTCTGGTGTGTGTGGGGGTGCCGCTCCTTCATTTGTTGGCAAATCTTGAATGCCTGTTGTTTACAAAGATGAATAAATATTTTCTTTATGATACTTGTCTGGGCCCATTTTATTTGTATTGAGAATAGTTTGAGAACTAATTAAGACATCACCTGTCCTAAGCGGTTTTTGTCATGCCCTGGGAACTAAGTTACTTTTGACCAATACAGTGTTTATATAGGGGGAATGTATTTTAGACAGTCTGGGCATATTAGGTAATGTTACTTGAAACATAGACTGAGCAAGCTGTATCCTGGCAGTTTGGAGCAAGCATGACCTTGAGCAGGTTACTTCTCAAATGATAGCTAAATCTTGCCTATGTAAGAAACAAGTTACCATCTTTAGAATTTCGAGTATGGCCTGGTGTTTTTTTTTTTTTTTAAGTGCTTGTCAGCTATCATGTATGTTTACCTGAAAGAGTTAACAGTACAGGTTTTTCAAAATTTAATAGAAAATGTGTGTTGTGTAAAAACTGAATTTCAAAATATTTTGTTTTAAGATTTCATCCCATTTTTTTTTCTGTAGGCTCCCCAATTATCTGCGTATCTGTTTCTTTTTTAGATTATAATATGAGAGAGGGTAGGGGGACGGTGTTGGCATAACAGGCAAAGCCACCACTTGGCTGGTGGCTCTGGTTCAAGTCCTGGCTGCTCCACTTCTGATCCAGCTCCCTGCTAATGTGCCTGGGAAGGCAACAGAGGATGGCCCAAGTGCTTGATCCCTTGCACCCAGGGGGATACCTGGGAAAAGATCCTAGCTCCGAGCTTCCACCTGGCCAGTGGCCATTTGGAGAGAACCAGTGAATGGAAGGTATCTGTCTTCCTCTCCCTGTGTCTAGCTGTGCCTTTCAAAGTAAGACACAGCATCCATTTTTTGGTTCACTCCTTAGTAGATAGTGTTGCTGGGCTTGGGCCATGCTGAAGCTGGAAACCTGGAACCTATTGTAGGCTCTCCCCTTGTGGGTGGCAGGGATACAACCAACTAGGCCATCACATTCCCCCAAAGATCTGTATTGGCAGGAGTCTTAGAACCAGGAATGGAGCTGGTACTGTAACTCAAGACACTCTGATAGGGGGACATGGGCATCCTACCTAACTGCAGCTTAATTTGGCAAACACTTCCCCCTTTCCTACTTTTTTGAAGGACCCTCATACATGTTGTGGTAACCATGTCGAAATCTTAGGCAGTTGACTGAAGTCCTAAAAATTTTACTTAGTAAATTTTTTAAAAGCCTGTTGTATGCTCAGGTACTATTAACATGTACAGATAGAGGAGTCAGGAAATGTATCTGAAAGGACCTTTGGGTTGATTTAAGAGCCAGCTTGGGGGCTGGTGGTGTGGCATTAGCAGGTAAAGCTCCTTTCTGAAGTACCAGCATCCCAGAGTACCTGTTTGAGATCTGGCTGCTCCACCACCAGTCTAGCTCCTTGCTGTTGCGCATGGGAAAGCAGTAGAGGATGGCTGAAGTGCATGGACCCATGCACCCATGTGGGAGACCTGAAGTAAACTCTTGGATTTTTGCTGGCCCAGCCCAAGTTGTTGGAACCATTTGAAGAGTGAGCCAGCACATGGAAGTTTTCTATGTGTGTATCTGTAACTCAAATAAG
The DNA here is from genome assembly GCF_964237555.1 of Oryctolagus cuniculus. NCBI lineage: Eukaryota > Metazoa > Chordata > Mammalia > Lagomorpha > Leporidae > Oryctolagus > Oryctolagus cuniculus. The sequence continues at coordinate 41,691,041 of NC_091448.1, read as the reverse complement.
TAAATCTTTATTTTAAAAAGAACTAGTTTTATGGAGCTGGTGATGTCAGCTGTTTCAACAGTGGCACGTCATGGGTGCTGGTTCCTTCTTGGTTGCTCCGTTTAACATCCAGCTCCTTGATAATGTGCCTGGGAAAGTTGCAGAAGATGTCCCTGATGTTTGGGTCCCTGCTATGCACATGGGAGATCCAAATGGAGTTCCACGCTCCTGGCTATAGCCTGGCCAGTGGGGCTATTTGAGGAGTGAACCAGATGGAAGATGTCTTTGTCCTCTAATACTGCCTTCCGATTAAATATGTGGTTTTGTTTGTTTGTTTTTTTGACAGAGTGGACAGTGAGTGAGAGAGAGGTCTTCCTTTGCCGTTGGGTCACCCTCCAATGGCCGCTGCGGCCAGCACACTGCCCTGATCTGAAGCCAGGAGCCAGGTGCTTCTCCTGGTCTCCCATGTGGGTGCAGGGCCCAAGCACGTGGGCCATCCTCCACTGCACTCATGGGCCACAGCAGAGAGCTGGCCTGGAAGAGGGGCAACCGGGACAGAATCCGGCGCCCCAACCGAGACTAGAATCCGGTGTACCTGTGCCCCAGGGGGAGGTTTAACCTATTGAGCCTCGGTGCCGGCCTAAATGTGTTTTAAACATTTAAAAGCCAATTTTCCAAAATTTTACTGAGTAGCCATTACAGGCAGAAGGAATAATACATGCAGAGACCGTGAGATTTGAAAAACAGCGTGTTCAGCAAAGAGAAAAATAAGGTCTGAGTGGTGATGGATTGAGGGGAGCCTGTGTGTCTTTGTGTGAGATGATTGAGGATTGGGGAAATCACATAGAAGGTGGTGCTTTGGAAGGCTGGCAGATGGTGAGTAGTGGATAGCACTTTATGGTTCCACATTCATTCTACAGGATGGGCAGTACAGGAATCAATGCAAGAAGAATCTGGCTAAGAAATTTAAGACTAAGCAGTATGAGTTACTGTGGCTGTTGGAGATGTTACATTATGCCATAATATATTCTGGGAAAAACTTCAGAAGATGGGTCAAGTGTGTACTTGGTTCCACTATTCCCACATGGGAGATGACGGAAGAAGCTCTTGGCTTTGGCCTGGTCCAGCCCCTGGCAGTTGCAGCCATTGGGAAGTGAACCAGTGGATGGAAGAGTCCCTTTTTCTATAGCATTGCCGTTGAAATTAAATCCATGAAATCCTGGAGAGTTTATTTTTCCTTTACACGATTAGGACCATACATGATTGATAAGGGTTTCATTTAAGAAAAGTCCAGTAAGACTTTGAAAGGCAAAAATTAATTTAAAGTCCTTTCTCAGTCTCAGTAGGACGAATACAATACTAATAAGATGAAAGTGCCCCCCAAAGAATTCAGGTTCGGAGAGGCAATTTCTTTTGCAATGTGTCAGGGGGTCTGTGGCATTTGGAAGATTGTTGGGTAAGTGGTAAAACCCAAGAGCAACTTGAATGGTCTTAAGAAAGGTCATTAAGAGTGAGTGTTAGGGCCGGCGCTGTAGTGTAATATGGTGAGCCTCTGCAGTGCTGGCATCCCATATGGGCTCGTGTCCTGGCTGCTGATCTAATCTAGCTCTCTGCTATGACTTGAGAAATCAGTAGAAGATGGCCCAAGGTGCTTGGGTCCCTGAACCCTCGTGGGAGACCTGGAGAAAGCTCCAGGCTCCTGGCTTTGGATTGGCCCAGCTGTAGCTCTTGTGGCCATTTGGGGAGTGAACCAGTGGATAGGAGACCTTTCTCTTAATTACCTCTCAAAAATGTTTTTCCTTTTTTTTTTTTTTTTTTTTTTTTTTTTTTGGAAAAATTGTGGTATAGGGCTGGCACTATGGCACAGCAGGTTAAGCTGCCATCTGTTGCTGGCATCCCATGTAAGTGCTGGTTCTAGTCCTGGCTGTGCCCCTTCTGATCTAGCTCCTTGATAATGCTCCTCAGAAAGTGGAGGATGGCCCAAGTCCTTGGGTCCCTAGGAGACCTGGAAGAAGCTCTTGGCTCCTGGCTTTGGTCCAGCTGATTCCTCGTTGCAGCCATTTGAGGAGTGAGCCAGCATATGGAAGATTCTGTCTCTAACTGCTTTTCAAATCTTTTCTAAAAATGTGTATTATGAGTAACTTCAATGGTCTTCAGAAAGTTCATTAAAAATGTTTTATGAGAATGTGTAATGATTTGCACTAGCCAGGAGCCAGGTGCTTCCTCTTGGTCTTCCATGCGGGTGCAGGGACCCAAGCAGTTGGGCCATCCTCCACTGCCTTCCCAGGCCACAGCGGAGAGCTAGACTGGAAGAAGAGCAACTGGGACTAGAACCTGGGGTGCCGGCTCCACAGGTGGAGGATTAGCCAAGTGATCCATGGCACCGGCCCATTGTGTGAACTTTTTGAAGTGATAAGAGTATGTGAAAGAAAGTTGGTAGAGAATGGGTTAAGGTCAGTGGAGGCTAGAGTGTAAAGGTTCTTGAGCATATTAGGAATTGTTTCTTCTAGAAATTGGAGGTTTTTTTTTTGTTTTGTTTTGTTTTGTTGTTGTTTTGTTTTGTTTTGTTTTGTTTTGTTTTTAGTTGAAAATCAGTTACAGGGGCTGGTGCTGTGGTATAGCAGGTCAAGCAGCTTTTGTCAGTGCCAGCGTCCCATATGGGAACCGGTTCTGGGTTTATGGCCTGAGCCAGACCCTGCCATTGGAGGCATTGGGTAATGAACCAGAAGATGGAAGACCTGTCTCTGTAACTCTACCTTTCAAATAAAAAATCTTTTAAAAATAAAATTGGGGAGGCAAGACACATCCATTTGCTGGTTCTCTCCAGAAGTGGCTAACTGGGTTGAACCAGGCTGGATCCAGGAGCTTCATCCATGTCTTGTGTATGACTGGGATTCAAGTACTTACTGTTTTTCCAGGCCATTAGGGAGCTGGATCAGAAGTGGAGCAGCTGGGACACAAACTGGCACCTACATGGGATGCCAGCATTGCAGGTGGCTGCTTTATCCACTGTCAGTTCCTAGTTTTTAATTTTTCATTTTTTTATTTGAAAGAGTGATAGAGGAGAGACAAGTCATCCACCTACTGGTTCAAGCTCCAGTGACTGGCCACAGAAGCTAAGTCTGGGCCAGGCCGAAGCCAGGACCTAAATCCTGGTCTTCTGCATGGGTGGCAGGCAACCAACACTTGGGCTGTCTTCCACTGCTTTTCCATGCACATTAGCAGGGAACTAGATGGGGGGAAAAAAGGCAGCTGGGGCTTGAACTCATGCTCTGACGCATCATAGGTGCAGCCTAACACACCAGCACAGTGACACTGGCACAATTGGTTGTTCTGAAAGGTCTCCCACCCACTGGTTTGCTTCCCAAATGCCCACAATTGCCAGGGGCCCAGGATTCTAGCCACATGTGCCACCATGACAGATCTGAGTCTTTGCACTGCCTCCCAGGGTGTACCTTGGCAGGAAGCTGGAATTAGAAGCTGAGTCATGTCTTGAATCCAGGCACTCCAATGCAGGATGTGGTTGTCCCAAGCTGTGCCAACCACACCTTTGCTGTTGCCTTTGTTGTTGGCTTTTAGCATAAAAATCTTGAATGGAGCTGTGGTTTATGGACTCTGCAGTAACAAAATCAGTGTCGCCATGGGTAATCACTGTTTTCTTTATTCCAGTAACATGGAATATTAGGGCTCAGAAACTAATCAATCCTGACATGGTGAAGCTGAAACCAAATCTCTTCTTTGACAATGCTGGCTTAGTGTGTGTATTTTGGAAACTATACTTCAGGCCTTTATTTTCCTTGATCACTTACAGATTGTAGTGCCTCCCTCTTGTGCCATTTTGCCCCCATTACAGGATATTGTTCCCCCTTCCTCAAAAACCATTGTTAGGCCCACTTAATTCCTGTTTCATAGTAATTGAACTCCCTTTTATCTGAATTCTTCATGGAACCTTCCTGAAACCTGATTGTCCACAAAGGTTACAGGTTCTAACACTATTGTGTGTGTACTGTTTATTCTTATGTGTGTGTGTGTTTGTATAATATTTTTTTTTTTTTTGACAGAGTGGACAGTGAGAGAGACAGAGTTTAGAAAAGTCTTCCTTTACTGTTGGTTCACCCTGCAGTGGCCGCTGCAGCCGGCGTGCTGCAGCCAGCACACTGCGCTGATCCGAAGCCAGGAGCCAGGTGCTTCTCCTGGTCTCCCATGCGGGTGCACAGCCCAAGGACTTGGGCCATCCTCCACTGCGCTCCTGGGCCACAGCAGAGAGCTGGCCTGGAAGAGGGGCAACCGGGACTAGAAACCCGTGTGCCGGTGCTGCAGGTGGAGGATTAGTCTATTGAGCCGCGGTGCCAGCATGTATAAAATATATTTTAAGGTTATATTGAGAGAGGCTGGCACTGTGGTGTAGCAGGTAAAGCCGCTGCCTGCTGTGCCGGCATCCCATATGGACTCCTCCATTTCCAATCCGGCTCTTTACCATGCCCTGGGAAAGCTGTAGAAGATGGCCCAAGTCCTTAGGTCCCTACATCCACATGAGAGACCTGGAAGAACCTCCAGATTCCTGGCTTTGTGGCCATTTGGGGAGTGAACTAATGGGTGGAAGTCTCTCACTCTCCTCTCTCTCTCTCTCTATCTCTCTCTATCTCTGCCTTTCAAATAAATAATTTTTAAAAAGTTATATTGAGAGAGAGAGCTCACTGTTTAATCCCCAAATTCCTGCAACAACCTGAACTGGGCTGGAGCCGGGAAGACAATCCAGGTCTCGCATGTATGTCACAGGAACACAATTACTAGAGTTGTCACTGCTGTCTTCAGTGTCTGCCTTGGTGGGAAGCTGGAGTCAGGAACTGGAGCTGCACAGCAAGCCCAGGAAGTCTGATGTGGGGCCAGTTGACTAAACATCCATTCCCTCTTCCCAGTTTCTTGTACTTGGAGTTTGAGAAGTAGAATTAGCTCATTATGTAAAACAAACCAAGTCAACATTTATAAACAAGCCTGCTCCATTTGACTTCATTGTATCTTCCACCTCCCTTCCCCGCTTTGGTCTTCTGAGTTGGAGTACATTACATATATGGTAAGTGCTTGGTAAATTTATTGAGCAGGGGCCAGCGTTGTGGTGTATTGGGTTAAGCAGCTGTTTGCTACATGGAGTCCCATATGGGTGCCAGTTCCAGACCTGACTGCTCCACTTCTGATCCAGCTCCCTGCTAATGTGCCTGGGGAAACAGAGGAAGATGGCCCAACAGTTTGAGCCCCTGCACTCATGTGGAAGTCCAAGATGAAGCTCTGGGCTCCTGGCTTCAGCCTGGCACAGCCCCAGCCATTTAATGAACTAGCAGATGGAAGATATTTCTCTCTCTCTCTCTCTAACTGCCTTTCAAAAAAAAAAAAAAAAAAAAGTGGATGGTTAATACTTTCTCTGAAGCAGATTGGATATAGTGCTGTACTACTGCAGATAATCTCACAGTCTTGCCAGTTGGTGTGTCTACCTGTCACTACCTGCTATCACCACACACACAGTTGTCTGGTGACTTTGCTTTCTATTTCATATAGATTGGAGAAGCCAAGGTCCAAGTATCAAGATACCATGTCTATGAATAATCCACCTGTGCATGCCTTTATACCTTGAACTTGGTGCTTGTTCTTTATGGCCAGTCCCTTTGACTGTACTGTGGAAACCCCTCAACTCCTGCTGCCATAGAGGTCTCTTGATCCCTTCTGTGTTCTCTTCAGCTTTGCCTGTTTCTTTCTTTTGATGATTTCTATTAATTCAGGATAAGTTTGGTGGCTGGAAGTGGTGGAAGAGGTTCAGAAGCAAGCCTGACAGGTCTTCTCAAGACTTCCCTGTTTTGTCAGATCCATCCTAATTTGAGACATGCTTAACTTTCTTGCCCCTTCTGGTACTTACTTGAAGCTCTTGATTCTCACTGCCCGAACTCCTCCCCTTACTTTCAAGGCATGTAAACTTCCCCATAACTGCCAAACTTTGGAGATGATTTTCTCTTACAAATCCCTGAGCCTAGGGGCCGATGCTGTGGCATAGCAGGGTAAGTCGCAGCCAGCAGTGCCAGCATCCCATATGACTGCCCGGGCAAGTGTCGGCTGTTCGACTTCCAATCCAGCTCCCTGCCAATGTGCCTGGGAAAAGCAACAGATGATGGTCTAAGTGCTTGGGCCCCTGCACCCACATGGGAAACCCGGAAGAAGCGCCTGGCTTCATCCTGACCCAGCTCTGGGGATGGGGATTTTGGAAGTGAATCAACAGATGGAAGATTGGTCGGTCAGTCGGTCGGTCTGTCTGTCTCTCTGATTCTGCTTTTAAAATAAGTATGTAAAGAAAAAATTCCTGAGCCTCTATGATGACCTTCAAAGTTGCTTTCTTCACACTCGTGCTCAACCAATGATGCCTGTACTGGGTTCTTGAAGGCAGGACTGTGTCTTGTTCATTCATAAAATCTAACATGCATCATGGTGCTTAAAGAGAGATGCTTAATAATTGAATTTTCACTAAATTGCCAGTAGTGGGTTAATCAATTTCATCCAAGGACAGAGGTCCAGAGAGACATCTCCTTTTATTTGGACATTTATGCAATTTAATCTTGACTCAGTCATGCATTTCTTTTGAACAAGATCTTTAGCTTAGATACTTAGTGGTTAGCTAAAGAATAACTCCAATAGCAAAGGTCTCCTTGACAGAGCTGTTGTGTGTGTGGGGGGGAGTGATTTGTGTTTTTTTCATAAAGATTAGAGTCTTTGAACAGCAACTTTCTATGGAAAGTCAGAAAATAAAAAATTCTTGTTTCCTGCCTGTGTGGTCAAAGATTAGTTCTATGAGCTGGCGCTGCGGCTCACTAGGCTAATCCTCCGCCTTGTGGCGCCGGCACACCGGGTTCTAGTCCAGGTCGGGGTGCCAGATTCTGTCCCGGTTGCCCCTCTTCCAGGCCAGCTCTCTGCTGTGGCCAGAGAGTGCAGTGGAGGATGGCCCAAGTGTTTGGGCCCTGCACCCCATGGGAGACCAGGAGAAGCGCCTGGCTCCTGCCATCGGATCAGTGCGGTGCACTGGCCGCGGCGGCCATTGGAGGGTGAACGAACGGTAAAAGGAAGACCTTTCTCTCTGTCTCTCTCTCTCACTGTCCACTCTGCCTGTCAAAAAAAAAAAAAAAAAAAAAAGATTCTAGCTTGTAATAGAAGTAGGCTGTACTGGAGATTGCAAACAAAAGCATAGGAGAACCAGACAGATAATAAAAATGAGTAAAAGAAGCCAGGTGGAGATGGGTGAACTTATGACTCTGAGTGAGCCTCATCCTGTGTTTATTACTTGGCTGTGGTTTCCAGATTGTAGGTTTCTAGGGAAGCTGGAAATCCTTCAAATTTGACCAAAGGTAGTTTTGAAATCAGAAAAGACCCCCTAAAATTTACACTGAAATGTGACCTGTTAAAGTTCCCTAAAAATGCTATCTGGGGTGCCACATGTGCTAACAGAATTTGGGGTGCTTTAGGATTTCACCACGGGCTTAGTACTAAATCCCCGATATTAATAAGCCCAAGAGGGTTCTTGCCTAATATTTAGAGAAGAATTCTAAATACCGGCACAGATAAATGCGGCAGCATGGTACATTTTGGGCTTCTATTCAGTGAGAAAGATGCATAGGAGAGTGAGAGCTTTATTTAATAGGGAGAGGTAAACAGGGGTTCATACCAAGCACCAGGAACCAGCGACGTGGAAGAGCATCTAGACCTGTATCTGGGCTAGGAAGCCTAGAGCACATGGCCCGAAGGCTATGCGCCCTGGAGGCGCGGGGCTACAGCAAGCCCCCTCCTGACAAGAGGCCAGGGAAGAAGAGTGGCCCAGGCCAGGGAGTGGTTAATTAACCTGATTGGCTGGTGGGCACCCAGGTGTGGCCAGGTAGGGGAAAGAGGCCACACAGGAGTGTGGCAAAGGCGTGGTTTTCCAGTTCACAAATTAACAATTTTAGCCTGTATGTCTGCCTACTTCAGTTTGATTAAAAACAAAACACTGTGAATCACACATGCCTAAAGGCCGTTTCCTCTTGTGGATCATCCGAGTGAGATTTCTTGGGATTGGAGCCAATGTTTGTGGGAATTTATATCAACAATAAGAAAGCAGATAGTCTCAAGAAGATGTGGTAATGGACAAAATGTGGATAATCGGACAGTGCAATGGGCCATGATGTTGGGAAAGAAGCAGTGGAATACACTGGTGGGCTGGATCCGTCACTGGCCAGTTGGCTGCAGGTTGCAGGTATGCATCAACAGAGGAATTTGTGTTTGGCATCAGGGTATCAGTTCCTAGAAGAACTCCAGGGTAATGAAATATCACCAGAGACTGAGATCACAATTGTAAAATCTCAGGGGCCGGTGTTGTGGCACAGCAGATTGAGCTGTAGTCTGCAATGACTACATCCCGTATCAGAGTGCTGGTTTGAGTCCCTGCTGCTCCACTTCCAATCAAGGTTCCAGCTAATACTCCTGGGAAAGCACTGGAAGATGACCCAAGTACTTGGGCCACTGCAACACATGTGGGAGACCCAGATGAAGCTCCAAGCGCCTTGCTTTGGCCTGGCTCAGTCCTGGCATTGAGGCCTTTGGGAAGTGAACCAGAGAATGGAAGATCCCTCCCCCCTTTCCTCCTTCCACCCCCTCTTCCTCTCTCTGTCATTTTGCCTTTCAAATAAATACATCTTTTTTTAAAAATGTAAGCTTTCAGAACAACATTTTAGGATGGGGAGGGCCTATCTTGGAAGTAGTCAAAATAGGTAAGTTTATTTCCTTGGGTTTGAAGAGATTATTTGACTTCTAATTCAGAGTGCCTAACACCTACTGAGCAAAAAATGTATGTTACACTGAGTAGTTCATCTGATGTCATTCTCAGATCAAAGCTGTGATCACTGTCAGGTGTTGGCAAAGCGTGTGTCAATCATCACTTTCTCAATAAGCAAATTGTTGTAAGACAAAAAGGCAAACATTTATTTCATTAGTTCATAATTACCAAGAACACATAATGTTTTATCTGGATTCCTAGAAACTCATATAAAGTTGCACTGTTCCTTTTATGAAAAGAATTGTGGCCCGGCCACCGTGGTTCT